>NC_058133.1:271550687-271616952 GCF_016433145.1 Gracilinanus agilis | reverse complement strand
TATATATATATATATATACCTAAGTGGAGGATATTAAATATCAATGTTTATTAAAATATACATTCACTGTTAAGATTTTCTCTTTTTGTTCACTTTTCCCATCTTAGTTTCTTCCTACCTCATATGGAATGGGCAATGGCACTTTCTGTCTGTTGATGTTAGCCCTCTTCCACATTTCCTTTGGTCAGAAGTGATTTCCCTCTATTCAGAACTATTCTAGAACTGGGTATCTCTTTTATCTAATTTTTATTTTCTGCATTGAGTTCACATCTTACATCACCTATTAGATTGTAGGACATGTGGACAAAGGCTGTGTCTTAATTAATTAGATTATTTATTTATTTATTGTATTTCCCACAGCACCTAGTATACATCCTTAAAGACGTATAAAATAAAATCAATAAAATTTTGAATTAATGAGTGATAAATTGAAACCACTTTAAACTATCTCTACTTAAAAACTCAGGATTTCTATTTAAATGTCATTATAAAAAACCCAACTTTTATTACAACTCTGATTTTGTGCCTGGAAGTCATCTGAAAGAAGGCAGTCTGTAACCAAGGCAGACTGTGAAAGTAAGAGCTGTTGCTAAGGGAACCAGCTGAGAAATTTATAATGTTTAAACCTTGCTATTGTATTTGAATTTCATATAACACCTACTAGAGCAGAGAGCAGCCAGAGATTCCTGTTGGGAGGGGAACAATTCCTCTCTTCTTTAAATAGAGTGGAAAATTACTTCCTTCTTTTTGGAAAAGATAGCGACCCTAGGGGCTATACTGCTGGCATGGTGATGCACCCAGGGCCTGTAATCTTTCTTTTGGGTTCTCTTGTATAAATTCAAAGACAGAAAATCTTGATATGGTGGATCATAGAATAGATGCTGTTTTTGCTTCCCTTTGGTATTTCTTCTTTAGTTGTTAGGAGAGATAGCAGAGAATGTCTGTATCTTTGCAGGGAGATTCAAGGATTAAGGCTTTAATTCCAAGAGAAGCTACAAAACCAGGGTGATACATACAGGTCAGGACAGTGAGAGAAAAGATCCCTGAGTTTCTCTCTTTCTAAAGGAGGAAAAAAAACAAATAACACAAGTGATCTTTGCCGTGGGTCTGATCAGCCCAGGGTTCTGTCTCTGACAGGGTCAGAAAGGTACAATCTGGAAGGTTCTGCTTAGTTCTAACATTTTAGGGAGAATTTGGTGATTAAGTCCTATTTCTTTCTATCTATTTCTGCTATGACTTCCTATACTTTAAGTTTCTTTTCTTTCAGCCTTCATGAGAGTGAAGGCTTAAGTAGGAAGAAATCTGATCTTCTTAATCTGTTATTACACAGCTACCTTGTCTCATCTTCTTGCTCACATAGGTCATAACTTTCTATACTTCCTGAAGCTTTCTTCTGTGTCTCTCTTAAGGATTGCCTATATTCAAAAATTGGGGGGGGGTGTCTCAAAGGACTCTGGAAACAAGAAAGAGCTGCTTTTGGAGAAAGATATGAAAGATAGAGAGAGGATCAATGACCTGAAATAAATGAACCTAACTCTAAGCCATAATACTAGAGGAGGGATGGAGAAAATGTCAGGCAATGGAGAGGCAGGCTACAGGAGGCAAGGGAGAAAAATGAAAAGTAATCACTGGGTTCTTGAAGAAGACACCCATAACCCATATAGAGCAGTTTGGGTGGTGCCTACATCAAGGGGCCAACTTGGACCAAACAGAACTCAGTTCTGTTTGCCAATCATTTTGCCATTTCCAGCACTATAAATTTGTTCACTTTGTCTTGGCATTTATGTAGCTGCAGGAGGCTATTATCTTGTCAACAATGTTCTACTGCATTGACATTATCTCTTAATTACACAATTACTTTATTATGTACTGTACTTGTAGTAATAAAATATCTGAAGTACTTTTAACTCATTCTGGATTTTTTTAAAAGGCTCAAGTCAAACCAACTCCTATAAGCATAAAATGTCAGAATTTGAATGGACTTTAAAGCAATGATTATTAGAACACAAGACACTTCATATCAGAACATAGGATGTTAGAACATGGAACACAAAATGCCAAAGCTGGAAAGGAACTGAGAGATCATCTAGTATAATCACCTCATTTTATAGGTGGGAAAACTGAGGCTTAAAAAGAAGCAACTTGCCCAAGGTCACACAGGAGGTATGGGCAGAGCTAGGACCAGAACTCAAATCTGCCTGACTTCTTCATTCCTCTCCTAACTTTGCTTCTAACCTTCCAGACTTTGCCACTAGATCTCAGTGGTTTTCTGACCTTGGAAGTTCCCTAAGACTCTGTGGCTTGGAAGATACTCCCCATCCCTACAGCCCTTTTCTCCCATTGGTGAATTTCTCCTGGAACCTTCATTTCGAGGAAGGGCCCAGGTCAGCCATTATTCATTCCTCTCACAGCTTTGCTTTTGACTCTGGAATTAGCCAAAGTATCTTTGCATGGCTACCTTCTTTCTTGCTTTTTAGTTCCCATTTATGTGCTATCTTCAGTTCCTTGAGGGCAGGAACTTTCCTTTTTCTTATATTTGAATTCTCAATGGAGCCTTAGTATAGTACCTGGCACATGTTCGGGATTTAACAAACGTTTGTTGTTTTTTATTTACTAATCAGGTTCTTTTTCTCCTTTCCCCCGAAGAAATTAAACTTTGTCTGATTCCTACATGATGTTCATTGTGGTGAAACCTGCCCCTTCTCCATAAAAGAGCAAAAGTACACTCAGGAGGAGGGGTGGCACCTTTATAGAAATACTTTTGATGGAAGCGCTGTCCTGGGTACTGCGGATAGAAAGACAAAAGAAAGTCTAGATTTTGAAGTACATCCATAGGGAGCTTTGGGCAGCCAGGCATGAGAGCAGAGGATCCATGGAGGAGAGGGACAGAGGTAGGAGTGTGTCTACATGTGGGTCATTCTTTTTTTTTTTTTTTTTTTTTTTTTTTTTTTTTTTTTTTTTTTCAAAAACCCTTACCTTCAGTATTGACTCCAAGGCAGAAGAGTGGTAAGGGTAGGCAATGGGGGTCAAGTGACTTGCCCAGGGTCACACAGCTGGGAAGTGGCTGAGGCCAGATTTGAACCTAGGACCTCCTGTCTCTAGGCCTGGCTCTCAACCCACTGAGTTACCCAGCTGCCCCCAACATGTGGGTCATTCTGAATGTGTGTGAGTTGTGTCTGCTTTCCTGAGCATATTCAGGCTTGAGTCTATGTATTTAGAGGTGTTTGTATCTGAATTACAATAGTGCAGAAAATCAACTCTTACTTTGAAATGCTGGAGAGGCAAGAACTGCAAGTTGTTTTTTCTTTATGTATTAAAATGGGCCTTGTTTCACTGCTCACCATTACTACACTCAGTCTCTTTGTCAATGGGTTCTCTACTCCAACTGTATAATGTTCCAGATATCCTCTTTTGATAATACCAGTATGACCTTGGGCAAGTCACTTGTCCTCAGTTTCCTTATATGTTAAATAAATGTTTGGACTAGATGACCTAGGCCAAACATTTATTTAACTTATAAGGAGACCTTCCCAAATTTATCTTAGACCTAAAATGTCCTGATCCAAGGATATTGGGTTCTGAGTGAATGACACTCTTCTCATATCCCTAACTGACTCAAGGCTTTGGAATGGCTCTTTTTTTTCTTTTAACCCTTACCTTGTTTTTAGAATTGATAAGGACTTTGATTTTAAGGTAGAAGAGTAGTAAGGACTAGGGAATTGGGATTAAGATACACATCTAGGGTCATACAGCTAGTAAGTGTCTGAAGCCAGACGAACCCCATGCCTGGCTCTCTATCCACTGAGCCACCTAGCTGCTTTTCTGGAGTAGCTCTTAAATGCACATCTGACCATGTCATTCTCTTTGTCAAGTAGTTACAGTGGTTCCCTGTGGTCTCTTGGATAAAGCAGATGAAATTCAAACTCTTCTTTTGTTCTTTGGTTAGGGCTTTTCATAACCTAGTTCCTTCTTATGTTTCTCCCTTCATGCCCTTTACATTCCAGCCAGACTGACTGACTTAGTATTCCTTCTCCATAACATTCCATCTTACATCCTCATGCCTTTGTACAATGGAATTCAAAGAGTCTTAGGTCAATCTAATATGTCCATTGTCCCATCAATTAACTCAATATTACAGAACATGAATCTGTCTCAATGGGAATCTCCCATTGAAGAAGACATATACCTTAGCTCCTTGCTCAGAGGACACATCAGACTCTTCTGATGGATGCCCAGTGACTGGGGATGTCTCCTGAGGTTCATTTGACTTTAGCCCAGAAAGATCAGCTCTTTTAAAAAAAAACCTTGCCTTCTGTCTTAGAATCAATATTAGTTATGTGTTCTAAGGCAAAAGAATGGTAAGAACTAGGCAA
Organism: Gracilinanus agilis; assembly: GCF_016433145.1. Taxonomy (NCBI): domain Eukaryota; kingdom Metazoa; phylum Chordata; class Mammalia; order Didelphimorphia; family Didelphidae; genus Gracilinanus; species Gracilinanus agilis. The sequence continues at coordinate 271,612,579 of NC_058133.1, read as the reverse complement.
TCAGAGTTGAGTGACTTGCCCAGGGTCACACAGCCAGGAAGTGGCTGAAGTCAGATTTGATTCCAGGTCTTCTCAACTCCAGGCCTGGATCTATATCCATTGAACCACTTAGCTGCCCCTAAGAAGAGCTCTTATTAGAGGAATAGCTCTCCATAGGTATCTAAGATTGAGCCATAGATTGGATCTAACCCATTAACTCCTACTTTTGTCCTTTTTTTTCTTCTACTCTCCACTAGGAGCAACTTAAAACAGAAACACATGGCAATGGTAGGCATGTGTTTGTACATGTCCTAAAAAAGGAGTTCCTGGATCTTTGAGTCCTACCAATTTTCTACATTTTTCTCTTTCCTTTTGTGAGCATAGATCAGATTAGATGCTGAGCCTTGGGGGCTACCTCATGGATAATCCTAAATTTGAGAGTATTTAAAGCTACATATTTTCTGAGTATGAGAGATGGTCATTGGCTACAGAAAGAAATATAAAGGAAAGTTCTGCCATCAGGAGGAACCACAGCTGAAGGATTAGCTGTACTTTATAGGACTAGGAGATCGCAATCTTGCCAGCTAACCATGAGAGAGATATGAGTTACCCATTCAGTGCAGAAAAAAGATAAGCAAGAACATCAGTGTAAAATGTCTTTATCTTTAAAAATTTTTTTAACCCTTTAACCCTTACCTTCTGTCTTTAAAAAAAATTTTTTTTCTTTTTTTTTTTTTAAACCCTTAACTTCTGTTTATTGGCTCCTAGGTGGAAGAGTGGTAAGAGTGGGCAATGGGGGTCAAGTGACTTGCCCAGGGTCACACAGCTGGGAAGTGTCTGAGGCCGGATTTGAACCTAGGACCTCCCATCTCTAGGCCTGATTCTCAATCCACTGAGCTACCCAGCTGCACCCCCCTTACCTTCTGTCTTAATATCAATTCAAAGTCAGAAGAGTGGCAAGGGCTAGGCAATCAGGATTAAGTGACTTGTCCAAGGTCACACAGTTAAGCAGTGTCTGAGGCTGGATTTGAACTTAGGTGCTCCCAACTCCAGGTCTGTTGTTCTATCCTCTATTTTATCTTCTGGGGCAATATAATTAGTGAATCTTTTGAGTACTTTATATTTTCTATAGTTCTCTGCATTTAGGAGTCCTTCTTATATAAATAACAATGACTAGAATTTATATAGCTTCTACTTTGTGCCAGGCACTGTGCTAAGCACCTTACAAATATTCTCCCATTTGGTTCTTACCATACCTCTGGGAGGCAGCTGCTAGCTGGTGCTAGGGTGAGGGGAAATAAATATTTGATACTCTACACACAGCACCTTTTCAGGAGAGAACCACAGGTTGAAAAACCTTAGACATGACACATGCCTAATCTGAGTTTTAGAAATTTCTCTTGAGGTTGCTTTAAAAATAGAACCAAAGAGAGAACCTGAACAGTTTGGTATTCAGGCTCCAGGATGGGTCCTGAATCTGTGTGAGCACAAAGTTATTTGGAGATTTCTGGGACATGGGGTGACATTAACAGGCATTTCCAGAAATGTTTTCCCTTCTGGTCTTATATTCTTAGGATCCCTAATTCCCTTCAAAGCTAAGCTCAGATGGCGTCTGAGGCTCTTCTGGATCCTCCTAGTTTTTAGTGTCTCTCAAATTATTTTGTATCTTATTCTGTATATATTTTGTGTTTGTAAAACTATGTAAATGTTGTGTACCATCTTCCCTCCACCCTCTACTAAGTACAATATAAGATTTCTGAAGACAGAGACTCTTTAATTTTTGTTTATCTCCAGGACATGGAAAATAGTAGGAACTTAAATGCTCATTGAAGAGAAAAAAGGAAGGAAGGAAAGAGGGAAGGAAGGAAGGAAGGAAGAAAGGAAGGAAGGAAGGAAGGAAAGGAGAAAAGACAATGGAGGAGGGACAGGAAGAAAGGAGGGATGGGAGGAAGAAGGACAGTTTGAAAGCAGTGGAAGAGAGAGCAGCTAGATGGCTCAGCAGATTGAGAGCCAGGCCTAGATAGAGGAGGCCTAGGTTTAGAATTTGGTCTCAGACTCTTCCTAACTCCATGACCCTGGGCAAGTCACTTAACTAACTAGGAATAACAGAAACAATAGGGATTGACTATGATAGTTTTGGAAAGATACCTCCAACTTCTCAGGGGATACTCTTAGATCAATGAAGGTAAAATGTAGTCTTGTTCTGGGAACTTGACTTTCCAGCAAGAATGAAAGTTGAGATGAGAATTCATAGAGCTTATATAACTACCATAGGATTTCCCTAATGTGGGTTGGGGTTGCTAGGTGGTGCAGTGGATTCTACCAGGCTTGAAATCAAGACGATTCATCTTGTGCTCGCTTTGGTAGCATAAATACTAAAATTGAAACAATACAGAGAAGATTAGCATGGCCCCTGTGCAAGGATGACATGCCAATTCATGAAGCATTCCATATATTTAAGCAAGAAATAGAAAATATCACAAAATGTAAAACAAATAATTTTGATTACATTAAACTAAAAAGGTTTAGTACAAACAAAATCAACACAACTAAAATTAGTAGAGAAGCGACAAATTGGGAAAAAATCTTTATAGCAAAAACCTTTAACAAAGGGCTAATTTCTCAAATATATAAGGAGCTAAAGCAATTGTACAAAAAATCAAGCCATTCCCCAATTGACAAATGGACAAGGGACATAAATAGGCAGTTTTCAGATAAAGAAATCAAAACTATCAACAAGCACATGAAAAAGTGTTAAATCCCTTATAATTAGAGAAATGCAAATCAAAACAATTCTTATGTACCACTTCACACATTGCAGATTGGCTAATATGAGAGCAAAGGAAAGTAATAAATGTTGGAGAGGATGTGGCAAAATTGGGACACTAATGCACTGTTGGTGGAGTTGTGAATTGGTTCAACCATTCTGGAAGGCAATTTGGAATTATGCCCAAAGGGTATTAAAAGAATGCCTGCCCTTTGATCCAGCCATACCACTGCTGGGTTTGTATCCCAAAGAGATAATAAGGAAAAAGACTTGTACAAAAATATTTATAGCTGTGCTCTTTGTGGTGGCAAAAAATTGGAAAATGAGGGGATGTATTTTGATTGGGGGATGACTAAATAAATTGTGGTATATGTCAGTGATGGAATACTGTTGTGTTGAAAGGAATAATGAACTAGCAGAATTCCATGTGAACTGGAACAATCCCCAGGAATTGATGCAGAGTGAAAGGAGCAGAACCTGGAGTATGTTGTACACAAAAACTGATACACTATGGCACAATTGAACATAGTGGACTTCTCTACTAACAGCAATGCAGTGATACAGGACAATTCTGAGGGACTTATGAGAAAGAACACTATCAACATTTGGAGAAAGGACTGTGGGAGCAGAAACACAGAAGAAATTTCCTTGATCACATGGTTTGATGGGGATGTAGACTCTAAATCAGTGGTTCTCAAACTTTTTTGGCCTACCACCCCCTTTCCAAAAAATATTACTTAGTGCCCCCTGGAAATTATGAAACTATTTATTGAACTCAGAATAGAATATAATACAAAAAAAGTGTGGCCATCACCACCTCCCTGGATTGCTGCAGCACCCACCAGGGGGTGGTAGCGCCCACTTTGGGAATCACTATTCTAAATGATCACTGTACTGCAAATATTAATAATATGGAAATGGGTCTTGATCAATGATACATGTAAACCCCACTTGAATTGCTTGTTGGCAATGGGATGGAGGAGGAGAGGGAAAGAATATGAATCATGTAACTATGGAAAAATATTCTAATTAAATTAATTAATTAACTAATTGAATTAAAAAAAAAAAAAGAAAACTCATCTTCATGAGTTCAAATCTGGCCTTAGACACTTCCTAGATTTGTGACCCTGGGCAAGTCACAACCTAGTTTGCCTCATTTCCTTATTCATAAAATGAGCTGGAGAAGGAAATGGTAAACCACTCCAGTATCTTTGCCAAGAAAACCTCAAAATGGAGCCACAAAGTATTGGATGTGACCCAAACACAGAATACCAAAAATGTGAGTTATTGGGTCCTCTCCTTTAGTGATTTGGTCTACTGATGGGGAGTAGGGAGATTTAATTCAATTCTACAAAGGCATACTCATTCCTTCAGTAATCTGTTCTAAAATGTAAAAATAAAAAAATACGTTAAAAGCAGATATTCCTTATCCCTTTTCCCTTCTCAGCTTTAGGATGTTTCTAGAAGAACCAAAATTCACAGAAACTCAAATGCTACCTGGTCTGTCATCTAAGTCAAAATGCCCCATGTTGCTGCAACTGGCATTTTCAAGCTGGACTTAGTCAGGGGAAGAGAGTTTGTTCACAGTTGGTGTCCTCCGACACAACACTCCTCAGCTTGAAGGTCTGACCTTCAACAGTTTCATTGTATGGCCTCAAACACAGAGAGAATCATGACTAGGCTCCCACAGTGAGACACACAGAGATCTACACACACACAGGCAGGAATCCAAAGACCTCTGAAGCACACAGACTCACATCTACCCACGATTGTGATCACACACTGAGGCCACATAGATGCACACTTGGCACATATGTGTAAACAGAGAAACACAAGCCTTCATGTACATGCGCACGCAAACAGATAAGAACACAGAACATGACATAATTTCGAACCATTTAGTTGAATTTTTTCTCTTGATAATGATTTTTTCTCTTGAAAATGAACAAAAGAGAGAGCTCAGACTGAGCTGATACCCAGAAAATCCTTGACCAAATTCGCTGTTGGGTCTTTGAGTGACTGCCTGCCTCGGAAGGAAGGGGACTATAACATGGCTTGTGAACAGACAGAGATTGAGGGAAGAGAGATTTAGTTGAACCCAACAAATGTTAATTAGGTTCTCACTCTGAGCCAGGCAGGCAGCTAGGTGGCTCAGTGGTTAGAGTGCAAGACCTCAAGTCAGGAAGACTCAATTTTCTGAGTTCAAATCTGACCCACATTCCCTGGCTGTGTGATCCTGGTGAAGTCATTTCATCCTGTTTGCCTCAGTTTCCTCATTTGTAAAATGAGCTGGAGAAGGAAATGGCAAACCACTCCAGAACGTCTACCAAAAAAAGCTCAAATGGAGTCAGAGAGAGTTGGACATGACTGACATGACTAAACAACAAAAGGACTCATGTACTATGCTAAGTGCTGGAGAGGCAAATATAAAAAATTTTACATTCTACGTTGAGCAACCTGAGTTGGGTTATTGGTGAGCAGACATGGACTTTATTTTTTTAAACCCTTGCCTTCTGTCTTAGTATTGATACAAGTATTGGTTCCAAGGCAGAAGAGCAGTAAGGTCTAGCGATTGAGGTTTAAGTGACTTGCCCAAGCTAGGAAGTGTCTGAGGTCAGATTTGAACCTAGTCCTCCCAAACACCAGGCTTGGCTCTCAATCCACTAAGTCATCTAGCTGGCTCCAGTCACAGACTTTATTATATTTCTTTAATTTTATTTTTAAAACCCTTACCTTCCATCTTAGAATCAACTATGTATTCGTTCCAAGGCAAAAGAGCAATAAGGGTTAGGCTGTGGGGGTTAAGTGACTTGCCCAGGGTCACACAGCTAGGAAATAAGTGTCTGAGGCCATATTTGAACCCAAGACCTCCAGTCTTTAGGCCTGGCTTTCAATCCACTGAGATACTTAGCTTCCCCCAAAACATAGATTTTAAGCTCAAGGAACATTGTTATGCCTTGCCCAGACCTTATTGATCTGTATTAGACTGTAAGCTCCATGAGGTCAGGTCACTTTAGATAAATTTTGTTTGGACATGCCCCATTACCAAGCACCATGTTCTACACCCAACAGATGATTAATACAAAAGCTTAGTGTAGCACATCATTTCATATTGGGTTGTATAGCACAACTAACACCTAACTTCAAGTCAATATCTGCTGTTCAGCAGCAAGGAGGTTCCACAAAAGAAGATTCAACTAGAAAGGATTGTCAAGAAAAGACACAAAAAGGGAGGCCCTTCTGAAAATTAATATAATGCAGTAAGTAACTAGCTAAGTAGGGGAGATAAGGAGTGTCAGAAACAAAGAGAACTGTTTAAATAGAACAAGAAGTATTTAAGAGAAGCAGACACAGATTAGGGGAGGAAAAGCCCTGACAGAGAGAAAAAAGAATTTACATAATTAGGCAGATTAAAAATACAACCTCTGAGCAGAGCTAAGTGGATGGAAATGCAGCTAAGTGAGAGCTGTCATATTTCCCAGCCACTGGAGGTTCAGCTACATTCTGGGGGGGGGGGGGGGAAGGGGTTATCATGAACTGGAGAAGTATCCAGTTGGATGTATCCCAGTGTAGTAGACAGAGCCACCAGAAGATATGGATTCAAATTTGACCCCTTCCCTGAGACAGTATGTAAGTTATCTGAGTTTCGGTTTTCTTATTTATAAAATGAGGAGATGGGACTAACATTTCTCTGAGATCCCGTTTCTAGCTCCAGATCCTCTCTGTGGCATTGCTTCTGCACACAGGAATTGCTCACTCTCTTAATCTCTACTAACAATGGCAGGTTGGATTCCCATGGAGTGGCGGACTCTCTTCCCCTCAATATTCTAGATGACAGGTTGTAACTTCTGACACTGTCACCATAAAGCCTTTCCCTCAAAATCCGGTGTACTCTTCCAAAGTTAATTAACCAGCTGACATCACCCCAATGTCAATTGACCAATGGATGTCAATTAAGTTTTATAAAGGGATATTTACCCAGAAGGAATAGCAAGGACAGAAATATAAAATTATTCCCATAAACTGGTAGGATGGGAATGGGGTACACTTTTCCTTGGGTAGATGGGGCTTAAACTCAAAGTAGTTGGCATACAACACCCCACCAACTTGAGATACATTTGAAGATCTTTGGGGGAAGTGGGCCCAAATGTGATGCACAAAGATACTGAGGCATACATGTAGGGACTCTATGGGACTCATGAATTCTGGCCCTAGTTGAGATGTTCTCTTGATTGATGGGTTGACCCTTTCATGGATGGGATGTCCTGGAGTTGGGAGTATATTATAGTGTCCTTCAGTTATCTAAAGGACTATCATGTGCGAATCAACAAACATTTACTTTAAAATTTTGATTTTTATTTTTGGGCTCTTTCCTTCCATCTTAGAATCCATGCAAATATCAGTTCCAAGGCACAAGAGAGAGAAGGTTAGACAACTGAGGTTAAGTGACTTGTCTGGTGGCACACAGCTAGGAAGATTTGAATCCAGATCCTCCCAACTCCAGGCCTCTATCCACTGAGCCACTAGCTTCCCCATAACAAGCATTTATTAAGTGCTTAATGTAGGTCAAGGATTGGGCTATTTGCTTGATAATACAAAGAAAGGCAGAAACAAGTTCCTACCTGCAAGGAACTCTCTCATTCCAAGGGGGGAAGGCAACATACTATTTTCATATAAGGTGAACTGGATGTAATCTCAGAGGGAAGGCTCTGGATTGTGGGGGTGAGAAGACCAGGAAAGATTTCCTTGGATGTAGAATTCAAGTTGAGTCTTCAAGTGAGTCAGTGGTAGCTGCAAAAGCCCTGGATTTCCCTCTGGGAAATCTTGGAGGTATAAGAAAGGAGGGAAAGCATTCCAGGCATGAGGAAAAGCCAGTGAAGATATACAACGTTGGAAGATGGATTATTGTTGGTGAGAAACAACAAGGCCAGTGCCACTGGATCACCAAGTATGTGGAGAGAATTATGGTATATAAAGGCTGGAAAGAATATATTCAACAAGATAGACTTGTTCTGCTTGTCCCCAGAAAGCAAAATTAGGACCAATGGGTGGATTGTGTGGAGAGAGAGATTTCTTTTTTAAACCTTACCTTCCATTTTAGAATCAGTATTGGTTCCAATGCAGAAGTGATAAGAGCGAGGCAATTGGAATTAAGTGACTTGCCCAGGGTCACTGAGCTAAGAAGTGTTTGATGTCAGACTTGTTTCCAAAACCTCCTGTCTTTAGCCCTGGCTTTCAATCCACCGAGCCAACTAGATGCAGAGAGAGAGAGACAGAGAGACAGACAGACAGAGAGAGAGAGAGAGAGACAGACAGACAGACAGACAGACAGACAGACAGACAGAGAGGCAGAGAGACAGAGACAGAGACAGAGAGACAGAGAGATTGACTTAAGGAAAAGCTTCAATGAGAAGAATGAAAGAGGAATGGGTTGCCTTAGAAATAGTGACTTTTCAGTTTTCCAGCAAAAGTTGGATGATACATTGTTGAAGGGAATCAACTCCAGGTAGGCACATGGGGCTATATAGACTATATAGACTCTTGAGCTCCGAGATCCTATGATTTTGTGAGCACAATGACACTGTTGGAAAATTAGGGATAGAAAAGGACCAGAACAACAGAATACTTTACCTACTATTTATATATTACTATTATAATAGCTAGCATGTTTGAGTTTTGCAAGGCACTGTTTATTTGTTCCATTGATCCTTAGGACAGCCCTGTGAGATAGGCGATATTATCCTCAGTTTACAGATGAGGATACTGAGGCTGAGAGAAGTTAAAAGATTTTCTTAGGGTTAAATAGCTCAGGTAAGGTTTGAAATCAATTTTTCTTGATTCCAAGAGTTGCAGTCTTACCCAATTTTCCACCTAGTTGTTTCAGGAGTTCTTAAACTTTTCTGTGTTATGAATTCTTTTGGAGTCTGGTGAAATCTATAAATCCATTCTTAGAATGTTTTTTAAATGCAGAGTATAAAATACATAGGATTGCAAAGGAAGCCATATTGAATTATATTGAAATACAATTTTCAAAATAGTTTTAAAAAAATTCATGGACCTCAGGTTAAGACCCCTTACTTTAGAGAGAAGAGGAGCTAGAATCAGGGACATTTCTTGGCGAAATTATAGATTATAACGTTTCTAGAGTGTGTTAAAGTTTACAAAGCACTTTATAAATTTATCTCATTTTATCCTCTCCACCACCCTGGGAGGTAGGCACTATTATTATCCCTACTTTCTAATGGGAAAAAACTGAGACAGACATAAGTTAAATGATAAATATATGAAAAATGTGACCAAACTAAAGTAATAGCAATCTAAGGAGAAATATGCCTGATATATTAGAAGGGACATTGGATAGGGAATTATTAAGACCGGAATTCTAACACTGATTCTGCTCATCAGTTGATTATATGACCTTCAGAAAGTCACCTATTTTTTTTTCAGTTTCTTCACCAATAAAATGAGGTAATTGGATGAAATGTTCTTTGATATCTCTCTCAATCCCAACATCTATTTGATTGCTCCCAGAGGATATAGTTTTTCTTTTCAATATTCTTAATTTCTATCTTAAAAACAGCTCTTAAGACATAAGGTCAAGGGCTAAGCAATCAGGGTCATACAACTAGGAAGCATCTGAAGCCAGATTTGAACCTATGTCTATCTGACTCCAGACCTGACACTCTCTCTATTATACCACCTAGCTTCCCCGATATGCAGTTTTCCAAAAGAGAGATCTGGCAAAGACAGTATTTAAGTAAAGATATAAATGTTTGATGATGAAACTGTGTTTTAGTAGAAGGTATTATCCCATATCAGAAAAAGAAATTGAACAAGCCATCAAAGAACTCCCTAAGAAAAAATCACCAGGACCTGATGGATTCACAAGTGAATTCTATCAGACGTTTAAAGAGCAACTAATCCCAATACTATACAAATTATTTGATATGATAAGCAAAGAAGGAGTCCTACCAAATTCCTTTTATGACACAAATATGGTACTGATTCCAAAGCCAGGTAGACCAAAAACAGAAAAAGAAAACTATAGACCAATCTCCCTAATGAACATAGATACAAAAATCTTAAATAGAATATTAGCAAAGAGACTCCAGCAAGTAATTAAGAAGATCATTCACCACGATCAGGTGGGATTTATACCAGGAATGCAAGGTTGGTTCAACATTAGGAAAACCATCCACATAATTGACCATATCAACAGTCTAACAAACAAAAATCACATGATCATCTCAATAGATGCTGAAAAAGCCTTTGACAAAATACAGCATCCATTCCTATTGAAAACATTGAAAAGTATAGGAATAGAAGGACCCTTCCTAAAAATAATAAACAGTATATACCTAAAACCATCAACAAGCATTATATGCAATGGAGATAAATTGGAAGCCTTCCCAATAAGATCAGGAGTGAAACAAGGATGCCCATTATCACCTCTATTATTCAACATAGTACTAGAAACACTAGCAATAGCAATAAGAGAAGAAAAAGAAATTGAAGGTATCAAAATAGGCAATGAGGAGACTAAGCTATCACTCTTTGCAGATGATATGGTGGTCTACTTAAAAAATCCTAGAGAATCAACAACTTTAGCAAAGTTGCAGGATACAAAATAAATGCACACAAATCATCAGCATTTCTATATATTTCCAACACATTAGAGCAGCAAGAGGTAGAAAGAGAAACACCATTTAAAATCTCCCTAGATGATATAAAATACTTAGGAATCTATCTACCAAAACAAACACAGGAATTATATGAAAACAACTACAAAACACTTTCCAAACAATTAAAACTAGATCTAAACAATTGGAAAAACATTGATTGTTCATGGGTAGGATGAGCTAACATAATAAAAATGACCATTCTACCCAAATTAATTTACCTATTTAGCGCCATACCTATCAAACTACCAAAAAACTTTTTTACTGAATTAGGATAAACTATAACAAAGTTAATCTGGAATAACAAAAAATCAAGAATATCAAGGGAAATAATGAAAAAAATGTGAAGGAAGGGGGCCTAGCAGTACCAGATATTATACAGTACTATAAAACAATGGTCATCAAAACAGTATGGTACTGGCTAAGAGACAGAAAGGAGGATCAGTGGAATAGACTTGGGGTAGGTGACATCAGCAAGACAGTGTATGATAAACCCCAAAAGACCTGAAATTTCTGGATGAGATTGAAAAAATTTAAATTTTAAAAAATTTTAAAAAGATTAAAAAAAACTGAAAACAAAATTTAGTTATATTCTAATCTTGAGAGCTAGATTAGAGCTGAAGAAAAAAAAGAAAAGAAAAACATTAAAAGAAAAAGGAAGACTGTAATACAGAGTCTTAGACAGAAGAGAGAAGACAGATCATAAGGAAGGGAAAAGTCTACACTCACATACACGTACACACAAGATGAAGGCAAGAGAGGCTGTGCAGGCAGGGTCAGAGCTCTTGCCTAGTCACCTGCCTCATAGAGATTTCCAGTAGGTATTTTTAAAACTTTATTTTAAAATATTTTTCCATGGTTACATGATTCATATTCTCTACTTCCCCTTTTCACTCCCCCTTCCTGGAGCTAACAAGCAATTTTCCTGGATTATACATGTATTATTGCTCAAAATCTATTTCTATATTATTCATTTTTGTAATATAGTAATCTTTTAAAACCAAAACCCCAAATCATATATGCATATAGACAAGTGATAAATCGTTTGTTTTTCTTCTTCATTCTACTCCCACAATTCTTTCTCTCGATGTGGATAGCATTCTTTCTGGTAACTTCCTCAGAATTGTCCTGGACCATTGCTTTGCTATTAGTAGCAAAGTCTATTACATTTGATCGTCCCACAATATTTCAGTTTCTATGTGCAATATTCTCCTGCTTCTGTTCATTTCACTATGCATCACTTCATGGAAGTTTTTCCAATTCACATGGAAATCAAGCAGTTCATCATTTCTTGTAACACAATAGTATTCCATCACCATCATATCCCTCAATTTGTTCAGCCATTTCCCAGTCAAAGGTCACCCCCTCATTTTCCAATTTTTTTGCCACCACAAAGAGTGCAGTACCACCAGTAGGCATTTTTAAAGGCCATAGGTTTTGCCCAAAGTCCAGCAGCATGTGTGTTTGATGTAGGAGAAACACACCCAAGTTTGTAGCATGGTCTCGCCCCAAGAATGGGAGACTCAGATACACTGTGGTACAATCGAACATAATGGACTTCTCTACTAGCAGCAATGCAATGATCTAGAGTAAGGCTGAGGGACTTATGAGAAAGAAAACTAGCCACATTCAGAGGAAGAACTGTGGGAGGAGAAACACAGAAGAAAAACAATTGCTTGAACACATGGACTGATGGGGATATTATTGGGGGTGTAGACACTGATTGATAACTCTAGTCCAACTATCAATAATATGGAATTAGGTCTTGATCAATGATACATGTAAAACCCAATGGAATTGCACATTGGCTAAGGGGGGTTGGGAGGGTTGGGGGAGAGGGAAAAAACATGAAATATGCAACTATAGGAAAATAGTCAAAATAAAAATTAAAAAAAAAAAGAATGGGAGACTCAAACTCTGTTCAATCTAGAAGAAAAGAATTTTATCTGAAGAAGTGGTTTATGGTGGAATAGTCTGGAGGCTAATTAGGTAGCCTTAGGGCTGATGGATAAACCCAGAGGCTAGTAGAGTAGCCTTTTTGGAGCTGATAGCACAAAATAGCAGCTCCAATGTAGAATGGCTTCCACACCCTGTGGATCAGGTTAGCATATTTATTGGGGTCTGGTAGCTGAGCATCTCCCTTTCCAAACCCAGGTGGAGGTATGTTTTAGGGTTTTTTGCCATAAGGAATAAAGAGCATGCACAAGATTAGGGGAGTCTTCTGGAATGCCAGAGTCCCCAAAGCTCAAGTTCCATATTCCTACATTGTCTACTTTGTTATCATTTGTCAACAGGGGAGAGGTCTTGCTGCCCTTCTAGAGTGAATACATGAGGGGGATGTAATACATTGGAAGACCACTAGAGGTAATTAATTATTTCTAAGAACACAAAGCTGTTGCCTAGTATAGAATATTCCAGATCTAGTACACAGTGGATAATTGAACACTCTACAATTCATGCAACAATAGTTGTCCCAAACCCAAGATTATTGTTAGTTGTGATCCTTCTGCCTTCCTTTCCCTACATTCCCTCATTCTCTATCTCTGTTTTTTTTCTCACCTTTCCATTCTTCTTTCTCTCTTCATCCTGCCTCAGAACCAGTTGTTACATTATTCAGATTTAAAAGTAACAGATGTAAGGGTTGACTCTTTCCTCTGAAAGTAGAAAAAGCTGTTCCCCTCCCACCAAAGGATCATAGAATTTAGCTACCAGAAGGGACCTTAGTCCAATCTCCTCACTCTTTTATGGTTGAACAGCCTGTAGCCCACAGAAAGGATGTGATGCCCAAGGTCATACGATAAGCCGGTGGTCTAACTTGAACTATAACTTAGGAAATGATGCTGACTGATGTAAGCCCAGTCAGGCACACTGGGTACGTCCATATGTACACGTGCACACGTACACATCTTGTTTTCCTTGTACGTTGTGGCACAAGTCCAAGAATGACTACACACCCCTGGGGGAAATATTACTTATCCAGAGAGAAAAAGTAACAAGCAAAGGGTCCCAGCTGTCCTCAGAAACCAGGCAGCTTACAGCTATGTCACGTCTAGAGACCTGGGCCCTCAGCCAGGGCTACAGAGGAACAGAAGACAGAGGCACACCAAGAGAGAAGCCAATAAAGCCACCGAAAGGGACCCTGGGAGAAATGACAGATTTAATTGCAGACCCCTGCCAGGCAATGTCAGACCAATTACAGGAAGACAGATAGCCCCAGGAGAGGAAAACCTGTGGTCTCATCTGCTGAGGGTCAGTGCCAAAGGGCACAGAACTGATTAGAGGAGTGTGAGGAATAGAAGAGAAGGTCTCCTGGGCAGGGAATATTAACCTGGGGTCTATGAACTTATTATACAAGATATTTTAATAATTATATTTCAAGATAGTTTCCTTTGCAAACTTAGGTATTTTATTTTAACACTTAAAATATACACTCTGTGTATTTATATGTGTTTTATATATTTACACATTCTATATACAATCAATATATATAAAATCAATATATAAAAAATTAATATAGTACGTCTAAGAAGGGGGTCAATAGGCTTCAACAGACTGCTAAAAGGATCTATGGCAAATAAAAGATCCTAGAGGAATGGAAATCTATTCCTAAACTGGAGGAAGTAATAGCAGAACTGGAAAAGGACAAAGAAAAGGGAAGAAATATTTGTGCTTATGGATCTCCATCCTTACAGGTCATCTCATTTTAGCAAAATGACTGAATTCTGGAGATAGGCACTTTAGAGACCATCTAATTCAGTTTCCTTATTTTATTGATGGAGAAAATGTAAGTCGAGAGATGTGAACAGTTTAACTCTTGCCTCTGATACATACTGGCTGGATGACCTTGGCCAACCCTGGCCAAGTCACTTAACCTTTTAATGCTTGAGACAATTTTTTTTTAAAATAGATACTCTTAACCAGAGGTCTGTAAACTTTAAAAATATATATTTTGACAACCATATTTCAATATAGGCAGCTAAATAGTGAAGTGGATAGATTGCCTGACCTGGAGTCAGGAAGACCCAAGTTCAAATCCAACCTCAGACGACATTTACTGGCTATGTGACCCTGGGCAAGTAACTTAACTTTGTTTGCCTCAGTTTCCTCATTTGGAAAATGATCTGTGAAGGAAATGGCAAACTATTCCAAAATCTCTGCCAATAAAACCCCCCAAAGGGGTTACAGAGTCAGACGTGGCTGAAATAACTAAACAACAATTCCAATATAGTTTCTTTTGCAGTTCTCTGAATCTTATTTTATGCATTTAGAAACTATTCTGTGAGGGGACAGCTGGGTAGCTCAGTGGATTGAGAGTCAGGCCTAGAGACAGGAGGTGCTAGGTTCAAATCCGGCCTTAGACACTTCCCAGTTGTGTGACCCTGGGCAAGTCACTTGACCCCCATTGCCCACCCTTACCATTCTTCCACCTAGAAGCCAATACACAGAAGTTAAGGGTTTAAAAAAAAAAAAAGAAAAAAAAAACAAAAACAACTATTCTGTGAAAGGCTTCCCCAGACTGCTGAAGGGAGTTTTGATGACACAGAAATAAAAGTGCTTATCTGCTTTGAAAAGGAAGTTCCTTATTTGGAATTCTCTATACCAATAAAGTCAAGGAAAATCAGTGGAATTTAATAAGCACCTACTATGTATCAGGCACTATGAAATGACAGGTTTAGTTTAAAAATGAGGTTATTAATTTTTTAGAATATAATTTTTGATGTTTTAAAACTTTTCTGTCACTTATATCTTCTACTGTTATTTCTTCTCTCCCCTCACCCCAACTCCTTGAGTTATATTGAAAAAAAGAAAATATATAATGCATTCCAATCATCCTGGTTCTAACCTCATTTGTTGAAATCCTATCTCTTTAATCTATATTTTACTTAGTTTATTTGGAAAAATAAGGAGAAATCTTATCTAGATTTTAAGAATCAGCTTTGATGCCTCTTCCTCTGCCAAGTTCTTTTTGATTCTTTAGTATGAATTGAGTTTTCCCTGTCTTGGACCTCTGCTGGCACTGTGTTTATGGCACTCATATACTTATTGTTGTCCATTTTTTGTTATATTATGATCAGTATCTATGTTTTGATTGTATCTCCTCTAATATGTAGGAAACTCCTTGAGGGTAGGAATTTTCTGTTACTCATCTTTGTATTTCCCTCTGCAATCAGCACTTTGCCTTGAACATTTATATGTTTGATACCAAATTATTAAAATTAAATTAATGCAACTGCTTTTAAAATTAAGTGGAGGGAACGTAAGATTTTATTCAATTAATAAAAGACATTTTAAAACATACTTCATGCTCATATAAATGACTAGTTATGAATAAAAACTAGATAGAGGAGAGCTTGTAAAGAGGATAATGTGGAAAAGGGAGAGAAAGAAGGAAATATGGAAGGGAAAGAGAAAGAGGAGGAGGTGGATGAAGAGGAGGGAGAGGAAGAGAGAGAAAGGGGGAGAAGGGGGAGAGAGGGAGAGGAAGGAGAGATGTGACTCTGAGGGTGAGATGGGGCAAGGATAGAAGTTCATTAAGTTATTTGGCTATCATCTGCTGATGGATTGTACAGGGTGTTCAGGGAGGACTAACACACACTTAGTGTGAGGGCTTGCTAAGCTCTTCTCAGGGCTGCTCATCTACCTTTGGTGTCTATCTTTCACCTAGCTCTCACCTATTGGCCCAAGAAGCTATAACATGTGCAGTGGCCATACCCAGGTAAAACCATCTAGGCAGACAGGTAGATGAGAACAATTTGTTTCAAAGGCCATGAAGGTGGCAGAAATGGATACTGTGAAGTGCTTAGAGTTTGGTCAGTCATAGAAAACACCAAGGTTGTTCACTGCACTGCATCTGCGCCATCACCAGTGGTCTTGACTTTTGCCTTGCCAATGAATTTTGATGACTGGCAGAGAGAGTGAAACCAAAGACATTGGTGCAACTCTACTTCACTTAAATCTGGTTTATGCACCAGTCAAAAGACTTCACTTCTTGATGTCATTTTGGTTTTCTTTGAGAATGAAGGACAATAACCAACAAGCAAAAATTTCCTGTAATTTACTTGCCCTGTGAGGGCAGCCAGGTGGCACAAGTAAATAGGGTGCTGGGCCTGTTAGGAGAACTCATCTTCCTGAGTTTAAATCTGGCCTCAGCCATTTATTAGCGGTGTGACTCATGGCAAGCCACTTAGCCCTATTTGCTTTAGTTTTCTGCTCTATAAAGTAAGCTGGAGAAGGAAATGGTAAACCACTCCAGTATCTTTGCCAGAAAAATTCCAAATGGGGCTATGAAGAGTTGGACACAACTGAAATAACTGAACAACAACAATAACTTGTCCTGAGCTTTTTCAGGATATTGCTTTTTATCAAGAGTGCTCTAAAGAGTTTATCAGCACTGTTCACAGCTCTTCAACTGCTCAAAATGTATTAACCTTTAGAAACTCCACTCTAAATGTACTAGCCAGAGGATCACACTGAGACAGACATTCTTCTGTCCCCACAATAGCAAAGATCAGGTAAAAGCAAAATGAAACCAGGTGAAATAAAGCTACTTCCTAGCCATTGTTTCCCAACACATAACATATTCTGAACTATATAATTTAGAAATAAATTATGTATTATCTGCTGTTGTTTTCTTCCTGTTTCATGCCTCTAACATTTGTATTTTTAGCTAGATTGTCATTTCCATGGGGGGAAAACCCTATCAAGTTCCTAGCACAGCTGGCCACACATGAATAACGTTGGCTAACTGAGAGCAACTCTCTCTACCCTATCTTTTGTAGATGGGTGACTTAGACAATTGTTCAAGGAAAACTGAACCCACTTAGATTCTTTTCAGACAGGTTGCCTATTTTCTGCAGTAGACTGCCAACTCTGAGTCCATTCTACAGAGATATCAGTAGTTGGACTGGGAGATAGGAAAAGGACATGAAAATGACCAGCTGTCTCTTCTAAGCTCTTAATTTTCACAGTAAGTAATGAAAACTGAATTTGGAGACTAAGATTAGTTCAGTATTAACTCTTCTCTTCTAGGATCATAATTAGAGAGAGGATCATGGGATCATAGAATTATAGCGCGTAGAAAGGATCTAGTCCAACATGATTTTAATAATGAAGCCTAGAGATGGAGAAGTGAGTCAGTCAAGGTCACACAAAGATTTCAGAGAACCCATATCTCTGGACTCCCAGACTAATAGTCTTTCCCCTTCACTCTGCTGAAGGATTTTCTTCTCATCTATTATTTCACTGGTGTAGGGAACTCCTTCTACCAGGGCTAATTCTGCTCATCAGTGTATAATCTCAAGAGCATTGCCTAGAGCTCTAAGAGGATGATGATAATAATAGTTAGCATTTATAGAGGGCTTTAGGGTTTCAAAAGGACTACATATTGCTTCTCTTAGCATGCCCAGTTTTAACATAGGGCCTGCCTTGAGGGGCCTTTCAGTCTACCCAGTTTGTCTAGCCTATAGATGGGATAGGCTCCTTTAAATGACTGCCTGAATCTTTAAAACTGGCGCAAAGCACTATTCACTCTCTTTCCCACCATTTTTTGAGAAATTGCCCTTTTCACTAACTCTTAGTTGTTGAGTCCAGCATGAATGCCATGAACTGAACCGGTGGAAGGGAAGGAACTTCTTTCCCTTGCTAAAGGCAGAATATCCAAAGAAAAACCTTACTTCACATTTTGTCAAGGAGAACCTGTCCCTAGAATGTAACAACTCGGTGACATTTGGAACAAAGACCTATTTAGGGATGCTGCCAATTAAAACCCCACTCCTCCCCTCCATTGCCACCAAAGCTCACCTCTCCTTTCATCTTCCAGTTATTGATGAAAGAGGTAGTAGGCAGAAATCTGAAGACTCAGGAGTATCCCAGGCTGCAGTGCATGATTGATGCTAGGAACCTTTTTTGTAGCCAAATTAGCAGAATAGGCAGAGTTAGAGCAAGAAGAAAAATCCAGTACTCTCCAGCCTTCCTGCACCCCTAGTCACTGATCTGATGAGCTGTCTGTCAGCATCAGACCAGTTAGTGAGGGCATGACAACAAATTAAAACTATCATTACTGATCTAATACCGACTGACAGCTCAGTCATAGATTAGTTGTTTCCTAGGCAAAAATGGTCCTGAGACCTCTCAGATAGGCAGGTGCAGAAAGGAAGGGCTAGATACAGACAGTGAGGAGAGGGTGGAACAAGAGAGGAGACAGTGGAAATAGGAATGTAAGTGAAAAGACAGAGGTGACAGAGACACAGGGCTTGGGGTACATGTAGAGAGCGCTTGGCACAAAATAGGCAGTTAGATGGTACAAGGAATAGTCAGGCACATCTGTGTTCAGATGTGGATGTTTACTAGCCATATCACCCTGGGAAAGCTTTTTAAACTCTGTCTTCCTTAGTTTCCTCATCTATAAAGTGGAGTAATAAGACTACTTACTTCTCTGGTTGTTGTGAGGATAAAATGAGATAAAATTTTTGAAGGACTTTGCAAATCTTAAAGGGCTATATGAATTCTAGCTATTAATATTATTCTTGCATTGAGAAAACAGTCAGCATAAAGTTATGAAGTTCCTACGGAATCTTTGCCTTACCAACACACATTTGGATACAGAGTCCCATTTAATTTTTTAAAAGGACATTAAAAAGGGCGTTTAATTCCCTCATTTTACAAGTGAGGAAATTAAAGTCCACAGAAGGTGATTCATCATCAAAGCAAACTTTTCAATTTTCTTAATTTTTTTGTTTGAGTTTTCTTCTACAAAAAATTAATTTGGAAACATGTTTTATATGAGTATACATGTAAACTCTATATGGGATTGCTTACCATCTGGGTGGGGGAAGGAAGGAGGAAGGGAGAGACCCCAAATTTGTTTTATAATGTTGGAAACTGTTTTTACATGTAATTGAGAGAAAAATTAAAGTAAGGAAAAAAAAAACGATTTGTCCAAGGTCACACAGGTTATACAAAACAGTGATGGAAATTGAGTTTATCCTCCAGCTTCAAATCCAGTGCTCTTTCAATGGTACTGTGCCAAGGTAGCTTTATGTTGTAATCCTATGTGCCCAATTATTATCTTCTCCTCATCCATCCTCACCTCTCCCTACATGCATAACCATCTGATAGCCATGACTTTTTTTTTTTTTAATAATCCTTACCCTCTGGGTTAGTGTCCATTCTAAGACAAAAGAGTGACAAGGGCCAGGCAATTGGGATTAAGTAAATTGCTCAGGGTCATAAAGCTAAAATGTATCTGAGGCCAGATTTGAACCTAGGTCCTTCTGATTCTTGACTCCAGATCTAGTTATCCTGATTCTATTTGGACCTCCCAACACTACTGAATCCATCTCCAGTGGCATGGAGAATCCTATTCATTCTCTCTCCAGTTTGAACTTGACTGTATATTCAGACTGATTTGTTAACTTCCACACAGAACTTAGGGTAGCTAGGTGGTACAGTGGTTAGAGAGCCAGGCCTAGATCCAAGAAGACCCATATTCATAATTTAAAATATGACCTCAGACATTTACTAACTAGTGTGACCTTGAGCAATTCACTTAATCCTGCTTACCTCAGTTTCCTCATTTGTAAAATAAGCTGGAGAAAGAAATGGTAAATCACTCCAGGTCCTTTGCCAAGAAACTCCAAATGGAGTCAAGAAGGATCAGGATCAGCTGGGTGACTAAGTGGATAGAGAGCCAGGTCTAGAAATGAGAGGTCTTGGGTTCAAATCTGGCCTCAGACACTTCCTAGCTGTGTGACCCTGGGCAAGTCACTTAACCCCCATTGCCTAGCCCTTACCACTCTTCTGCCTTGGAACCAATACACAGTGTTGATTCTAAGATGGAAGGTGAGGGTTTAAACAAGAAAGAGTCAAATATGCCTGAACAACAACAAAAAGCATAGATCATTCAGCATTGCCCTCTTTGTGAGGTCTACTATTTTGCCTCTAATGCCTCCCTGTCTGACATTGGTTAACTAGATGTGTTGAGCCATGGCTATAGCAGTGACTTACCATAATGAGGGTAGCCTTGGCCTATGGTGGCATGCCTGCTGGTGTGTGTGTGTGTGTGTGTGTGTGTGTGTGTGTGTCTGTGTGTGTGTGTCTGTGTCTGTGTGTGGTAAATGAGGGAGCAATATTAAAGCTGACAGTATTAAAACAATAGCAGGAGCAAGAATAGTGATGCAGTGGCATGAGTTGGTCAAAAATTCAACATCCCTGATATGTGTTGTGATTAGCTACATACCCTGATGTTCCACTCTATTAGTCAGTCAATAAACAGTTATTAAACATCTATGATATGCCAAGGAATTGTGGTAAGCACTGGGGATGCAAAAAGAGGCAAAAGAAAGCCCCTGATTTCAAGGAATTCACAGTCTAATAACTATGACTGGTTCTCTGATCATATTAACCTCTTGGGTATAAGCATTGCAAAAACCATTAAAAGAACAATACAGAAACATTTGAGGGTGACCTTTTCTGGCCTTTCAGTTTAAGTTTGTTGGGTTTATGATCCAGTTCACTCTCTCCCCAGCAAAAGACAATGTGACCCTTTTTTCCTAGTGGTCTAAGTTTTACAAAGTGCCTCATCTGATACTTGCAACAGATCTAGATAACTACCAGCATTATCTTAGCCCCTAGATGGCACTAACAGCCACCCACCTGATCCTATTTAGCTTTGAGAATTGGGAGTAGATGAGTGGGGGAAGTCCCACGCTTATCCTAACATTCACATGACCCAATGGGGTAGAATTCTGAGCAAATGGGTAGCTCTCTGTGGTCCTCAGAGTCAAAAACTTCCTAATCTTTCATTCATTCATTCATTCCTAATCTTTCATTCATGTATAACCCAGATCAAATTACTTACTGTCTCTGAGAGGGGAGACGGAAGGGAGTGAAGGAGACAATTTGGATCTCATACTTTTGGAAAATGTATTTTGAAAATTGTTATTACATGTATTTGGGAAAATAAAATATCTTTGAATATTAATTAAAGAAAGGATGGTGTGCATCCCTTGCTAAAGGATATAGGGACTTGTGGCTTACTCCAGACTGGGATCTTTTCACTTCATGTGAGTAGGACCAAAGTCCTATTGCTCCTTGAAAGAGTGGAAGATTGAGTACGAAGTATGCTACATTCAGTGATAGCAGAACCAATCAGGCTAGCAGAGAAACCCTTCTCCAATGTTCCAACCTGCCTCCTGCTGGGGCATCCACTTTTCCCAGTAGTCATAGACTTATTTTCTTTTAGGCCTCTGGTGCAGACTTAACTGTTCATATTATTATGGGGAAAACCAGGGGAGTTAGCTTAAATATTATTTGTGGGCTCAGTGGGGTAGATAGGAGACAGAAAGAGACAATGGGTAAGACTTTACAAGCCAGGGAACCAGTTTTAACTATAAGGGGAATGACCATTGACAGAAATGGCAGTTAAGCCTGACTGTCACCCTGCCCCACCCAGCCTGGAATAACTTCAGAGTATTAAATACACACACCATGCGGACTTTAAAATACTAGAAAACACAGGAGGTCCTAGGTTCAAAACCCGGCCTCAGCCACTTCCCAGCTGTGTGACCCTGGGCAAGTCACTTGACCCCCATTGCCCACCCTTACCAATCTTCCACCTATGAGACAATACACCGAAGTACAAGGGTTTAAAAAAAATACTAGAAAACACACAGGGAAACAGTTTAATTATAATATGAGGGGAAAGGAAAGGAGGTTAGGTGAAGCTATGACTAACTACCCAGGACTGGAGTCAAAGGGGTAAGTTCCTTAGCCCACCTGGCTTCTGCCAGGTTTTGACAGCTTGGCTAAGGACCTGAGAGAGAGGGCTTGAATTTGGGGTCTCACAACTGTTCCAGAGATGTTTTCAGGATACCAGGAACCAACTCCTCCACAGCCAATGATCCAAAGTAACCAGGTAGGGAGAGATGTTTGCAAACTGTCCACCAGATCACAGGCCACTTCCCTACTCAGAGTTGACTTGCAGGATTAATGTCTTCTGCTGTTTCAACCTTCACCACTCTCCAAGATCCCAGGTCAAATAGGGACTGCACATTGCACTTCTGCTCTGAACCCTTCACAGCTCAGCAGCCTGTCTGTTGCTCAGCACTCTCCTCCCTACCCCCTGCATTCCATTCAGAATGTCCATGACTTTCAGCAAAGGCTTTACCTAACATGCTTACACAAATCTGCTTTTAAACTTTTTCAGCCTATACCTATTACAATATTATATAAGCCCTGGCTTTGAATGAAGGAAAGAAAAGTTTTGTGCACATTGATGTATTTGGAGAGATCAATGGCTTGCTTCACAGGTAGGTCGTGAGAGTTTCTTAACTCATTGGCTTTGTCATAATGGTCATAATTACTCCATCTCAGTTCCTCTGTAGTATTTATACTAGCAGATTTTCATCTTCATTGTGGATCTCTTATAGATATTAGAGATGAAAACGATGGTGTTCAAAAAATGAAGATTTCCAATTAACATGATGTCACTGACTTCAGTCCTTCTTGTAGATGGAAGACCACCAGGACTTACCCTCTGTCCTGCAACCAGATTGTAAGGATCTTTGGACCTCCTCATCTGCCCTACTTATGTGCTCTCCAGACTTTTGGGACTTGCCATCTGCCCTATAATCAAACTTTTCTATTAGTATTGTCTCCCTCAATTAGAATGTGAATTCCTCTAGAATAAAGTGTGGGAAAAAAAAACACAAAATACTCTTCATTTTGGGCACTAATTTTCCAGAGATGAACTTATCACTTAAGTAGTTTTAATTCTGAGCATCTCTGCTTAGAACAAAATATGAAAGGGACATAGTTTCTCCAAGCATTTGCAGATTTTTTTTAACCAAAGACATTTTCTAGCTATTATTTATAGGATTCAATAACAGAGACAGAATCCATAATCAAGATTTTAAAAAGGGGACGAAGTATAGATAATGGTCCTGGTACATCGAATAGAATAATAGTCAGTTGAATTTTGGGCACAGAGAGAATCATTTTCTTAAAATGATCAAATTCCTATTTAACCACTCCCTTTAAGGATTCTTCCTTCCACTTGGGCAAAGAAGTACTCAAGAGATACTGCTATTATTTAAATTAATCAGAAATTTATTTTAATCTGATCATTTTCTTGCTCTATTCAAGATTTGGAGAAAAGAGGGAATCATTCAGGGGTTAACAGGCAAATATTTAACAACTTGCTCTACTAAAAGAAAAAAAAACCTACATGACATAATTTTAAAGTTTAATGGATATAATTAACATATTCTCCATTATTTTCTCGTCTAAATCAACAAAATAAAAAATCAAGTACTGATTTGCAGCATTTGCCAATTTTTGAGGTGTAAATGTACACACTGAAAATTTAACAGCTTTTATGAGCTAGTTTGAGTTCATTCCTACATGCCATTGAAATTACACTCTAAAGTAGATTAATCAAGGACTTCCTACCCTTGTCTGGTCAGCACCCTAATACTGTCTTCAAGGAGAATAGAATTTCTTCCTGAACTCTTGCTTAGTTTCCCTTTAGAAATAGCTTATGCCTTTGAAAAGAGTGTTATAAGGATTTCTACTAAGACACTGATTAAGTACTGTCAAGGTTTTTTTATTTTGTGGAATCAAGGACTTCAAACAAAAGTACCATTCTAATATTATTTTATTATTGTAGCTAAAGAGGGAACAAGAAGGGGGAAGGTTCTACAAGGGACTCAGCAGATAGTAAGTACTTAATAAAAGCTAATTCATTCCATTCTATTTCACAAGGAATGGGGTAGCCAGGAAGCACGACAATTAGAGTATTGGACCCTGGAGTTAGATAGACCTGAGTTCAAATGTTCTCCCTCCTCACTTCCACTTCCTGGATTCCTTGGCTTCCTTCAAATCTCAGCTAAAATCTTACTTTCTGCAAGATGGCTTTGCCATTCTGCTTTAAAATCCCTCTGAGATTATTTCTAAATTATCCTGTATTGCAGGGTTTTGTATTCCCTGTTAGATTGTGAGTTCCTAAAGGGTAAGAATATTTTGTATGTATATCCCTAATACTTGGCACGATGTTTGGATATGATCAACAATAAATAAATGCATGATGACTTGGTATAAAGCACTGGTGTCAACCTCAAATGGAAACGGATCTTTGTGGGTCACATATTGGCTCAGAAAATCACAAATGAGCATTACACTTTATTGAATTTGTTATATTCATTTATTTATTTTAAACTCTAACCTTCAGAACTAATTATCTATTCCAAGGCAGAACAGAAATAAGGGCTAGGCAATTGGGGTTAAGTGACTTGCCCAAGATCACACAGCTAGGAATTGTTGGAGGCCAGATTTCAATCTAGGACCTCCTATATCCAGGTCTGGTACTCCATACATTGAGCCAACTAGCTATCCCTGTATTTATTTTATTAAACAATTCTCAATTACTTTATAACCTGGTTTGACTGCACTCAGCAGCATGTGGTCCTCATATGTGTTGGGCACCTTTGATGTAAAGTATGGTGGACCAAGAGATAGAAGATACCTGGACTGGAATATTAATTCTGATCTTTCTTGCTGGGTAGTGTGATCACTGGCATGTTTTGTAGCTTTTCTGACTCTCTATTTTCTTATTGGTAAAAGGAGGTGATCATATTTATAGTACCCACTTCACAAGGTTATTGTGAGGCTCAATAAAAAAAAAGTACAATCCTTTCCAAACCTTCTAGGTCTATGTAAATGTCAGCTGTTATTATTAAATGCAGGCTATCTCTCCAAGATCCTATATATATGCCAAGATCCTAATCCCCTTGGCTTACACAACACAGCCCAGTGTGATGGAGCATGGGGACCTGTGCTTCAGGTGGGTGCTAAGATTGTTTTCATTGCTCCATAAATCTTACAGTCAGTGGGAACAAAATTGCCTTTCTCTCTCCAGTGATGGCTAAAAGAACAACCAGCCTATGGCTACCCCCGATGCATTTTGTGATAATTGAATACTGAGAGCCTCAGCAGGAGCTATGTGTGTGTATGTTTTTTTTTTTTCTAGATTTGCTTTCCTATGCTTACCTCCATGGTTAGCTTTGGACATTTTCTTTATATACTTAAACATTTTCTCTGTGCTATTTTAAATTTCAAATAGTTGAAATAAAAGGAAGGCAACCAGAAAAAAAATCAGCTCATGAAAACACTAATCACTCTGGCTCCATCTTCCCTGACCTCCATCCTTCCCATCCTACCCTACCCCATATCAACAACTACCTCATGAAACCTGATTAGGAAACCACAAAAAAGTTGAGAGTAGTGGTTAGAAAACAGAGGAGCTTTTCTCTGGGAAAAGGATCAAATGGTCAAGCAGGGGAAAGTTTATCTATCAGTATAAAACATAGTTTTATGAAAGGAAATGTTAGTTTAACAGCAAACTCATGTTGTCTCTCCTTTCTTAAAGTGTTCACAAACCTTTGTTTAATAAGTGCTTTTAGGATTTTGACAGGAAGGTGAACACTAAACATCTTTCTATAATTTCTATAATTATTATTGATTGATCTTGAAAGCAGTTTTCAATCTTTTGGCACCTTTCTTGTTCTCCATGAGTTTCTAAAGATTATTGAAATAGGTTCTAATATTTTCAAGTTCTTGTAGCAACTGAAGAAATAATTAATCTCAGCCATATGCTTTAAAAAGGACATTGATGAGCAAGAGAGTATTGAGATGCAGGCAGTAAGTGTGGTGAGGATTTTGACAGCTGTGTCATTGAAGAAACAGTTGAGAGAAATGGGGATTTTAGCTTGGAGAAGAAAAGAATTAAAAGGGATGTCATCAGTATTTTCAAACATTTGAAGGGCTATCATGTGGAAGAGAGATTAAACTTCTTATTTTGTGTAGTTCCAGAGTAGAGATCTAGGATCAATGAGTGGAATTACAACAAAGTAGTGAGCATTTAATAACAATGTTTTTATTCGTTCATTGGAGGATGGAGTGAGGCAGTGGGCCATTCTTAAACTACTATATTCAGAGATCACCAGAGTCTTAACATGTCCTAAGACAAAGTGAATCATGAAGATTAAAGGATTTGAACTCAAAAGGGATCTTAGACAGTGCAGAAAACTGATTTCTAATGAAGTAAAGTTGTTTAAGCACATTCAGACCATAGAATCATATATCTAAATCTAGAAGAGACTCAGAGGTGATCTAGACCAACCCCCCTCATTTCATAGATAAGGAAACTGAGGCTGAGAGGGACTGAGTGACTTGTCCAATGCCACATAAGTAGGAGACAACAGAGAATCTGAACACAGGTCCTCTGACTCTAACTTCGTCTCTCTTTAATCTCAATTTCTTCTCATTTCCCAAGTCCTACAAGTGTGACTCATTCCATTCAATTTTAACTTAACATTTATCTACTCTATTTAAGACCTCATGCTGTGCCTGGCAGACAAAGACATGTGACATAATTCCTATCTTCAAGGGGTTTATAGTCTAGCATGAAGGAATACCAAATGCTATAAGCAGAATAAGGAGGGTTCTTTATTCCTTACCCCTTAGGAAGATTGTTGGCAAACCACTCTATAAAGTATATGACAGAAAGAATTTATTTGGAGGGGGAAGGAGGTGATATCAATGATACCTATGTGGAGAAGACATCTGAGCTCATCCTTAAAGGATGAGTAGGATTCAAAAGAAAGAGGTGGAAGAGGACATTCCTTACTTAGTCATTGGATGAGCAAAGTGCAGGGGCAAGAAAGGAGAGCGCATGAAAATTTTGTTGTTTGGTCATTTCAGTCATGTCTGACTCTTTGTGATCCCAGTTGGTGTTTTCTTGGCAAAGACACTAGCCTGTTTGCTATTTCCTTCTCCAGCTCATTTTGCATATGAGGAAACTGAGGAAATGAGGGTGAAATGACTTGCTCAGGGCCACACAGTTAAGAAGTGTCTGGGGTCGTATGTGAACTCAAATCTTCCTGACTCCAGGCCTGGCACTTTCTCTACTGTGCCACCTTGCTGCACTTTGAGGATGGCAGTAGAACATTTCAGGGTTTAATTTGGCCAGCTCCCAAGGACTATGACGTGCAGATGAAAGGAGTTGAGGGAAAGATTATAAAAATAATAATAACTCCTCAATTTATTCATCTCTTTAAGCTTTACAAAGATGGTATCCTAATGACATATCAGGAAACCTCAGTTCTAGTCTTGTTTCAGTCATTAATTTGCTATGACCTTAAGTTAGTCACTTCATTTATCCAGGTCTCAGTTTGCCGGTCCTGATGATTAGATCAGCTCTAGAAATAGGCTGTAAGAGGCAGTTAGGTGGCTTAGTAGATACAGTGCTAGGCCTAGAGATAAGCAATCCTGGGTTCAAATCTAGCTTCAGACACTTCCTAGCTGTGTGACCCTGGGCAAGTCACTTAACCCTCATTGCCTAGCCCTTGCCACTCTTCTGCCTTGGAACTAATACTTAGTATTGATTCTAAAACAGAAGGTAAGGGTTTTATTTTTTTTAAGGCACACTTTCCTAAATTTAGTTTATCAAATCCTATTCAATTCTTGGACCAATTCATAGTCC
The DNA here is from genome assembly GCF_016433145.1 of Gracilinanus agilis. NCBI lineage: Eukaryota > Metazoa > Chordata > Mammalia > Didelphimorphia > Didelphidae > Gracilinanus > Gracilinanus agilis. The sequence goes on along the minus strand of NC_058133.1, from coordinate 271,584,615 downwards.
TTCCAAAGTTTCCACCTAAATCTCTTCCTCTTTCTGTCTCTCTCTTTAGATTTGTCAATGTATAGATAGCTATAACCATATATTGATATATAATGTAAGGGGGGAAAAGGGGTTTTATTTGTTCAATATATTAAAAGATGGTTGCCAGAGGATTGAACTATTATCAATCCACAATTAAGAATAATCTCAAGTCAAAATTGACTTTTATGGAAATTTATTTACAATTAAGAAGAGAGAGAGGAAATAAGGAAATAAGAATCTAACCCAGTAGGTAATTTACTAGGATCCTCTAATTAATCAAGGTAGATCTTAACCCTCAGCCGAGAGTTAGAGGGCCAGAGGCTTCGAGGTGAATGGAGAAAACTTCATTCACAGAGTCTACTAAAAGAAATTTCTAAAGAGAAGTTCAGGAAGATTCAATCAGTCTTTAAACTCACCACGTGGAATTCAAAGAAGATATTTAAAGCAGTCTCACCAGGGTCTCAGCATTCCAACACTCCTCCATGAACCAGAAAAGGTCCATCACCAGATGCCCTCTTCAACCGAAGACCTCTCACTCACTCAACTCCCTCTTTTTAAAGGGGTCACATATGCGTCATTTCCTGTGCCTCCCTCCTAATTTGCATGTACAATCACAATAGACGATTCTCAGTTGATTCTGATTTGTTACCCACTCTAGCACACGTGGGTTATGGACTTCCCAGAATTAGAGGTGTTCTTACCTTTGGTGATTAAATCTAAAGATGGGCAGTGTAGACTTAATCCAAATATCACAATAGGCATATAGATATATTTATATATATAGATATTGGCAGATATAGATATGCGGAGAAATCTCTACATCCTAAATCATCATATATTATATGCAACACAATTTTCATTCATAGATTTTGTATAATCATCCATATACTAGATATAGATATGACATATGTTGCATATCTTATATATAGCTAGATCTATCTATATGTGAAATATAATCTATTATGCAATAGATATATAATGTAATAGAGAAAGATTGAACTATATTATATATTACATATATAGATATATAGTATGCATATAAATAGAAGCATACCTCGTAGTTCTATATATTATATACAGATATATATATATACACATATATATATGGAATAGATATGTTGTATATCTTATAGATAGCTAGATCTATCTATGAAATATAATCCCTCTAGCTGTTTGGCATAGTCTACATGTTATATATTTTTCATTCATTTAATTTCCTTGTCTGGATGGGTAGAACCATCTTTTATGAGTCATCATGGTTCTTGTGCCAGAGGTTCTGCAGTGTTCTGTGGCTTGATGGGATAGGCACAATGTTATCTGCCTATAGGAGTACCTGAAGAAATGAATCACTATAGAATCACTTTTTCATTTATGCTCTGCATAGGACATCTTCCATGACGGTGGCAAACACCTTTGGTGAACACATGTCTCCCAGTTTATGCCTGGCTGACCTGTTGCTGAACAGATGGTTGTTGAGAAGCTACATCTTTGGTTGAATTTATCAAAAAATCTTACATGAACTTTATGGGGGAAAGTCTCGAAGCATATGCCAGCAGACTGTGTTTTGCTTTATGAATTAAATGCTTTTTCTTTTTTTCTTTCCTTTTTTTGTAATTAACAACCAGCAAGCATAATGGGATCTCATTTTCTGTGTCTTTCAGTCAACAGTGTGACTATAAAGAAGTGATTTCCTAAAGAAAATCATTTGCAATAATCTGTTTCTTTCTTATATTTTCAACAACTTAAATAACTGGCACTTATGTGACATTTTAAAGGGTTAGAAATATTTTACTCACTTTGTCTAATTTAAGCTGCTCAAAAAACTTGTGATTGTAGGTACAAAAGACATTACACCCCCATTTTACAGATGAAGAAACTTGAGACTGAGAAGAATTAATTCAAGTCCCAGGTCAAACCTCCAGAAAATGGCAAAGGCAGGTTTTTTTTTTTTTTAAACACCTGAGGGCTTGATTGAAAAAGTCAGGTCAAAGTTGTTTCAATTACTTTCAGTGACTTTCCGTCATGATCATTTCTTCCAATTTGCTATTAATTTTAACTTTTGCACCAGTTAGTGAAAGATCTATTTCCTGCAATAGTAACTAATTATTTTCTGTCACAGACTCATTTTTTGAGGTGTTTGTGTGGGTAGGTATTTCAGTGCTTGTTAAATCTTTTTATTTTAAAGCAATTTATTTTTATTTTTATTTTGAAATATTGCTCCATGTTTACATGATTCATTTTCTTTCATCCCTTCTTCCCTCCTTCCCTCCCAGAGCCGACAAGTACTTGTCAAATCTCATACATTCAAATTCTTTCCTAGAAGAAAGTATGAATGACACATACACATATATCTTCAGAAGTTTCTAAGCCTTTGGCCTCCTATCTCTCATATTTTCCACATATTTTTTGCCATTCTCTTCTGTGCTCCCTTATGTTATAGTTATTTCTCTAGTCTTATATGATTCCCCACCCCCTTAAAGTCAGAAGAATTAGTCAAAATCTCTTACCCATTTTAACTCCAATGTTTGATAGCAAATGCCTTTCCAAATGAATGAGGCCACGGTAAACCAGCATCCACCCTAGGAAAGGGTGATGGAGAGAAAGCCAACATGTAGAACTTACATATTCAAATAAGATTTATTGAAGGATACAGCTCACCGAGGCTTTAAGAAGACTGGAGATGAGAAAAGCTGTAAATCTCCTAGTATCCAATACCATGCAGTAGGGAGGGGGTAACTCTTAAATATCAGTCAGTCTTCTCTTTTTGGGACCCTTCTCTACCAAGTGCTAATCAATTTCTCTCCTCTCCCAGAGATCCTAAGATAGGAATTGGTCAAGAAATATGAAATATGGCATTATTTGTTGGCTCTGTTCCCAGATCCACACTTTGGGATCCTTGAGCATTGTGAATTGGTTAAATTGGATGAAGGGTAGTTTGACTCATTCCCATTGCTCATTTCGGGCTTATAATTTCTAGACAGAAAAGCTGTTCTTCATGGCATTGGCTGAGCTCTGGAAACATTCCCAGAGCCCAAGAGCTCATCCTTCTCCAAGGTGGCTATTAGTTTCCAAAAGGCCTTTTGGCAAAACGAAGAACAAAAGCTTATAAGTCTATACCTGAAGTATTGATTTTAACCCTTAACTGTTCTGAGCCAATCTGGACTTGAACTATACTCTCGGTACAATAAACTGGTTTTATTCACTTAGATCTTTTTGTTTAGAACTTCATATATTGTATTAATTGTACCTATGAGGTTGACCAGTAGGTAATTGCTAAGGGCTAAAGTAGTCCCTAAAGTACTCTTATTGCATTAAAATCACTGAGTATCAAACCCCATATTGAATCTGTTAGGGAGCTCTTATCACATTCTCAATAGCATTCTCTACTTTTTTGTTCTCTGAGCAAATTTTGGTGTAAAAGTTGTGATTATTTTCATGGCCCTCCTTTTATTTATGGTTATCATGGGCACTGCAAGATCACATGACCCCAAACCACCCACAAAACGATATTTCTTACTAATTTTCAGAAGAAGAGCAATCTTCTTTTAAAAATTCGATTTTACTTTATTTTCCCACTTTACCATATGGACTCTCAAAAGACATAACATAAAAGTTTTTTAAAAAATTAAATAAGAATAAAACAAGTGAACTGGATCTCACACAGTATAAAAATCAAGGGACTAGAAACCAGTCCCTGTTCTGCCATTTACTATGTCTGAGCCAGGGCAAATCACATCCTCTCTAAGGACCAGATTTCCCCTCTGAAAAATGGGGAGGGAAAACAACTTCTCATGCCTACCTCCAAGGGCTTTTGCAATGATATTCAGAGGAATGAACAGATAAGAAAGTCCTTTAAAAAACCCACAGAACTACAAAACAAAAAGTGAAGCATTTACAGGGGGAAATATGCATATATTCCATATGTGTACATATATAATATATATGTGCTCATCTTTCAGTCAATCAGCATTTATTAAATGCTTGTACATCACACACCAACCCATCTAATTTAATTTGTACAATTCTATTGTGACGTAGGTACACCAGGCATTATCACCCCCTTTTTAACAGATGAAGAAACAGACTGAGAAGAATTAATTCATGTCCATAGTGAAACATCTATTAATGAAAAAGGCAGGTTTTTTGTTGGGAGGGGAGGACAGGAAATGTTGAAAATCACAGTAAGTGTATGTATAACAAGTATACATATTTGTATACAATCTCATACATATAACTGTTCATGACAGTACATGGGATGTCCCAAGGAAATATCTCTGTGATCAGTCATTCCATAAGAAATACCCTGGAGAACTACAGAATAGGCAGGATTAAAATGCAATTTTATCCCTGGGAACATGAAGGTACATATCACAATGACATATTTGCATGGAATTAATGGCACCAGACTCTTCCTGGAGAGTAGGCTTGATAGCAGAGAAGTATAAAAGCAAGATGACTCTGAAAAACATGAGAAATGTAGTGAAAAGGTACAAACAACCCTGCAGAACTTTGCTAACTGCAGAATTTCTGGCAGTTAAGAAGGGTTTAGAACCCTGACTAGAGGTAGTTGGTCCTGGAGGCTTGGTCAGAGCAGGAGGGTCAACTGAGCTTGGTCTTGGGGCTGAAACCTGGCCTTGATTCCTTGATTCTGTGCCTTTTCTCTTGAGATTTTATAGCTTAGCTAATTCCTCTGGATCTCCCTGACCTTCCCTATTCCAATCCCCATTTCCTTTCCTAATTTCCTGTGGATTCTGGGAGAAGGGTGGATTTGGGTGATAGCATTCAAACTTTGAAGACTTAGGTTTTCCCCATAGTCAAGTAGAGCTTACCCTTGATACAAATTATCTCCTGATTCATTGTGTGTAACTTCCCTAATCTTAAGGGCAACAAAACCTCATGGGACTGAGTGAGGGCAGGCCCTTTCTCAGTCTCCCATTCCTGTGTCCCTTCCCTACCTGGAGCTTCTCCCTAGGTGATTGTTAGAGAAACCTTGTATCCCTCTGTCCTTTATAACCACCCCTGCCAACTTAATAAACCCTGTTTAATCAAACCTTTTGCTAATCATTGGTTGAATGATAAAGGAGGGATAAAGGAGAGAAAGGAATAGTTTCTCTCTGGGTCCTGATGGGAGTTGGAGGTGTCCATCTTGGAGGAAGTGGTGATCTCTATACTTCCTCTGAAGAAGCCTGTCTATTTCATAGACACTTCCTTTGTGAACCTGAGAAATTGACTAGAAAGCCCTCTAGTTAGGTTCAAACCATTACTGGCTGGCCTCAACCTTTTGTCTGTAGAAGAACCCTTCCTACCTGAAGGGTTCAGCCTATTTCCCTTCAGTGTCCTCTGTCTCAAGCCTGTGTACCCAGTCTGTGTCTCCCTGTTGCAGGTGCCTGCCCAACTACCTCAACCTCTCCCCTTGCCACTCATTCTACAAACTCAAATGCTTACATCTCCTACCACCTCAATTTACTACTGTCCACTATTGCACCCTCCTTTCCTACCTACTGACTTAGGGACCCACAAACCCCATCCATTTGCTTGACTTATTACAGGAGTTAGACAATAAAAGTCTGGCAGAATGGTTGAGTCATCATTGTCCCTACAATTTGGAAGGGACTTTAGAGATCATGTACCCAGCTCCCTCATTTTATAAAAGAGGAACCTGAGGGAAAGTTGTCCAAGATAATCAAAAAACCTGAGAGACTATCTGGTGCTGCCTTTGTTTGAACAAATATCCTTGGCAAGTGGTCATTCCATCTCTGCTTGAAGAACTCTAGTGTGGGAATGGGTCATACAATACTTCCCAAGACAGAGCTATCATTTGTAAAAATGAAGCTGCTTCAGTGGGGGATGGGTTGGAGAGAGAGAGAGAAGGTCAGAGTGAAATTCCCTCGCTAGTCACCACTGAAGCCTCCTGATTATTTAGGGGGCTTTAGTTGATGGCTTTCCTAGAAAGAGTGAGTGGATTCACTCCTGTCACCCTGTAGTAGAAGAGGATGTATTTCCCTGTTGATGGATAAACCTCCCCACAGAGCACATCCCTGTTTCAACTGAAATTCAGGTGGCAAGATGGAGGCACCTTCTCACGTAAGGCAGCAGGCTTGTTCACTTCCTTGATTATTTTATTAGATGAACCAAATGCTATCTGACTTTACAATGTGTCTTTAATATTAGGGTTGATTAGAGGGAAGGGATGGAAGATGAAGGGAAGAGGATATAGGAGACAACTAATGATTTATCCGTTGATGCCTAAGGAGTCCCTGGCTCAGACAGGGAAAATTGCCCTAAACTGAGTTTTTCTCCCCTCTTCCCCACTAAAATCCTTGTTCCTAACTGTCTTAATGTAAATTAAAGATCACTAGAGGGATTATTAAAAAGGGACAGATGATGATATCTGTGGTAGAGAGACAGGATCTCAAAATGAGTCTCTAAATCTCTCAGCTGTTGTGATAGAGCAGAGTCAGTCCTGGCAGGAATCCAAAGATGGCCACAGGAACTGTCGGCTTGGGACAACAAGGCTTTGAGTAGTCTTGATCCAGGAGTTGCAGGTTTTCCCCTCCTTCTCCTTCCAGCTCCCCAAAACCAATCCCTCTTGCTTGGGGGTTTCTTCTTTTATACTCCTGGTTCCAACAGTCTTCAACTGACCCTGCTTTCTTAGGGTTCCACTGTACTCCAGTAAGATTTCACTTTTACACAGTCACACGGTAACATTCTTCTCATACTGTCCTTCACCCTGAGATATAGAGCAAAAGGGTCTTGATTAGAAGCGGCAATGGGAAATGAAGAGGTGCTATGTTCCATATCAGAGCAATTAGGACTTTAGGACAGTGGCGACTCTACTCTTCATTAGGTCTGAGTGCTGAGTCAACCTATCCTCTTTGGCAATCACCTATCTGAGGCTAGACATGATCATAAGTCCTTACCAGTTACTAGACAAAAGAGATTATTTTTATTGTCTAGTCATTTCAGTCATTCTTGAGTCTTTGTGACTCTGGAATTTTCTTGGCAAAAATATTGGAATAGTTGTCCATTCCTTCTCTAATTCATTTTACAGATGAGGAAACAGAGGGAAATAGAGTTGAATGATTTGTCCAGGGCCACATAGCTAGTAAGTGTCTTGAGACTAGATTTAAACTCAAACAGGATTTGAATCCACTGTGTCATCTAGTTGCCCTTACTAGAACCTGAAGGGAAGAACAAATACTTTTGGTTTCCAGTTCATACTATGTTCTGAATTATTTGCTCCTATATTTCAAATCCCAGGACCAATGTTCCTTTAGACCAGGGGCTCTTAACCTAGGGTTCGTGAACATTTTTTCCTATATTTTGAGAACTATTTTTTAATATGCAAAATAAAAATATTTTTAATATTTTTAATATCGTTTCCACATCATGACTTTCTCCATAGCAGTTTTGATATACTGTGGGTCGGAAAAGAAATTAAATGGGAATTTGGGGGGAGTTTTGTGAAAGCTGCAGATGATATGTGAAGTCACAGAAAAAGTTTAGAAACTCAGAAATGCATAAAATATATATATATAACAATGTTTAATATAATATCAACATGTTTTATCTTTTAATCCCATAAATATAAACAATTTCTTTTTTAGTTAAAATAAGTTGTGGGAAGCCAATAAGAGAAATAGAGTTTTAAATAGATAAAAATCTGAGACTTCTCTTTTGACCCCTTTTGTGATCCTTGTGATTTCTTGTTTAAAGTATTGTGGCCTTATTGAAAAGCTTTAAGTTCCTAGCAAACCAACAGATAAGAGGTTAACATTCTTCCCCGTTGGTCAGAAATGCAGCCAAGGCTGAAACCTTAGTTTACCAGGGTATTTGCTCCTGAGAAAAGTATTCTCAGACTTAGCTTGCTGATAATCATGCAGCTGAAGGTCCAGCTTATCTTAGCAGGTCTTATCTTCACCTTGAAGTTTCTGAGTTTCTGTGTCTCATTGCAATGTCTACGGAGCTGTAAAATTCTCTCTGTGCTTGTGGGTGAAAGGGAGTTTGAATTTTCATATATAATAAACTTGTGACTCAATGGCACTTCAGAGAAGCAGCTATGAGTTAACAGTCAAGAACGTCTCCCGTGTCCCATTACTTCTTATGAACTAAGCTGACCTTATCAGATTATCAGAGATGATAGATAGATACATAGATAGATAGATAAGTAAAAAGTTAAAGTTTACAAAAAGAATGTGGAAGTCAGCAGATGACACACAAAGGCTAAAAATGTTAACATTGCCCTTAAAGCTTATGACTAAATACTTATCTCAAATTTTATGTTACTGTAAACACCCCATAAGAGAAAAAAGGAAAAAAAAATCAGACTTCTTCTTTGTTATAAATGGTGGGCTAAAAAATTTTAAGTGGATTTTCCAGAAGGAACTGTCCCCCTAACCCCTGTGATGTGGAAGGGATACCTGTAATTGGTTTCTTTTGTAGTAGTTCATCTCACTTTATACAATTAAAATCATTTTTCTGAGAAGGGATACATAGGCTTCACCAGATTGCTAATGGCATCTATGATGCCCCTGTTGCTTTAGAGTTTCAACATCAGCACATGCTAATCAGCCCTACTAGAAATGAGTTAAACATACTGAAGATACAGTATAGTCACATTGCTCTTCCTGACCCAGGGAGCACCCAACACTGTATGTTTTTCTGGAACTCATGGCTATAGATCAATTCTATATCTGTGGTACTTCCAGGGTTTAGAAGAGCAGTAAGCTTATAGATGGCTGGTTGATGTTTTATTATGCATTGTATGCTTGTTATCATTGTTTATTAGCTTATTACCTCTATGCTAAGAGCAAATGCTACATATAATATTTAGGCATGCTAATCTGCTTCTGAGTAGAGCTGACTTTATTATGCCACAGCCATATGACTAATGATAATTAAAATACGGAAAGTGAAAAAAAAACTGGACTAGGAAAGGGTTCAGACCCAAGTTCTAACTAGGTAAATGCATTAACTGATAAATCCCTTCACTGTCAATGCTGTCCCATAGGTGGAGCTGAGGGATGGAAGGTTAGTTGCTGATTCTGCAAGAACCCTATACAACTTTGATTTAAACAACAGGTACAACTGGCTTGTAATGGTTAAACCACCAGAATGAGAGAGGGAATTCAGTTATTAGACTTTGAATGTACCCTTGCTGAAATGAGGCACTCCTATTCCTTAGTAATTGATACTCTATCTCATAGAATACAGAAGCTTTCCCAAACTTTCTCTTTTCTCCTTAATCCTCCATATAGCCCCTTTCCCAGTCATTTCAGTTGATGACAATCTCTTACTTCATTAAAAAATGAAGTTATTCATAGGGACTGCCTTTGTCTCCTTCCTCTTGAAGGATGACAAGCCCTTTGACATCATTCCCCACACTCTCCTTCTTTCCCTCAGTTTCTGACAATGAGGTGGCTCTTCTCCTTGCCAAGACCAATCCTTCTACATGTGCCTTTGAATATACTACCTCTTATCTTTTCTCCCTCCTTCCCTCATTAATATTTAACCTCTTCCTATGCAGGGTGTCCCAATCTATGACCAATGTGAAGGTGTAGAGACTGGAGATGGAATGCTGTACTATGGGGAAGATAAGGAAAGCCAGTTCAGTCAGAGAGCAGAATGCAGAAGGGGGAGATATTTACAATGCATTTAGTTTTTGGCTATAATCTTTTGGTTTTCCTTTTCCGTCTGGTCTATCTGGCTCTTTATGGCTTCCAGCTGGTCATTTCTGGTCTTCAATTTGCTTATCATTTCATTTGATTTCTGAACCTCAATTTCCAATTGTGAAATTCTGCCTTTTAAACTGTTATTTTCTTTTTGAATTATTTCCCACTTTTCTTGCCAGATCTCTTCCATATTTCTCATGATCTTAGATTTGACCTCCTCAAGAGTTCGTGACCAATTTCATTTTTTGGGGGAAGGGTTTAGATGTCTTTAATTGCTTGTCCTCCTCTGCTTTCTGTTTTTTTTCTGTGCAAATGTTATCAAGTGTTAGACCTTTTTTCTTGGTCTTTTTGGCGGTTATTTCTTGGGGCTTGCTTGTCATCATTATGCTGTTTTTTTTTCTCTCAGCCAGAAGTTTGAGTAAGGCAGGCAGACTCTCTGTGTATAGAGCTAAGGAGTAGTTTTTGTCTGAAGCTAGTTTGTGATTCTCCTGGCATCCACTGTCTCCTAGGCCTCTGCCGTCCACGGCCCCTCCCAGCTTCACTCCTGTGCACAAGGTCTGCTCTCCCCAGTCTCCTGGGGTCTCTAGTCTAGCTGTTCTCAGGGTCAAGCCCCCAGTGGTCCTAGTCAGCTGCCCAGAGCCCTGAAATTGGCCCACGCTTGTTCTTCCACCGGAGGTTCTCCCCTGAGTCTCAGCACACTGAGCTGCTTCCACTGTATACTGCCTCTCTCAGCTCTATTCCCACACCCAGGGTCTGCACTCTCTAGCCTCCTGGGGCCTCAAGTCTTGGTGCTCTCAGGGGAAAGCTCCTGGTGGTCCCAGTTAGGTGCCAAGAAGCTAGATTTTGCCCCCTGCTCTATCTAACTCTGGTCCGCAGCCTCTGACTCTGGTACTGTGGGTGGGGTGGGGGAGGGTTGATCCACTTGCGTTTTGATGGGAGCTATTTCCCCCCCCACCCCCTTATAGCGTGGAAGAGTCCAAATCCCACAAACCTTCAATACCGTGCCCTATTGTGGGGTCCCTTCTTTCATCTGGATTTTTTTTTTTTTTTTGTCCTTTGGAGGTATGCTGTATGGGTTGGTTAGGAGAGTAAAACACCCTGCTTCTACTCTGCAGCCATCTTAACCCAGAATTTTCTACAATGCATTTAGAAAAAAAGTTGGTAGGGCTTTAAAAGGTAAACAGAGGAATTTAAAATTTGTCTTAATGGAAATAGAGACTGGATGGAACTGATTGAGCAAGGGAGTACACATTCAGAAGAAAATAACTAGCAGTACTGTGGAGGATAGATTGGAATGCAGAAAGTCTTGTGTCAGGGAGATCAATTAGGAGGAATTTTGCAATAATAAAGGTGAGAGTTAATAAAGGTCTAAACCATGGTAGTAGCTGTGTGGGGAGAGAGGAGGAGGGGATATAGAAATAGTAAGATTTGGCAAGTATTGGATATATGAGATGAGGGACTGTGACAGTGGAAGGAGATGCCAGAGTAACGGACCAAGACGAGAAGAATGATGGTACCTTTATTTTTTTTTTAAGCAGTTGGTTTTTATTTTATTACCAATTATATGTAAGAACATATTTCCACATAAGTTTTCTGAAATTATATGATCCAAATGATGTCCTTCCCTCCCACTTCTCAGAACTGACAAGCAATTGAATCTGTGTTATACATGTATAATCACACAAAATGGATTTCGATATTGTTCACTTTTGCAAGTGACTAATCTTATAAAACCAACCCCCCCAAACATATACTCAAATAAACAAGTGAAAAATTGTATATTTTCCTCTGTAAACTTTAGCAGTTCTTTTTCTAGAGGTGGATAGCATTCCTTGTCATCAGTCCCTCAGGATTGTCTTGGATCATTGTATTGCTGAGAGTAGCTAAGTCTATCATATTTGACATCAAATATGATAGGCTTAGCTACTTTTAGCCATGATGGTGCCTTTAAAAGAAATTAAGAAAGTCTTGCAGAAGAGTAGGTTTCTGGTAAAAAAGATAATAATTTGTGTTTTGGACATATTTGAGTTTGAGAGGTCTTTGTTACATCTAGTTTTTTAAAAATCTTTATTTTTCATCTTGGAATTATTACTATGTAATAATTAATAATGTAATAATAAAAGGGTAGAAGAATGGTGAGGGCTAGGGGGCAATGGGGATTAAGTGACTTACCCAGATTCACACAGCTAGGAAGTATCTGAGGTCAGACTTGAACTCAAGATATTCCATCTCTGAGTCTGGCTCTTTATCCTCTGAGCCAATGAGCAGTTCCCTACATCTAGTTTTAAAGAACCAAAAGGCAGTTGTTGATGTGGGAATGAAGTTTCAGAGAAGCAATTGAGCCTGGCCAAAAGACTGTCATCCAATCGAGAGGAACTTATGAGAAAGAACACTATCCACATCCATAGAAAAAACTATGGGAACAGAAATGCAGAAGAAAAACATATGATGAATCACATAGTTTGATAGGGATATGATTAGAGTTTTAATGTTAAAAGATCACTCTACTGCAAATATGAATAACATAGAAATAAGTTTTGAATAATGATACATGTATAACCCAGTGGAACTTCATGTCAGCTCTGGGAGGAGGGTAGGAAGTGGTAGGAAGTGGTGTGGGGAATCATGAATCATGTAACCATGGAAAAATAATCTAAATAAAAATTACCCCCCCCAAACAAAAGACTGTCATCATTTCTATAGTTTTATCTCTGGTTCAAGTACAAATCCCATTCTTGGATATCATTTTTTTAGACAGATATTCACAATCCAAATCAATTTTTGTTGCCTGAATTTCTTGATTTCCATAGACAGCAGCTAGGAAAATATAACCATGTCTCTATGTTTCCTTCCTTCCTTCCTTTCTTCCCAGTGTTATCATCAATACTCTAAATTCCCCCAGGGCTAGAGCAAAGCTAGCCCCATTGACCTTATTTTAGTTCTGCTTCTGAGTTTCAGAAACTAGACTTAAACTCATAATTCTGAATTTAGTGCTCTTTGCACTATACTGTGTTCTTCAATTTAGTAGAAAGTGAACTAAACCTGGGAATTGGAAAACTTGGGTTTGCCCCTGTTCTTTCTAGCTGAAGGACTCATTAGGGCAAGCCACACAGCCTTCTTGAGTCTTCCATCTCAATCAAAATTAAAAATTCTTTTTTTTTAAACCCTTACCTTCTGTCTTGGAATCACTACTGTGTATTGGATCCAAGGCAGAAGAGTGGTAAGGGCTAGGCAACGAGCATTAAGTGACTTGCCCAGGGTTGCACAGCTGGGAAGTGTCTGAGGTCAGATTTGAATCTAGGACCTCCCATCTCTAGGTCTGGCTCTCAATCCACTGAGCTTCCCACCTGCCCCCAAAATTATAAATTCTATGGCATCAGAGTTCTTTATATTCTCAGTGCCAGGAACAGTGCCTTATATATATTAATTCACCAACAAGCATAGTGAGTACTTAATAAGTGCTTGTTTAATTTGAATTAAATTAAATTAATTGTGATAGATTGGAAAAGGCCCTAGGAAGGGGAGGTAGGGAGCTGCCCAAGACAAGACAAAGTCCAGGCTGACTTCATAGTTTTGCCAGGGATTAAACCTTTTTGTCAAAAACTACGTATCATTTTGCTGCCTATAATTCTTAGAAAGGAGACATGGATAAATCCCCTCTATTGTTGGAGCTGAATGGATGACCTTTCATGTTGCGATAGACTTATGCCTTGCATTTGCTGTGTTACTGACTCTACTAGGGAGTTCAACCTAGATAAACAGGGAGGGTCTCTCTGACTCCCCTGAGAGGAAAGAAGAGAACAGAAAGAACAAATCCATACACCTTTTGATTTTATAGGCTTGGATCAAAACCCAAGAATGGGTTATGCCCTTTCAGACAGTGCCTCATTGTAAGACTCTCAGTTCTCAAAGGCTGTACCAGAAGAACATAATGATAATGGCTAGCTGGCATTTATATGCTTTAAATTTTGCAAAATGCTTTTGTAAATATGGTCTCATTTGATAACAACCCTGAGAAGAGGGTAAAATTGTTTCCATCTTGAAGTTGAAGAAACTGAACCGGATAGAGGTTAAGTGACTTGCCTAGGGTTACAAAGCTCATGAACACCTGAGGCACGATTTCAACTGAGGTCCTGATGATTCAAAGGATTGAGCTCTATCCTCTGTGCCATCTAGCTATCTTAGAAGGTCCTGCCAAGACGGATAGTCTCAGGGATAGACTATGTCTGCTGTTCTCAGACAAGCCATTACCTGGGGACAGAGAGTCTCAGCACCCAAAAGTTGGCTACTAGCCATAATTATTTTACCAATATGATACAGTACAAAATGTCACTCTGTTCTGGGTCACCCTCATCCTTAATTATGGTGCCAGTTGGGGTGTATGGGATTTTCAGGGATGACTCGCACTTTTGGTATGAGGACTTCCCAAACACTTTTCAAGACCGCTCATCCACTTTTGGTGTCCACCTGGTACTCAATTCTTACCTGTGGCTCCAAGAAGCTGTAGCATGCTCGGTGTCCTCACCATGCGATTAGGGGTGTGTTTGTCCCAAGCATGTGGAAGGCTTCTCTTGGTAGAATGGACAAATGAAAACTATTTGCTACAACGGCCATGAAGGTGGTTGAAGAAGGTGCTGTGGAGCACTTAGAGCTTGGTCAGACACTGAAGACACCAAGGTCATCCATCTATTGCAGTGGTTCCCAAACTTTTTTGCCTACCGCCCCCTTTCCAGAAAAAAATATTACTTAGCACCTGTTATTGATGAGCCTAAAAATCAAAACTCCAGCCCCAAATATTTTCTGTTCCCTCACCTTCCCCCCCCATGACAAACCTAAAAATGTTTCCCAGTTGAAGCTATCTTAACACCTCCTTGAGAAATGTTTATTACCCTTCCTAGGAATGTTTATTACCCTGATCTACCTCCGTGGGAATGTTTTATTACTCTGATGCATATTTACCCCTTTTAATGAATGTTTGGTTAGGTGCTTCCGGACCCCTGATCCTGAAACCCCCCAAAATGCTTCCTGATCCTGAAAGCTCCTCCCCAGATGCTTCCTGACCACCTGTCCCTGACACTACCTTGATAATTATGTATGCACCAGCCCCCTTCCCCAAACCTTTCTATATAAACCCCTGGCTGGAGATGCCTCTGGGTCAGACTGGCCAGCCTTCCTCTCTGCCACTGACCCTAGCTTCTCTGCTAGCAAAATATATGGGCCTCTTCTTGCACATTGCAATGTCAGTGTGATTCTTCCTGCCACGATCGAATCTGGGTATCAAAACTTGGGTACAACATTATGTTGATTTTAACAGAGATATTTGGGAAGCTGAAGAGAATGGCCAGTTATCTGTAGCAGCTGGACTCTCTCTTCCTCCACTGACAGGCTTGAGTGAAAAGGGAGGGGCACAATCTGGCTCAGTGCTCCCTTCTCCCCGCTCCCAACACAGCAGTTAGAAATCAGTTGGAAATGGAGGTTGATCTGATAATTTCTGGGAAGGCTAGGCAAAGCTATTCTCCTTAAGATGTTGACTTTCTCAACTTATTTCCCCACAGGTTTGATTAGGGAAGATAGGAGAATCTTGATGTAGACATCAAGGACAGAATGAAGATCTGACTTCTTGGGTTGACAACTGAAAGGAACCAAGCTTTATGGAGGATGTGAGTATCCCAAAATAACAGCCAGGACAGCTACCCAAAGATGAAGTTTTACTGATAAAAGAGGAAGAGGATGGAAGGGAGGTTTTTCAAGGTTTAGGATAAGATCTGGGAAGCCCTGAATTGTTAGGTAAAAACAGCCCCTCTCCTCTCAGGAAGGAGTGGCAGATTTTATAACTAGCTTGCCCTCAAAGCCTATAATTATCACTCCTAATATCTAAAATAACTAAATGGTAACAATGCTATTGCAGGAAAAGTCTAATTCAGCTAAACAGGCAAACTGCTGAGCAGAACCAAAATGGCTTTTGCCACAATGGCCTCCAAAGCAATCACAAACCAGGATCAGCAAGCCAAGTGATCTGCTCACTTCAAACCCTAGGAACCAACTCCCCTAACTAGGGGAGTTGCCCCTCAACTGCCCCTCACCCAGAGTTCTCTAGGTGGTGTCCCCTGGAATTCTGGGTGAAGCTTGACCCTGTATCTTGCAGGAATTCCACCCTGCCATTTCCATGTTACACACCCCCTGGAAATTATGAAACTATTTATTGAACTCAGAATAGAATGTAATACAAAAAAAGTGTGGCCATCACCGCTTCCCTGGATTGCTGCAGCACCCACTAGGGGGCGGTTGCGCCCACTTTGGGAATCCCTGATCTATTGCAGCCTGGGCAATCACCAGTCATTCTGACTTTTGCCTTGCCATTGGACTTTGATGACTCTTGAAGAGACTGAGGCTGATGACTTTGTGCAACTCTGTCTCTCTTAAATCCAATTCATGAGCTAGTTAACACATTACCCTGTGATGTCATTGGTTCTTTTTGAAGAACAAACAACCAAAACAGCAACAATTTATCTGGCTTGTTCTAATTTATACATGCTATTTTAGAATGAATGCAAGATTCTTGCAGGCAGAATGTGGTTTTTGTTGTTGTTGTATTTTCTTTGTACTCCTAGCACTTAACACAGAACCTAGGACATAATAAGCACTTAATAATAAATGCTTGTTAATTAATTGTATTTTGGTGTATTTAGAAAGTATGTTTGGGGATATAGACTGAAATGACTACACCAATGTAACTATCAATAATATGTAAATAAGTCTTGACTGATGACACATGTTAAAACCAGTGGAAATGTGTGTCGGCTATGGGGGGAGGTATTAGGGGGGTGAAGGGGAAAGTAAGAATATGAATCATGTAACCATGGAAAATTTTTCTAAAAAAAATAAAAAAATTAAAAAAATAGAAAGAATGCCATATTTTGGAATTGCTGGATGTAAGTTTGAATTTCAGATCTGCTACTTACTACTTGCATGACCATGGGCAAGTCGTTTAATCTCTTTGGACCTCAGGTTTCTTTATTTGTGAAAAGAAGGGGCTGATCTAGATGACATCCATCTCTAAACCAATGAGATAAATGAAGTATTTGTCTAGGTTCCAACAAGTTATACTATTAGAATAAATTCACTACTGGAGAAATAAGATATATTTGTTGTGGGGAAAACGAATTGTATATAGGGAGGTCAAAGAGAAAGAGAGACAAAAGGGTGTGATGTGATGATGGGAAAAATGGGACAAAGGTCGAAAGCTGCCAGAATTCTCTAGCCAGAACAGTAGTTTCTATTTTCATATAATAGAAAGCCTATTGGAATGAAGACAATTACTTTACCACAATGTCCTTAAATCTCTTTTTGTCTGAGTAAGACAATAAACACAATTACTGTACCAATGTCCCTCAATTCCTTTTTGTTTGAGGAAGCAGAGTCCTAGGGAGATTTACCACAGCCAGAGGTTATGGCAAGACCTAAGAACTAAAATAGATTTCTGAGCATAAGTCTCAGTTGAACTGAGAGACTCAGGAGAAACAATTAAGAGCAAAGCAGATTGGAATTCAGTTCAGTTCTAAGAAGAGGCCAGTAAATGAGAAGCATTTAAAAGAAGAGCTCTGAGGAGAGTTCAAAGAGCAGAATTGATCTCAGCCTAGATCCTTGTACTTTCTGGTCCAGTCTGGTTGAGGGAAGGAAAACTGTATAGCTACTGGACACAAAAGCTGACTGGGAAGACTGCAGAAGGATTCATGGCTACTGGCTATTAACAGACTAGACAAAGCACTACATAGCTGTTCCTGTTTAAGAGACATACCAGGTCCAGTGGATGATAAAAATGGCTACAACTTGTCTGATGGATGTTATAGGGGGTATAAAGTAACCCTGCAGCTAGGCAGCACAGGGATGGAGTGTCTGGAGTCAAGAAGACTCATCTTCCTGATTTCAAACCTGGACTCACACTTACTAGTTGTAATAGTAGATTAGATAGAGTGCTGAGTCTAGTCAGGAAGACATCTGGCCCCAGACACTACTTCTATGATCCTGGGGAAGTCACTTAACCCTTTTTACTTCAGTTTCTTCATTAAAAAAATAATCTGGAGAAGGAAATGGCCAACCCTTACAGTATCTTTGCCAGGAAAACACCATATGGGATCATGAAGAGTGAGAGATGTCTGAAAAATATTTGAAAAACAATAGATACAAAGAGCAACTTTGATGGGGCTAAGAAATTATAGAAAATGACCTAATATGAGAGAGAGAGAGTATGTGTGGAAATTCTGAGGGCCATTTGTACCTCTTGGTCTTAGTAATGATTGAGAATTAAGGGTTGATGGTAGTCTCTGTTTTTTTTTTTTTTTTAATTTGTTAGTTTGGTTGGTTTTTAGCTCTACTTAGCTTTTAGGCAGGAATTTGAAGCAGAAGTATGTACTCAGTACCAAAAAGTTTGGAAGCAAAGATTTATTACTCACAAGTCAGGAGTATATCATGCATGTTGCCCCTCATCCAACTCACTCCCATTGGGCAAACATGGTGAGATGAGGGTGTTCTGGTTGAAAGTGCTGAGCTGGTGACTAAGGCAGGGCTTTATGGGTGGTACAAGGGGTAGGATGAGCTTATACCAACAAAGACCAATCGGCATTGGACAAATATCAGATGGGGAATTTTAATTGTGCCATGGCAAGCTCTCCAAATGGGAAACTTATAGCACACTCTATCTTGAATAAACACACATTGCTTCTTTGGGACGAAAATGTCAAGGGCAACTCACAACCTGTGAGTAGTCACTAGCTCAGATATTTCTTCCCTTTACTGGCTTTCCTGAGTCAGGGCCCAGTGACCATCATATGACCAAAGAATGTAGAGAGAAGGAATGTGTGGGATCATCTAGTATAGCCTGCTTATTTTTTTCATGAGGAAACCGAGTCTTAAAGAAAGGAAGCTACTTGACTAAAATCACATAGGAAGTAGCAACAGAGCTGGAATTCCAGCTTTTTCCAGGTTCTCTTTCAAATCCAGCTCTCTTTCCACTAAACTCCATGACTTGGTAGGAGAAATCATCTAAAGAAACAGGTTTGGGAAAATAACCGCACCCCCCACCTCATTCATCATACTTTGAAGTTGTTTTTTTTTTTAATTTTTCTTTTATCTTTTTTCAGTGACATGTAGGAACAATTTTTGACAATTGTTTTCTAACATTTTGCAATAAAGATTCTTTTCCTCCCTTTCCACCTTTCCTCTCCCCCAAATGGTAAATAGTCTGATGTATATTATACCAGTGCTTTCATGAAATATATATTTCCATATTTCCTATGCTGTGACAGAAGATACTTATCACACATACAATAACAATTTTTGAGGTTGGTTTTGACGAACACTCACATTCAGTAGAATCATGTACCTTTGCTTTAGTTGTGTTTGAATCTTTGTATCCTCTTTTAGGGTTTTCTTGGCAAAGATACTTTAGTGGTATGCCATTTCCTTCTTCAGTTCATTTTTATAGATGAAGAAACTGAGGCAAACAGGGTTAAGTGACTTGTTCAGGGTCACACAGCTAGTACGTATCTGAAGTTGGATTTTGAACTTAGATCTTCCTGATTCCAGGTCTGGTGCTCTGTCTACCTGGCCACCTAGCTGCCTAGTGACAATTCTTGGGACTGAGGCCATGCCTTATTCCAGGTGATGGCGAGCTCTACTTCTCATTCCCCCTCTTCCCCCCTGGGCATACCATAGCAGCATCAACCATCTAAATGACAGGTGAAAATAGGAGTGTGGCATCCCACAGGCAGGCAGGCAGGGGGGAGCTGCCAGTCCCATTTAAGATTCACAAGAACGACCAATGCTGAGTGCCTGGTGCATGCTGGGGAGAAGGGGCTTAATTTGAGAGTTTGTATTCCATTAACGGTTCTCATCTATCAGACTTGAGGTATACATCTGTAAACAGCCAAGGCTGCGTTTGTGGAGACTGAGCCACAAATGGATTCAGACAGAGAATAACAACAAAACAAAATGTTAGTGAGGGAGGAGCCAGGAGGCAGGCAGGAACTGGGGAGCTTTGGACTGGGAATCAGGACACCTGGATTCTAGTTCCAGCTCTGCCTGTGTTATACTGGGCAAATCATTTAACCTCCTAAAAACTCACCACATCTATAAAGTGAGGGACTTGGACTGAATGGGTCTACTACCAACTTAATGATTCTCAGTTTCCTTCATCTCAATTCACTTCTATTTGAGTCAACAGACATTCATTAAGATATTACTAGTCAGGTAGGTGGTACAGTGGATAGAGAGCTAGACTTGGAGGCAGGAAGTCTTGAATTCAGTTCTTGTCTCAAGCGCTTAGTCCTGTGATCTGGGAAAAGTCACTGAATATTTTTCAGCCTCAGTTTCCTCATCCCATTCCACATGGCTGGGGGATATCCATAGAATGTTAAAGAATGTTAAGGAAGGGTCTGTTCTTAATTTTCTGTAATCTGGGATAATAATAGCACTTACTTTAGAGGGCTGTCGTGAAGATCAAATGAAATAACTTTGTAAAGTGCTTCACAGTCCTTAAAGCATTATATAAATGCTAGCTATGTGTTAAATATTTACTCTTTGTATGAGGTGTTCAGGTACAAAGCTTAGAGAAGCTAAAAAATAAAAATAAAAAAACCTTTATGGGGCTTCTAGTGAATGTGTTAAAGATAGAATCTGTCAACAAGTTGTTTGTCTCATAGAATATTGGAGCTGGAAGAAACCTCAGAGATCATGTACTCAAATTCCCTCATTTTATCAATGAAGAAACCACCAAAGAAGGGAACTGACTTATCCTTGTAGTCTTTTAGCTAGCAAGTTGCAAAAGGCATAGGTTTTTTTTTTTTCATTTCTTGTTTTCTGTCTTAGAATCAATGCTGTGTCAACTCCCACTTCACTTTTCTTTTCTATTCCCATGATATTCCATCTCCTTCTATCTTATTCCATTTTATTCCATTCCATTTCATCCCAACCCAATCTTCATGGCTGGGGAATATTCATGGAATGTTAAATTTTGAAGGAAGGGTCTGTTTTTGCTTTTCCCTTATATCTTCAGTGCTACACAGTGCCTGACACATAGTAGGTGCTTAATAAATGCTTTCCGACTGATTTTGAATAATTATGGACACCTTGTGGGGTTTACAATTCTCAAACTCTCTAGCACCCTTTCTCTTTCACTTAGAAACTTACCCATAGACTTTGTATTGAGAACCATCGCTGGGTGTTAGGCTCAGTGCATAGATGGAATAAGCGATTACTTGTGGTACCTGATTTCAGGAGTAACAAAAGTCAAAATGCCTCGACCTCCCCCTCCTCTACCACCCCCTCAAAAAAATCTCTTCACTACATCAGATATAGGCTAGTCCTCATCATTTTAGAAATAAGGAACCTCAGGCTCTGAAAGGAGAAGGGGTAATATGGCACAATATAAAAGGCCTCCAGGGGGCAGCTGGGTAGCTCAGTGGATTGAGAGCCAGGCCTATAGATGGGAGGTCCTAGGTTTAAATCTGGCCTCAGACACTTCCCAGCTGTGTGACCCTGGGCAAGTCACTTGACCCCCATTTCCTACCCTTACCACTCTTCTGCCTTGGAACCAATGCACAGTATTGACTCCAAGACGGAAGGTAAGGGCTTAAAATATATATATATATATAAGGCTTCTCGGGAAGCCAGGTGGCTCAGTGGATTGAGAGGCCAGGTATGGAGACAGGAAGTTCTGGGTTCAAATCTAATCACAGACACTTCCTGGTGGTGTGACCTTGGGCAAGTTATTTAACCTCAATTGCCTAGCCCTTGCAGTTCATATGCCTTAGAACCAATATACGGTATTGATTCCAAGACAGAAGGTAAGGGTTAAAAAAAAAAAAGCCTCTAGATTTGGAGTTAGGAAAACTGTGTGTAAATCTTGATCTTCCTGCTTACTCGCTGTGTGATGTTGGGCAAACCACTAGGCATCAGTTTCTATACTAAAAAAGAAGAGTTTGAAGTCTGGTTTATGTGGTCCCTACCAGTTCTGATGTTTGATGTTTTGTGTTTTAACAGTCTATATTAGGATCGCCAGTTCTGGGTTCCATGTCTTTCTATGTGTTTTCCATCTCAGACATTCTGTCTCTCTTTCACACCAGTTTTTTTTTATTAATTTTTTTTAAACTCTTGACTCCTGTGTGTTGGCTCATAGGTGGAAGAGTGGTAAGGGTGGGCAATGGGGGTCAAGTGACTTGCCCAGGGTCACACAGCTGGGAAGTGGCTGAGGCTGGATTTGAACCTAGGACCTCCCGTCTCTAGGCCTGATTCTCAATCCACTGAGCTACTCAGCTGCCCTTTCACACCAGTTTTAACTGGAATTTCCTCAATCCAGAGTTTGCACAGCCTTTGCCATCTGCCCTCATGCCCATTGATCTCTTCCTTCATTTGAATTGTTCGACTCAGGAGCAGCACTTAATTCTTTTCTCTTAATTATTTTGCTAAGGTGAGTTTCATCTTTCCAGCTACCCTGGGATATCTAGCTGGAGCTCTGCTGCTAATTGTGTGACTTTGGGCCAGTCACTACTTTTGTCTAGGCCTCCGAGAAATAAAGGGATTGTGCTCGACGACAAGAACAACTTGCACTTATGTAGTGCTTCACATAAAATGCTTTGCCAAAGGAGAAAATTGTACACAGCAACAGCAATAATGTATGATGATCAGCTGTCAACGACACAACTCCAAGGACTTATGATGACGTGGAAAATGCTATGCACTGCCATAGAAGGAACCTGAGGAGTCTGAATGAAGATTGAAGGATACCATTTTTCATTTTATTTCCTTTATGAGTTTTTTCTCTTGCATAAGTAATATGTGTCTTCTTTCACAACATGCTGAACATGGAATTACATATTTCACGATAATAGATGTATAACATTATATTCTATTGCCTGCTCTCTCAGGAAGGGGGAAAGGGAGGGAGGAAAAGAACATGGAGAGCAAAATGTCAGAACACCATTATTAAAAATTGTGTCTAAATGTAATTGGAAAATATTTAATAATAAAAAAATAAAGGGTTTTGCTGACATCTCATTTTAGTCTTCTAGTAGCCTTGTCAAGTAGATAATATTTAGCTGATATTATTATAGTTTGTTGTTCAGTGGTTTCAAGGGTGTCTTGCTCTTTATGACCTTGTTTGAGGTTTTCTTGGCAAAGATGCTTGAGTGGTTTGCCATTTCTTTCTTCTGTTCATTTTACAGAAGAGGAAACTGAGGCAAAATGGGTTAAGTGGCTTGCCCATGATTATATAGCAAATAAGTGTCTAAAGCCAGATTTGAATTTAAAATGATGAGTTTTCCTTTTTCTAGGCCTGGCACTCTATCCACTGTTCCACCTAGTTGCCTGTGTTCAAGTACCTTATAGTATCCACAGATATAAGAGCTGTTATTGTGCATTCTTGCCCATCTCTTCACAATCCCATTTAGTATTATTGTATGAAGTAGGTATTATTTTATCGTCAATAGTAGACATTATTCTCATTTTGTTGTTGCTTAGTCATTTTCAGTCTTGCATCTGATTCTTCATGACCCCATTTGGGGTTTTCTTGGCAAAGCTACTGGAATGGTTTACCATTTCCTTCTCCAGCTTGTTTTACAGGTGATGAACTGAGGCAAAAGGAGTTAAGTGACTTGCCCAGGATCACATAGCTAGTAAGTGTTTGAGGCCAGCTCTGATCTTTGTGACTTGAGTCCTGGTACTTTATCTACTGCCTTATCTTTATTTTACAGAAGAGGAACCTGAGGATCAGAGTGGGCAAGTCACTTGTTGATTGGTTGCCTAATTACTAAGTATCAGAGATAGGATCTGAACTCTCTTCTTCCTGGCTCCAAGTCCTGGATGACCTTGATGCTCTTCCAGCTTTGACTTCATTGAGTCTGTGTTTTTTTGAGGGCAAGAACCATGTCTTGTACGATTCTTTAAGCTCCCACAACATGTGGAGCAACGTTGGGCATATTCCAAGCCCTCAATACATAGGCACTTATTAATCACTAAAGTCAGCCATTGACAAATTCTATAATCTAAGGAGAGGCAGTATGGCACTGGGAAAGACACAATGGCTTGGAAGTAAGTAGGTGATTTGCTAGCCAATTATATTTCCAGAGGCAAAGAAAGGCTTGATGTTGGTTTGAGAGTGAAATAACATCTGAATGATAAATGTGATTGGAACCATGGTAACTTATATACCTAAGGAAGCTGAAGAGAAATCTGGGCATAGCCCATCCCATCTCTCCCCATTCTGGATTCTGGGTCCTTCACCTCCTTTAAGTAGCTGACAGCTGCAATTAGAAACAAGTCCTAGAGTTCCCAGCGTGAAGAGATAGACAACTCTTTACCTGAGTGACATCTCATTCAAATGGGAATTAGTCCTCTGGTGTTATCTGGGAGCTGAAGAAGCATTCATTATCTCCTGGTCCAGCTATTAAGGCCTTTTTCAATCTTACTGACTTGCCATCCTCCAGGGCCGGAATGGAGAAGGCAGATTGGAGACAGAGTTGGGGTGGGGGTGGGGGGGGAAGGAAATTAACAAAGAGAATGCCCCTTAACTAGAAGCCAGGACACAGGAATAGGAGAGGACAGACAAATCAGATGACAGCCCACATACATTTTTTTAAGCCCTTACCTCCCCTCATAGGACCAATACTGCATATTGATTCCAAGGCAGAAGAATGATAAAGGCTAGACAATGGATGTTAAGTGATTTGCCCAAGGTCACACAGCTAGAATGTGTCTAAAGCCTTATTTGAACCCAGGACTTCCCATCTTTAGGTCTGACTATCAATTCACTGAACTGGCTAGCTAGCTGCTCCCTAACCCATATCAATTTATTTTTATCTATTCATTCATTCCTTTGTTTGTTTGCTTATTTATTTTAAAACCCTTATCTTCCATTTTAGAATCAACATTTTGTATTGATTCCAAGGCAGAGGAAAGGCCAGGGCTAGACAATGGGGGTTAAGTGACTTGCCCAGGGTCACACAGCTAGAAAGTGTATGAGGCCAGATTTGAACTCAGGACCTCCCATCTCCAGGCCTGGCTCTCAATCCACTGAGCCCCCAGCTGCCCCCTAACCCATATAAATTTAAAGGACCCTTCAAATCATAAAATATTGGAACTGGGAGGGATCCTAGAGATCATATCAACCTCTTTATTTTATAGGTGAGGAAACTGAGGCCCAGAGTGGGGAAGGTTCATGGCTAGCAATCATCAAAGTCATTACTTTCAATGGCTGAGCAAGCTAGGAGCTCCTGCAGTCTTTGAATTATACTAAATTGCTAATGAGGGACAATGTGAGGAGATGGGTAAGTTCTGATGATCACTGGTGACTACAAGTAAGTATCATTTTGGTTCAGTCATTTTCAGTCCTGTTTGACTTTTCATGACCCCAGTTGAAATTTTCTTGGCAAAGCCTCGGAAATAGTTTAGGTCTGGATGTGGAATGATCAAGCTAGCCTAATTCCTTCGATTTTACTGGCGAGGAAATCAAGTCCTCTCAGAGAAATCGTGACTTGCCCAAGGTCACACAGGAGGTAGAACTGTCCATAGCTACACATTCAGCGGGAATATCAAACCCTCTTTCTCCTATGCCACTCGGACTTCACCAAGATTTCACGTAACTGAGGCAGCATTTGGACCCACAAGTAGGAAACCCAAAGGCCAGTTGACTTAAAGTGGGGGGTAGCTGGAGGATGTGCTGAGGATTAAGGAACAAGAAGCCATCAGATATGATCCCAGATCTGACTCCATCCCAGATCCGACTCGATCCCAGATCATAGAACAGGAAAGGGATGGAACAGTGAGTCCCAGAGGAAATACAGAATTCTAGAAGTCTGTGACTTGGATCTTTAAGCATGAAGGTTCCATCCAACCCTTCTCCTTCTTATAGGGACTGCTGGGTTTTTAATGCAAAATCTGGTAAGTCCATTACTATTTAAGATTAACCTAAGTGCAAGAGGGTTAAGGCTTTGTAATATGGGCGGGAAGTCAAGTGGAGCTTGCTCAGCCATTAGTGACCATGATGGGCAGGAAAAAGGCCCCGGGGGCCTGGCCAATGCTCACTCACAGTGTCATCCATCCTGCTGTAGCCTGAGCAGTCAAGGTGACCCATTTCCTCTGTCCACTCTGGGTGGCTTTTCTTTATGTGTGTGTCTGTTTCCTAAGAAGGGTGTTTTTCTCTGTTCCCAAGAGCAAATAGAGGACAGGACCCAAAGGGAATTTCTTTGCTTCTCACCTACAGATTATAAGCAGAAATAAGGTTTTCATTTTACTTTTCATCAGGAATGTTTTCCTCTTTCCTTTTCAGGCTGCTTTCACAAGGGACACTGGACCTTTTTTTTTTTTTTTTTTTGAGAAAAGCGGAGGGACCCTGCTGCTGTTTGCTTGATTTCCTGAT
Source organism: Gracilinanus agilis (assembly GCF_016433145.1). Lineage (NCBI taxonomy): Eukaryota > Metazoa > Chordata > Mammalia > Didelphimorphia > Didelphidae > Gracilinanus > Gracilinanus agilis. The sequence continues at coordinate 271,558,512 of NC_058133.1, read as the reverse complement.
ACCTCTTTCTTTCTTAAAGTGCTACATGGCAGCTATCTTTAAAAATTAAATTACTGTTATTTTACCCTATTTTATGTTCCTCCTTACTTCAAATATGTGGAAGAAGTAGATTTCTTTACTTGGGGTAATTTCCCCTACCCTGGGCTTTCTATAGTGGGTGAACTGTAGTTTCCTGAAAGTGTTAGGTCCCCAGTCCCACAGGGAACTTGAACCTGTGCTGGGCCTAAGTGGAATTCCAGCTAAGGCCCAGGTGAGTGCTAAGTGAGTTCTCCTGAAGTGGGAAATTCATTATTTGAATTTATATTGCATGTTTCCATTAGGCTGGAACATAATTATAACTTCAAATAGTCCAAATCTGAACGTATGAAAAAACTTGAGGGAATTTATTATTTGCATTAATCAGGACCTATAATAGGACTCTGGACTGAGAACCATCTTATGGAATCATGAAAGCATAGACTGAAGATCATGTGGATCTGCAACGGATCTCAGAGATCATTTAGTCTATTTTTAAGAAACCCTTACCTTCCATTTTAGAGTCAATACTTTGTATTGATTCCAAGGCAGAGGAAAGGCAAGGGCTAGCAATGGGGGTTAAGTGACTTGCCCAGGGTCACACAGCTAGGAAGTATCTGAGGCCAAATTTGAACCCAGGTCCTCCTGTCTCTAGGCCTGGCTATCAATCCACTACTGAGCCACCTATCTGCATGGTCCTCTTCCCCCACCCCCAGACCATTTTGTCTAACCCCTTCATTTTACAGGTGAGGAAACTGAGGACCAGGGAAATTAAGCGATTTGCCCTAAGTCATATAAATAGTAAACATCTATAGCCATATCCTCTAGTCCAGGGGTTCTTAACGTTTTTTGTGTCCTAGACCCCTTTGGTAGTTCTGTGAAGCCTATGGACCCTTTCTTAGAATGCTATATGTTTTTTAAACCCTTACCTTCCATCGTAGAATCAATACTCTAAAGGCAAGAAGAGCAGTAAGAGCTAGGCAATGGGAGTTAAGCAATCTCTGAGGTCAAGTTTGAACCCAGAACCTCTCATCTTTAGGCCTACCTTCAGAATGATGTTTCAATAAAATAAAGTACATAGGATTATAAAAGAAAGTGGTTATATCAAAATACAGTTATCAAGATATTAAAAAAAAGCCAAGTTCACGCACCCCAAGATTAAGAACTCTTATGGTTCAAACTCTTGAATGTTTAGCAAAGAAACTGGGAAGTACCAAAAGGACTTAGAAGGATGCAGATGCCACCTACTCCAAACCCCTGGTTTTACAGATGGAGAAACCAGGCCCAGGAACTTTAGTACTTGCTCAGCATCACAGGGATAGAGTATCATCAAGACATTGGGAACCTAAACAGAACATCCCATCCAGCCAAGCTAGAGCTCACCATCAGAACCATAGAAGCATGGAGAGACCTGCAGTCCAGATCCAAGGATCTCTTCACAGATAAGTTGAGAAAAATACATTACTAAGGACAGCAGTGTATATTAGTGAAATGAGGTGGGGGGGCCCTCTTCACACACTCCCAAATCACTTTCTAAGACATGAGGTTCTTTTATGCCACAGGGCATTCGGCATTCTTATGACCCTCCCCACCAAACCTTCCACCCACCCCCAGGCAGGCACCTCCATCCTCTGCAGTAATTGGCATTCTGGGGAACTTTAAAAAACTTGGCATGAGTGGTTGTGGAGAAGTCATACGTGCTGTGAAGAGCAGCTGCCATGTTAAAAGCATCCTCATGGATGGTAGACAGCTAGCTGGTACAATGGATAGAGCTGAAGTCAGGAAGACTCATTTTCCTGAGTTCAAATTTGACCAGCGGTGGGAGGGCTTAACTTTATTTGCCTCGGTTTCTAATCTGTAAAATGAGCTGAAGAAGGAAATGGAAAATTACTCTAATATCTTGGCCAAGAAAACTCCGAGTGAGGTCATGAAGAGTCAGACATGCCTGAGACCACTAACCAACAGCAACATGGATGGTCAGCCACATGCCAGGAGATATTCTGATAAGGAGAGAAGTCACTTCATTGTTCTAAAGCACTTTGGATTTTCAAAATGGCCTCATGCTCCCGAGCCTTAAGACATAGGCAGCATGGAAGAGAAAACTGTATTAAAAACAAAAACAAAACCCAGCTTTTTTCAAAAGCAACTCATTTGATGTTTATTGCACAAGTATTAACATTTTGTAGAAAGCGAATAGCTCTCCAGCAATTAGGCACTAATCAGAATGTCAGAGGGGCAGTGACTGTGCATATAAATGTAATAGGATTACACCGTCTGCTGCCCAGAGTAGACAGGAACTGACAATTCAATTCAATTAAACAAACATTTATTAGATGTGAGGCAATGCAGCATAATGGCGAAGGGGTCAGTTGTTGGGTTTTAAATGGGGGCTTTGCGGAAGAATTCGATGAGCCAGTCAATGCTGCCGAAAGCAGTAAGCCCCTTTATTTGGTATCTTTAGCTCATAAAGGAAAGCCATTGAGATTTAACCGGAAAGCCCCAAGGACATGAGGAGGCAGGGAAGGAGAGAAAATCAGAATTTGGAGGGAGCCGGTACCCTGGGTATTCTAAAAATTCTAAACAGGACAAAAGTATGACAGACACAACAAGAATCAAGGGGGAACCTTCAGCATCTGGGTAAGAAAATGGAGTTTAAGATTGGTCTCATGATATTTGTTTTTCATTTCGAAGAGCATGGGCGACATCATCATGGGGGGATATCTTGATATGTGAGTGAAATGACAAATTCCCCATGTTACAAATATAGACTTCAAATTATACTAGAGAACTCAGCTAAGAAACTGTATTCGAACCAGAGAATCGTCACGGACCAAATCAGAGTCCACGATCACTTGTACACAACACAGGACTTCTATTCTGCTATGCTATTTCCCTTGATCTCATCAGTTCCTATGGATATAGTTATCATCTCTATGCTGATGATTCTAAGAGCTCCTCATCCAGCCCTAACCTCTCTGCTGACCTCCAATCTTGCATCTCCATCCGCCTGTTGGATATTTCAAATTGGATATTCTGAGACATCTTAAGTCCAACATGTTCAAAACATCTCATTATCGCCACCCCCTTCCACTCCCAAGTCTTCCTTTCTTCCTTCCCTAATGCTGTTGAAATTACCATCAACCTCCTGGTGCCCCAGGCTTGTAAGATAGTTGTAATCCTTGACTTCTCACTATCTCTTACCTCCACATCCAACCTGTCAGTAAGCCCTGCCAATTTTATCTATAAAATGTCTCTCAGATGTGCTTATTTCTCTCTTCTGATATTGCTAGCCCTTGCCTGGTGCAGATCCTCATTTCTTCACTCCTAGATTATTTCAATGGTCTGATGGTGGGTCTACCTGCCCCCAGTCTCTCCCTACTCTAATCCATCCTCTACTCAGCCATTGAAAGTGATTTTTCCAAAGTGCAGGTCTAAGCATGGCACCCTCTCCCTACTTCCCTAACTCAATCAAATTAAGGGGCTTCTTTTTTTCTCCAGAACCATATATAAAATCCTCAGCTGGATATTAAAAGCCTTTTACAATTTAGCCTCCTCTACATTCTTTTTATACTTTGTACTCTACTATGTATTCTGGACTCATAATATTTCTTGAATAAAACTCCACCTGCCAACTCCAGGCATTTCCACTGGCTGTTCTCTATGCCTGGAATGTTTTCCTTACTCACCTCTGCCTCCTGACTTCCCTGACTTCCTTCAGATCTCCCCTTCTGTATAAGAGAAGCCATTTTCAATCCCTCTTACTTTTAGCCCTTTCCTTCCATTGATTATATCTTACTTATGTGACTTGTTTGTACCTAGTTGCTTTCATGTTGTCTCTCACATTAAACTGTGAGCGCTTGGAAGCCGGGACTGTCTTCGGCCTCTCTTTGGATCCCTAGCACTTCAAATTGCCTCAAAATTTAAGAATCTTTTAAAATAGATTGTATTCTACCAAATGCTCATAATATTTAGGCTACATGGAATGAAGAGTTTTCAAAATATTAAAATCTAGGAGAGGAAAGCAAAATCACACGAGAACAGAATGAGGTACTCACATCATCTCTGCCATCTTGACTACTATTAGAGTTATATCAAGGATGCTTGAAGCAAGCTACCAAAAATAAGCTTTTATTAAAACTACAAAAAGAAGTTATTTTATCTACTTGCAATAGCCGATATAACTTTATTCATGAAAGAATAATAAAAGTATAATGATTTGTCCTAGGACTATGAGTCCTTTTGAAAATGATGAGAAAGAAATAACAATAGCAATAACATCACATTTATGTAGCAATTTAAAGATTACAAAGCATTTTCTTTTTTCTTTTCTTTTAGAAAAAAATCCCTACCCTCTCATCTGAGAAATGATACTGTTTCAGTTTCAGGGCAGAAGAGAAATAAAGGCTGGGCAACTGGAGTTAAATGACTTCTCCAGGGTCACTCAGCTAGGTAGTGTCTAAGACCAAATTTGATCGGAGACCTTCTGTCTCCAGACCTGGTACTCAATCTCCTGAGTCATCTAGTTGTCCCTACGAAGCATTTTTTCACAATAATCTTGAGCAGTGAATAGTATTGCTATCCCCATTTAATAGAAAAACAAGAAAGTTCCAGCAACAAAGAAAGATGATGATTTTGAGAGAGAAAACCTCTTCTCCATTCTTGCTTATTTCTCTATCCTTTCTTCCTTTCATCTCTAGCTGTTGAATTTCTAGCTGTCCTTAGGTCCAGGTAAAATGCTACCTGGCCCAGGAAACCTACCTTGAACTTCCTGGTCAGAAATGATCTTTCCTTCTTTAGACTTTCCATTTAGCCAAATTCCAGGTAGTACATCCAGAGAGATACACAACCAAAGTACACTCACTGAACCCATGGCTTCAAGTTAAAAGATAATCCACAAGACAATGGAGAACAAACTCTTATCTAAAGGGATCAGGCTTAACGAAAATTTCATTGAAGCAGTAAAATACCAATGTGAATAGGAATAGGAAACTTTTGAGTTTAAAGCTCCATTTGAAAGAATGGGGAGGGATCTAAGAAAATGACTGAGAAAGTGCAGGGAGAAAGAAAATGTTCCCTTCTGTTTCACAAAGAAGGAGAGTTCGCTTTCAATGGGGCTTAGCTTCCTCTCTGGGGTGATGTCTAGTTTGTCTGTTGCCGACCTCTGCAGGTTACCCGGGCATGCTCAAACCCCTGTCTGAGATCCTTTAGTCTCCTCTTCCTCCTTTGCGGAGATCTCTGGTATTAGAGATGAATAAGTAGATATCTTTAGAGCTTCTGCTACTCTCAAAAATGATTCTCTATTACTTTCCTTGCTTGGTCTCTATCTCTGTCTTTTTCTTCCTCTCTTTACCGCTTTGTTTCTTTCTCTGTCTTTTGCTCTTTTTGCTTCTCTCTCTGTGTCCCTATCTTTCTTTTTCCTTTTCTGTTTCCTCCCAGCCTAGTCAATTAAAATATTTTTTTTTCTGTTCTTGCCCAAATCCCTCAACCTTTGTAATTGTCCCATGGCTAGAAGAAGAGGTACTGCCCTTTCCACTCCCCAAATCTCAGAATTCTTATGGAATGTCTGGACCAGTCCTCATACCTGTGGGAAAAGCAGAATCTGTCCCTCCTGCCTCCCAAGGGCTGTTTCTGATGACTAGAGCAAGTGTAAGTGTACTTAATTTGGAGATTCATGAACTTGGTCTGTTTCTTTTTAATATGTCGATAACTATATTTCAATAAAATTGATTTCCTTTGTATTCTCAGGTACTTTATTTTGTGTGTTTAAAAGACGTGATTTTGAGAAGGGGTCCCTAGGTGTCACCATATTGCCAAAGGTGTCTGTGATACAAAGAAGGTTAAAAATCTTTGCTCTAGTCCAATCCAGAGGCTCTTAACTTGGGATCTATGGATTTCTTGGGGGGAAAAAGAATTCTTTATTTCCATCTCATCTTTGGTTTCTTTTGTAATCCTATGTACTTTATCTTGTGAATTTAAAAGTATTATTCTAAGAAAAGGTTCCTAAGTCTTCTTCAGACTGCCAGACAGGTCTCTGACATAAAAAAAGATTAAGAACTCTTGGTCTAGAGCAGTGATAGGGAACCTATGGCATGGGTACCAAGATGGCACAGCAAGCACTCTCTGTGGTCACTGTCCTCCGCAAGGCTTACTAGAGTTACTAGAAAGGCAGAGTTGCTCCCCTCCCCTTCTCCACTGTGCCTGACGCTATTGTTTCGCATGCCCCGCCCCTCCAACCAGCAGCCAATGGGAGAGCACAGGGGCCAAGATGGGCGGCTCAGAGGTGACAGAGTTGGAGGGGAGTGGAGTGTTCAGGCCACTCCCCTCCCCCTCTCTATGCACACTGCGGACATTCCTCCCTTTACCTGCCCTCCACCCAGCAGCCCAATGGGAGCGCTTCCTCCCTCCCCTATGGGGGGGGTAAGGGTGGGGGCAGGACACGCTCAACACTAGATGTGGGGGAGGGGCATGGCACTGGGTCTTTGGGGGGGATGGGGAAAGGGCCTGGTACTCCATCTCGGTTTTCCATCACTGGTCTGAAGAGACTCTCTGTCATGTTGGTTGGCTGAGATGGTCAACCGCTTCAGTGAATCAATCATTAGTGAATTTCCTTCACAGACTCCCAGTTCTGAACTTTGCCCTTCCTTCGCTGTTGCCACATTTCTATCTCTATTATCAAATCATTGCAGAGTACCTCATATAGCCAGGCCATTGCCATCCCCCATCATATTTTCTTGTATATCCCACACACACACACACACACACACACACACATTGACTTGGAGGGGAAAGGATTTGTTTTCTTTAATCAATATGTTTGTGTTTTTTTTTTTTTCCTGGTTTTTAACCTCAGGGACAGTTCTCATATCTGAGCCAATTTGAATTAATTTTGCAAGGACAATTCCATGAGTCAACATATCAAAGGCAGTAAAAAAAATCAAGACAGATCATAATTCTTCTATCTTCCCCATTCACTAATTTCTCAGTTCCCTCCCAGGCACAATCAGTGTGTGTCAGGCATAATTTGTTCTTTATGAACCCAGGCAGCTTGTTATAAACATGTACATTTTCTCAAAGTTGAATAACTTTTATTTTGTGAACAATTTCCTCTCGCTGCTCCCAAAACTATGTCTGCTAGAGAATGGCTTCCTATGTGTTCTGTGAGAGAAAACATTGAATTTAGAGTCTGAGGACCAGAGCTCAACCCCACCTCTGCTATGTAGTATAGTCTGGTGCCAATAAGTGCAAATTGGAGATCCAATAATTTATATTCAGACAGCATAGTTCCATTGGGCTGGAACCCTTTTTTTGGGAATTGCTACATATATATTTGAAATATAAATATATATTTTAAATGTAAATATATATTTGAAATATAAATATATACATATATATGTATACACAAATCTTTCACACAAGTAATTGTTAAAAGGAATACTTCCCCTTGGATAACTCTGATTCTCCAAAAGTACAATTCGTGATTGGAGCATGAAGACAAATAAAAAACTGTGTTAATCAACTGTATTGATTATAATATAATCATGAAATCAATAATACAATCATAATAAATAAGATAAAACCTTTAACCATTGATTAAAAAAGAAAAACAACCATAGGAAGATGACTTGTCCAAGGTCACAGAGCTAATTCTCTGGGATACTTGGGAAGAAAACTCATATTCCATGACCTCCTGGTCCATATCATTTCCTTGTCAATAGTCCAGAGCAGGCAGTCATGTGTAAGGTTTTCTCCTCTTCTTGCAGGAGTTCATTTTCTTTCCTTGTAAAATAAGATTGGACAAGTTGATCTCTCA
>NC_058133.1:271507867-271546160 GCF_016433145.1 Gracilinanus agilis | reverse complement strand
CTCTCTCTCTCTCTCTCTCTCTCTCTCTCTCTCTCTCTCTCTCTCTCTCTCTCTCTCTCTCTCTCTCTCTCTCTCTCTCTCTCTCTCCTTTCTTCCACTTATCTTTTTCTCTCACACCTTCTCTTTTGCCACCTCACAATCTTTTTCTTCATCCTTCACTTTCTCTTTTTTCCCTCTTCACCTCTTTCCTTTTCTTTTCCCTCCTTCTTTCTCCTCTCTTTTCCACCTTTCTCTGCCTCCTACTAATCCCCTTCCTCTTTCCTTTTGTCCTCCTTTCTCTGACCTCACCCCTGAGTTGGCCCCAAATGGTGTAGTACAGAATGTGCCTGCTGGGGCTTACTTTAAATAATACCCTGGCTAGCTCCATACACACCTGGTACTAATAAATAAAGATTTCTAAGTCTGAGCACCCGTGGGTGTGTGCATGAAGAGCCAAGTTGGGGGGGAGGGGAAGGAAGGGATCATTGAGCAGCACCTGTTGAACTTTCTCTCTTAATATTTTTCCCAACCCCAAGCCTGGAGCTGGGGGATATTATTATTCCTTAGAATGGCCAAAGAAAATCCATCTGAATTTGGATGGGGACAGGGGTGGGGAGGGAGAGAAAAGCCTGTTTGGGGAGGAAGAGTTAGGTGGGAGGGGAGAAGGGAAGGGCAGTCCAACTCTCAGTGCTAGTATGTGAATAAACAGGAATCAAGTGGGAGGAATTCTGGGGACATATTTCTTAAAGGGACTGCAAGACTGAGCCAATATAACTAAAATAGCAGCAGTAGCGAAACTATTAGCATTGGGAGGAGAAAACACATGGGCCCTGCTATATTCATTGCTGCTGTCAAAATAGGTTGAATTTACATGGAAATTTTTGTGAGTCAGGCTGTGACCCACCTGACAGAGCAAGAAGGCAGGGAGTGTTTCCAGACACACAGGAGTGTCCAGAGGATTCCACAGTATCTTATAGGATGCACAGGGAGAACACCCTCCTTTTGCACCTTCTGAATTTAATAATAATGGTTATTAATTACAATTAGCTTTTATATGGTGCTTTAAGATTTGAAAAACATTTTTAAAATGGTATCTCATTCTTAATATAACCCTAAAATGTAGGTCCTACCATTATTATACCCCATTTTACATATGGGGAAATTGAGGCAGGTAGCAATTAAGTGATTTGTCCAGGGTCCCATGCCTATTAAATATCTGAGATTAGATATGAACTCAGGCCTTCCAGACTTCAGGCTCAATACTTTATCCACTGTATCACCTAAATTTTTTTAAATTTTACTTTCATCATAATCTTTAAAAAATTCCTGATACCTTTTTCTAAACTTCTACATGTCCTAAAATAGACCTTCCAGTGAGCTGTTATTAAAACAAAGAATAAAAAATAGGAAAAATAAGTCAGAAGCCTGTTGAATTTGGAGCTAGAGAACCACATTTTTTAAAAAAAGAAAACCCCAAATTGAGGTCATAGTCAAATACAACTGAAAAATGACTAAACAATAATATCACTAAATATAACCCGCACAAAAGTTCTTGGGTAGGGATACTCAATTTTTGAATGTGCGAAGGGATCTTGAGACTAACCATTAGTTTGATAACTATGGGACCAGATGATTTCTAATGTCTCTTTCTGCTTTCATGTATGTCAAAATGGGAAATTGAGTTGGATTTGAGTCAGGACCCAAATTCCAGTTATAATTCTGCTAACTCACTATTTCTGTGACCGTGGGCAGAGATAGTCTCTGGATCTCAGTTTCTTCTTATATGAAATGAAGGGTTAGATTATATGGCTTCTAAGTTTTCTTCAAGCTGTAATCTATGGTCTATAACTAAATACCAAATGATCCAAGTTTGACATTATTTGCAGTGTTCTGCTCCACCTCTGCAAAGTAAGGAAGGGTCTTTCTCATCTTTTCTTTGGTGCCAAACATGGTCATTATAATTTCAGTATTCAGTTGTTCTGTGGTAGTGGTTCTTTCCATTTACTTTGCGGAGTCACAGTCATTATAGTTTATTGTTGGTGTTCTCATTTTTTCCCTCACATTATAAGATATGAGGTCAGAGATCTTATCAACTAGATTACACAGTGGATAGAGCACTGGGCTTAGAATCAGGAAATCTCACTTCTTGAGTTTCATATTCAGCCTTTAACATTTACTAGCTGTGTGATCCTGGGCAAGCCACTTCATTCTATCTCCGTTTCCTTATCTGTAAAAAGAGCTGGAGAAGGAAATGGCTAACCACTCCAGGATCTTTTCCAAGACAACTCCAAAAAGGTCATGAAGAGTTGCACACGACTGAACAGCAACAAGATCAGAAGATCTAGTGCTAGAAAGGAGTTTATTTTTTTTTAAACCCTTACCTTCCATCTTGGAGTCAATACTGTGTATTGGGTCCAAGGCAGAAGAGTGGTAAGACTAGGCAATGGGGGTCAAGTGATTTGCCCAGGGTCACATGGCTGGGAAGTGTCTGAGGTCAGATTTGAACCTAGGACCTCCCATCTCTAGGCCTGGCTCTCAATCCACTGTGCTACCCAGCTGCCTCCAAGAAGGGAGTTGAGAGGCTATTTAGTCCATTATAGAATTGGGAAAACTGAGTTCAAAGAAAGATAGCTATGCATAGAACTGTGGGCTCCTATCAGTCTTCCCCTTTCTCCCTTAAAAAGAATTTAGGGAATATTCCTCCTGGATTCGTGGGTGTTGGGAAGGATGAATGGCTTTGCACCCCTATGCCTCAGAGGTTAAATGACTTATCCACAGCCACCCAGACAGTATGCTTCATAGACGTATGGGAACCCCAGTCCTCCAACTTTAGAGCTCTCTCCATTGTATCTCGCCTGCTTAGAGGCTCTATGAGGCAAGTACTCTGTAATCATCTAGCTATCACTGAGAGAGAAATCCCTGGGTATGAGGGTGACAGGCTCTGGGGAGCACCGCTTCCCAGGTTGATGCCTGCATTTGATGAATCCCCTGTTGCCGAAGATGTTTCACTCGTGTCATTTTGGTGACAGGGGAACTGACAGGAAAGCAGGAGAGAAGAAAGCATTCGGGACGATGCCACCTCAGGGCTCAGCGCACACAGTCTGGGTGGATTCCCAGCCTGTGACAGAATTGTTATCTAGGGTTGCCAGGCGTCACTGCCTGCATTGTCCCCTGCTCTAGGCCTCTCTCTTGTCAAAGGTTTGGGACAGTTAACATTTCCATATTTGAACCTGGTCAGAGATGGCTGATGACAATTGGCTATTCCTCACACCCACCTGCTCCTCCCTTTGGGCTGGCCCAGACGTAAACATGTCCTGTGGTTGTTTTGTTTTTCCTTTTTAAAGCAATGAGTTTTGATTTAAAAACTTAACCACCAACAAAACAAAATAAGGAGAAAATTATACACAAAGTCAGAAATTCTTAAATACTTATCTTTTGCTTGGAACAAAAGAATCAACATTAACAAAATAGTAACTATTATCTTGTTTGCCTCCATGTTCCTTTAACATATCTTTTTATTGGGTTGCTGTTCAGCCATTTTCAGGAGGGTCTGACTCTTTGTGACCCCATTTGAGGTTTTCTTGGCAAAGATACTGAAGAGGTTTGCCATTCCCTTCTCCAATTCATTTCACAGATGATGAAACTGAAGCAAACAAGGGTAAAGTGACTTGCCCAAGGTCATATAGCTAGTAAGGATCTGAGGCTGCATTTGAACTCAGGTCTTCCAGACTCCAGGTCCCACACTTTATTTATTGAACCACCTAGCTATTCTGTATTTAATGTCAAATGTGGTCATATAACTTCTCAACTTCTCAGTGCTTTCAGCAATTCTCTTAAGTTGCAGAGAAAGTTTGGATTTTCTTCGATGGGGGTAGCTCCTCATGCCCTCCTCCAGACCCCTTAAGAATTACCTAAAGCAATAAAGAGTCTAGACCCTACCCTTACCCATAACCTCTCCAAGCCCCAGCCTCCTTATCTACAAAATGGGCATAATAATGGCTGTTGTACCTACCTCCCAGTGCTGTCTTGAGTTTCAAATGACAATTGATGTAAAGTGCACAGTAATTCTGAAAGCATTATATAAATATCAGCGATTAATATTCTAAACCTATGATTCACTGGTTTAAGGAATTCCCGGTGAGGGCATTCCCATTCCCTATTTATATAGTCCATTGTTTCAGTCATGCCCCACTCTTCATGACCTTATTTGGGGTTTTCTTGCCAAAGATACAAGAGTGCTTTGCCATTTCCTTCTCTAGTGGATTAAGGTAAACAGAGGTTAAGTGACGTGCTCAGGATCACACAGCTGCATATGTCTGAGGTTTGATTTGAGCTCAGGTCTTCTGACTTCAAGACTGGCACCCTATCACTGTGCCACCTAGCTGCCCCCGTTACCTGTATTGGATTACAATTGCTCTGCAGCATAATAATCTCTTTAAGAGCAGCATATAGCAGTTCAATGACCTGCCCAGAGTCACATAATCAACAAATGTCAAATTCCAGATTAAATTAATATCAGAGTCTTTGGCTCCAAGGACCATTCTCTTCTCTTGTAAATTTCTTAGAGTACAATAGTATTCAATTACTTTCATATATCACAATTTATTATTTAGCCTTTTCTCAATTGTTGGACACATAAGTTGCTTCTGGTCTTTTTTTCTTTTGGTATTGCAAACAAAGCTGCTAGGAATATTTTTTGTGCAGAGAAATCTTTTTCCCCCTTTTAATAACATCCTTAGGGTATAATCCTACTAGTAGGATCACTGGATCAAAGAGTATAATCAGTATTGTAGCTTTTAGTGTATAACACCAGTTTGCTTCTCAGAAAGATTGCACTGACTGACAGCTCCCTCAGTAGTGTAATAGTAAGCCTGTTTCCCCACAGTCCTACCGACACTGAATTTTGTTATTTTTAACTCTTTGTCAATTTGATGAGTATAAAGTGGCATCCTTGAGTAGTTTTGAATTTTCTGAACCAAAATCTCACTATTCCATTATTTTTTTACTCAGGAAAAATCTTTTTCATTTATTCTCTGACTGCTATCATCAGATTAAGATTATAGAAAATAATTGGCTAGCAAAAATAATAGATGCTTATATAATATTTTAAGGTTCATAAAAATCCTTTGATGTTGGTAATGAAAGGAAGGGAGGAAGGAAGGAAGGAAAGAAAAGGAAGCAAAGAAAATGCCCATCGATTTGGAAATGGCTATGCAAATTGTGGTAAAAAAATGTATGTAGGGGGCAGCTGGGTAGCTCAGTGGATTGAGAGCCAAGCCTAGAGAAGGGAGGTCCTAGGTTCAAATCTGACCTCAAACACTTCCCAGCTGTGTGACCCTGGGCAAGTCACTTGACCCCCATTGCCTAGCCCTTACCACTCTTCTGCCTTGGAGCCAATACACTGTATTGACTCCAAGGCAGAAGGTAAGGGTTTTTTTTTTTTTTTTTTAAAATGAATGTAAAGAAATGGAATGAGAATCATGAGAACACTGATATGACGTGATGCAGTGAAGTAAGTAGACCCTGGAAAATAATCTAGGGATAGAGAAACTCAATCTTAAAAAGGGAGGGAAGGTTAGCTAGGAGTGGGGTGGGGTTGGAGAAGAGCACTTGAATGTATTTTTAAACAGAGGGGAAGATGCCAGGGTAAGAGAATAAGAATCAATCTGGCTAAGTCTCTCTTAAATCTCAGTTTCCTCATCTGTTAAATGAGGTTCCACTTTAAGATCCATTCCAGCTCCAAATCTAGGATACTAAGATGAAAGGGAGAAGGGAATGTATAAGGTCCTACAATAGGCAAAGTAGGAAGATGGCATTTAGATCTCAAGTAGTGTGGATTAGCTTTGCTAAGGAAGAAGGTCTATCTTCTGACAGAGGAGGGAAGGATAAAAAGATGAGTGAAAATATAGAAATATTTTGATTTAGAATACAATGGTTTTCATCTTTTCAGGAAAACAGGAGGCAATGGTTTATGTCAAATGGAAGAACATTGGGAATTAGGAAACCTGGGTTCTATGCTCAGTTTTGCTTCTAGTTATCTGTTTGGATTGGACTTCTCTGGGACTAAGTGAACTCATCTATAAAATTAAGATATTATATCAGATAATTAACTCATCCAATAAGATCCCTTTCATAACTATGTCTACGATCCTATAAATCAGTCATCTCTAAAGTCCTTTTCAGCTCTGACATACCATGGGCAGCCTCTATAAGCTATCTACCACTTTTTCTCCCATTCTCTTTTTTTCCTTCTCTCTTTTTCTTTCTCCATCTTCTCCCCTCTATAGCCTATTAGATTATAAACTCTGTGAGGAGAGATTTCTTTTAACTTTGCCCAGAGTTTAGTAGAGTGTTCCGTATACATTTGGAACTTAAAAGGTTGTGTTATGCCATATACCTTATCTTGTTGTATTGTTGTATTGTATTGTATGAGAATTTTAAGATAATACTGTAGTCCCTGATTTTAAAATTAATACAGCCCAAGTCAAAATGACTTTTAATAGCTTTTATTTACAAAAAAGATGGAGACAGTGAAAGTAGAGATATTAAAGAGAGGGTTGCATAACAAGTCTAACTTATCACCCTAAATGTTGCTCTGGTTCTGGCTCAACCCACTCAAGGCTCATTAACCCCCTTAGCCCAAGGACTTGGTGTTGAATTAAGCAAGGGTTCAACCCATGTGGCCTCCTCAAGGAGGGGAGACCTCTCCAGAACTAATATGTCCAGAAGTCAGGAAAGAAAGGTCAGCTTTTTACTCACCAGGAGAAGATCCAAAGGGAGAAGATCCAGGAGCAGTCTTACCAGAAACAGTCCAAGAGCCACAGTCCCAGTCCAACCTCCTTCAACCCGAAAATTCAGGATGAAAGACTGAAGACCTCTTGGACAGAAAGTTCATCATCTTTTATAGTCTTTTTTTTACATCACTTTCTGTCCCTTCCTCCACTTAACAGGGACTAATGCAATCTTTAAATTTGCTTAGCACTGTCTAGGGGGCAGTCATTTGCTTCTGGAGGTGTTACTCACTTTAATAAGTGGTTTGTGAACCTTTCCTACTTAAGTTAAGTAGGGGTGTCTTTACTTTTGGTTGATTAAATTTAGAAGTAGTCATGGGGAGAGTCAAACCCATCTTCACACATAGTAGGAGTCAAAGAACTGCCTGCTTGTAGTATGGTTGTATTGTGTTATATTGATGGAAAAACATGGTTTTCTGTAAAGTACTTTGGTATGGTAAGGTTAGTATAACATGGTAAGGGTGGTCAAAGTGCCTATTTTTGTATGACCCATGAGTTTACAATGATTTTTACATTTTTAAATATACAATGTGCCCATTTAAAAACTCATGATCCAAACAAAAAGAGATGGCAGACTGGATTTGGCTCTCAGACTGTAGTTTGCTGACCCACAGCATAGAATAGCACAGCATAGTATTTTGTTTAGTCATTACAGTTGTGTCTGACTCTTCATGACCCCATTTGGAATTTTCTTGGCAGAGATCCTAGAGTGGTTTGTCATTTCCTTCTACTAATTTTATAGATGAGGAACTGAGGCCAATAGGGTGAAGTGACTTGCACAGGATAACATAGCTAGTAAATGCCTGAGGCTGAATTTGAACTCAGGAGTATTAGTTTTCCTGATAGCAGTCCTAACACCCTATCCACTGTGCCATGGAACTGCCGCAGATTATACTATGCTACTATGCTAGGCTAGGCTACACTATTCTATACTATAGTATTCTGTACTATACTGTACTACACGACTCTGCTTTATTCTATTCTAGTCTACTCCTATTCTATTCTATTCTATTCTATTCTATTCTATTCTATTCTATTCTATTCTATTCTATTCTATTCTATTCTAGATTAGTCTACTCTATTCTATTCTGTTCTACTTTGTTCTATTCTACTCTATTCTATTCTATTCTACTCCTATTCTATTCTGTACTACATGACTCTACACTATACTATGCTATTCTATAC
Organism: Gracilinanus agilis; assembly: GCF_016433145.1. Taxonomy (NCBI): domain Eukaryota; kingdom Metazoa; phylum Chordata; class Mammalia; order Didelphimorphia; family Didelphidae; genus Gracilinanus; species Gracilinanus agilis. The sequence goes on along the minus strand of NC_058133.1, from coordinate 271,538,205 downwards.
TATATTACTCTAATAAGTTATATTATAGTATTTTATTCCATACCATTCTATTCTAAGCTCTGCTATGCTATATATTAATATACATATAGTACTTTCTATCCATTTCTATTCTTTCCCCCTTTTGGAACTGGTCATGCTACAGAGAAGCTGACAAGGATCTGCTCCCTGCTCTTGGGACCTTATAGTCTTGAAGAGACCTGTTGATGTGTACAGATAGACATAAGTGGGGCAAATAGATAGCCACACAGACATATAGATATATTAGTGGAGTGGGCTGTGTCTGCATGGTATCATAATGCCATTCTGACTGAACTGCTTCACTCTGAAAAGGCTCAGATTTTGCTCTGATGAAGCAAATTTACCTGATTTGGGGGCGTCCATTAGGGAAAGGTTTTATAAGATGCAGGTTTTTGGGGAGAGAGGTCATGATGGGAGTGGGATGCCACTGGAGAAATAGCCATTTTCTCCCCCTTTCCTCCTTAGGGGTTCAGTAAATTGGTGCTACTTCCACTGGATCCAATTTCTTCAAATACCAGAAAGGACAAGAAGTCTAGCCTGAGTCCAAACAACAGACTGGAGTCGGGGCATTTCCTGCTAATAGCCTCTGAGCACTGCGTGGAAGGGAAGACAGAACAACTGTCTCCTTCTCTCTGTTATCCTTCTGGCTAAGTGAGCCCAGGCACTTCTTTCTATAGAGTAAGGAAATGATCTTTAAAGATTTGTTTTTGAAATAAAAAGGAAGTTTTAGAGTTGAAGAGCCCTGCTGGGCCATAATCAGACGTGTTTTATGGGGCCATTAATGTGCACTCGGGAGCCCCATTGATGACCTGTAAATGTATTCATGGATTCAGACCTAGGGCATGGTTTCATGATCTGATTACAAGTGCCCTAGGGATGGTATCTGTATTAATGATGCACAACTAGGCAATGCTAGTACTCAGCATATGTCATGCCTACACTCCCCCCACATACTGGGCATGGCAACTTACACATGTTTCCTGCCTGCAAACAGGCTGCCCTGCTCAGATCCCTAATGCACACTGATTACTTGCTATAGTAGCCTGGACCCAAGACTCTCCAACAGCCTCCCAGATGTTTTATAAGAGTCCCTTCCATGGAAACTGAAGTGGATGATAGTGATGGTGATGGTAAATCCTCCAGGCTATCTATTGTCTTAACTTTAAAAATTTAATATTATGTATTTTTGTTTTATGCTGGCAGCTAAGTGAGACAGCTGATAGAATGTAGGGCTTACAGTCAGGAAAATTCATCTTCCTGAATTTAAATTTGGCCTCAGATACTTACTAGCTGTGTGACCCTGGGCAAGTCACTTCACCCTATTTTTTTGGTTTCCTCATCTTTAAATGAGCTGCAGAAGGAAATGGCCAACCACTCTTGTTTCTTTGCTAAGGAATTCCCAAATGGGATCATAGAGTCAGGTATGACTGAAATGACTGAACAAGAGCAACAAATGTATAGAAACATATATACCCATATCTGTATCACATATATCCATTTATCCATATATATTTATGTACACATATGTATATGTATATATCAGATAGATAGATAGATAGATAGAAAATCAATGTGATGTATCAAGGGGGAGGAAACCAATAGCATTTGGGGAAATCAGGAAAGGTATCATGGAGAGCAATGATGCCAAACTACAGAAGAAATGGGTCCTCTAATCCAGGATCCAAGCAAGCCACATATTGATTTAGTTTTTAAAATGTAATTATTATTTATGTTTCATTATATTTTATTTATTTTGTTAAATATTTCCCAATTATATTTTAATCTTGTTCAGCCATAGTTGAATGGGTTATAAACCAACTCTCTGGCTGTATGTTTGACAGATCTGGCGTAGAAGATAGTGTTTGAAGGAAGTGAGGGATTTTGAGATAGTAGTGAGGAAAGCTTTGATTCCAGGGACAAAGGTTTGTCAATGCAAAGGCAAAATGACAAGAAATGGAGTGCGGTTTATGAAGAACAGAAAGCCAGATTTGTCTGGAAGGTAGAGTATGGGAAAGGGAGTAATATACAAAGTAGCTCAAAAGATAGATTGCGACTGGATTGTTAATTGTTTTAAAAGTCAAACAGAGAAGTTTTTATTTGGTCCTGGAGGCAGTGGGGAGCCTCTAGAGTTCATCAGATATGATCAAATCTACACTTAAGGAAAAAACTCTTTGACAGTTGTATGAAACATCAATTTGAATATGGGGAGAGATAAGGCTGAGAAAGCATTTATAAGGGCATTGGGATTCTTCAAATGCATGGTGATAAGGGATTTAACTCAAATTATGGTCTTAAGAGCAGAGGAAAGTGGCAAGAAATGATAAAATTTGGCAACTAATTATAAGGGGAAGAAAGAAATAACCTCTAGGACCTATGGATAGGGGAGAAGCTTATATACAAAGGATAGAGAAGATGCTTAGAGATAAAAAATGTTTAGAAAGGAAATCGTTAACTTCTGGGAAAAATCTTTGAAACGAGTTTCTCTGATTAAAGATTTGTATCCAAGATATATAAGGAACTGATTCAAATTTATAAGAACAAGAACCATTCCCCAATAGATAAATAGTCAAAGAACATAAATAAGAATTTCTCAAAGCAAGAAATTCAGGGTATTAATCAACAAACATATTAAAAATTCCCCGAATTAATAATAATGAGAGAACTGAAAAATTAAAGAAACTTTGAGATTCTACTCAGAGATTGTCAAAATAAAATCAGATTGTCAAATAAAACCAAAAAAAGAAAAATGAAAATTATTGGAGGGACTGTGGGGAAACAAGAACACTAATGCAATTTTTTATTTTTTTCCTATTAATTTTTTTTATTTTTAAATTTCTTCCATGATTATATGATTTATATTTTCTCCCTCCCCTCATCTCTCCCCCTCCCAGAGTTGACAAGCAATTCCACTGGGATATATATATATATATATATAATCACTTGAACCCATTTCCATATTATTCATTTTGTAAAAGAGTAATCCTTTAAAACCCCAAACCCCAAATCACATACCCATAAAAATGAATGATAAATCATATGCTTTATTCTGGATTTCTACTCCCACAGTACTTTCTCTAGATGTTGAAATAACTCACTGTGGATGGCTTTCTTTCTCATAAGTCTTACAGAATTGTCCTGGATCATTGCATTGCTATTAGTAGCAAAGTAAAGTACCTTTAATCATCCCACAATGTTTCAGATTCTTTGTATAATGATCTCCTGGTTCTGCTAATTTCACTCTGTATCAGATCTTGTAGGTCTATCCTATTCTTATAGAAATCCATGAATTCATCATTCTTTATAGCACAATAGTATTTCATCACCATCATATATCATAATTTCTTCAGCCATTCCCCAATCAAAGGGTATTCCCTCATTTGCCAATTTTTTGCTACCACAAAAAGCAAACATATCTCTGCCCAGATTTTTTTTTTATCTCTTTGGGATATAAACCCGCTAGTGGTATTGCTGGATCAAAGAGCATGCACTCTTTTAAGGCCCTTTGGGCATGACTCCAAATTGCCCTCCAGAATGGTCGGATCAATTCACAACTCCACTAGCAATGCATTAATGTCACAACTTTACCATATTCTCTTCAACATTTATTATTTTCCTTTACTGTCATATTGGCCACTCTGCTAGGTGAAAGGCGGTACCTCAGGGCTGTTTTGATCTGCATTTCTCTAATCAGGAGATTTAGAACATGTTCTTCATGAGTATTGATAGTTTTGAACTAATGCACTGTTGATAGAGTGATGTGGTTCAGCTGCTTTGGAAAGCAATTGAAACTATACTCACAAAGTCACTAAGCTGTCTATACCCCTTTAACTCAGTAATACCACTACTAGATATATCCTAAAGAGATCAAAGATAGGAAAAAGACTCATATTTACAAAAATATCTCCAGCATATCTTTTTGTAAGATCAAAGAATTAGAAACAAAAGGGTTGCCAACCTATTTGGGAATGGCTAAACAAATTGTGATATATGAATATTATTATCCTGTAAGAATGGAGAATTTCAGAGAAACCTGGAAGGACCTGTATGAACTGATCCAGTGAATTGAACAAAGGCAGTAGAACAATTTGTATGATAACTATAACAATTAATAATGAAAAAGGCTCAGGAACTCTGATCAATGCAATAGCCAACCATAATTTCAAAGAAGATTACTACTTACTTCTTGACATAGAGAACAAACTTCAAAATTTGAAATAGGTTTAAAAAGAATTTAATCCGGTCACTTGGTAGAGGAGAGTGAGCTAGAAAGGAGCTGTAGTTCCCTCTTTTCTAGGCTCTGGAAGGATTACATCACATAGATTTTAGACAAGGATAACCTCACATGAACTATATGAAATTAAGCTTTTGTTTTTATTTTATTAATTTTTATTTTTATTATGAATTTAAGAAACACCAGATGGAATTAGTAATTGCACATAAATAGTAAGACAGAAAAAAAAGATTATACATGAAGCAATAGAGCTCTATTGTGTGCAATCTATGTACTAAGATCAACCATCCTCTTTTGGAGACATGTACTTACCAGAATTATCTTTCTCTTAATATGAAAAGTTGTTTTTAAGAGCTATCCAGTTCAAATCCTTGGGACTGATCCTCATTGATTAGCCTGCCAATGTGTTTCTGCCTTAGCATTTTATTTCTTTCATTCATTCATTCATTCATTCATTCATTCATTCATTCATTCATTCGTTTGTTTGTTTATTTATTTATTTGTTAATTAAACCCTTACCTTCTGTCTTGAGTCAATATTGTGTATTGGCTCCAAGGCAGAAGAGTGGTAAGGGTAAGGGTAGGCAATGGGGGTCAAGTGACTTGCCCAGGGTCACACAGCTGGGAAGTGTCTGAGGCCAGTTTTGAACCTAGGACCTCCCATCTATAGGCTTGGCTCTCAATCCACTGAGCTACCCAGCTGTGCCCCCTTCCTTAGCATTTTAAAAGAAACTCTTTTAAAATTCTCTTTCTTAACTTTTGCCTCTTTTATCAGAGTGAAAAACTGAACATAAAAATTTCCTTTTAGTAATCTTGGTGAACTGAGCCAGGAGATTATAGAACTCTTCTGCCATGGCTCTCACTGAGGCTGAACTTGCTCTATACCCATGGTGGTAGTCGTGTGGCATGTGTGCCAGAGGGGACATTCAGAGCCTTCTCTGTGGGCACATTTGCTGGTTGCCCCAACACAGAGTCCTCCATAGTTTGTTACTAGAAAGCCAGAGGGATGTGGGTCCAGGCTGCTCCTTTCCCCCTCTGCATGCACACCTGAGGACATTTCTCACATCACCTGCCCCTCTGAAAGGTTTGCCATCATTGACCCTCCACAAGCTGGACATGACCCCTCCCCTTTAGTTAGTTGTGAGGAAGTGGCAAACTTAGCTCCCCCAAATTCAGGAAGGTAAAAGTAGAAATGGGTCCCCAAACCCAATTTTTGATTTTTTCTTTCATTTGTGTATAGTGAAAAGGAGTATGCATAAGAGGCAGGTAAGAAAAATGGTTTTGTAGGCATTAGAAGTGTCTCTCATTGTAAAGGGGATATATATTCATAAAAGGGGTATAAAGAAAATCTTATCAATAGAGTGATTACAAAATAGCCACCTGTTCTAAAATTTTATAAAATAAAATCTTTGCCTCAGTTACATAGCCAACACTTATTCATATACTGCACATATATTAAGCAGACCAAGTATAGTGAGAAGGCTAGAGTATTTGATGACCACATAAAAAAACTATTCTCTATTTAAAACATACCACTAATGCAATGTTGTCAAAAATAATTGATATAAAATGTGGTATTTTTTTCCAAGGAGACAGTTTAAGTCCATTATGGTTCTGTCTGGCCTTAAATCCATTATCATTTTTCCTAGATAGAACAAAGCAAGACTTACAAATTAAAGAGGGAATTGAACAAAAACACCACATTAATCACTTGATGTACATGGATGACATTAAGTTATATGGCTCCAATCAAAAACATAATAAGTAGCTCCTTTATCTTGTGGGATCTTTCTCTAAAGATATCAAAATATCAGTTGGACTCAATAAATATAAAACTCTAACTGTATAACAAGGAAGGATAGAGAATGAAATCTTCTGTTTTGAGCACAGAGGTTAAATTGAGTCGATGTAAAAAGCAATCATTACAAATGTCTTGGTTCTCTATAGTCAACATATAGAACATTAAAATATAGGAAAGTGGTGGCTAGGTTTGTTAAGAGATTTACTGGCAGCCTAAAATCAAAGCTAAATGAAAACATTGAAATTGATTAATATTTATGCAATCCTATTCTTAATGTACTTGTTGGACTACAGCAGATTTAGATAGCAGCTTATTAAGATCTTATATAATATGGGCCCCCACTTTAAGGCATCAGTAGAAAATTTAATCCTTCTTTCCCAAAATGAAAAAGATTGAGAGATACTCTCACAACCCAGGATAATTTGATCAAAAACATACAGAAATATTTTGGGAAAAAGAAGACATGACTTCACTGAGCAAGAATAAGAAATAACAATGAGTATATCCAAGCCATTAAATTTGCCAAATGTACCAAAAAGTGGTTTATCTCCAAATAGAGCCCGGGAAAGGCTGAACATTTAAGAATGAAATTGAAAGTTTCTTTATGGGTGACATCCATAGGAACTCATCCAACTCAGCCAATTAATAAAATTAACAAGAGCATCAAACAAGTGAATTACTCAACATTTATGAAGCACTTACAACATGCACAAACACTGGAATAGAAAGGCAAGAACATGGTCCCCGACCTTAAGGAGCTCCCTGTCAAATGAGAGAGATGACATAAAAAAAAATACATGCAAGATAATTGCAGTACAAAGGGAAAGTAATCTCAGAAGGAAATCAGTACAGGGAGTGGGATGGGGTGGAGGGAGGAAAGGAGGAAGAGACTAGGAAAAGCCCCTGTTAAAGGTGAAATTGGGGCTTAGTCTTGAAAAAAGCCAAAGAAGCCAAGAGGTAGAGGTGACAACAATTAGCATTCCAGGCATTGGGAATGAGAACAGGGGCAACTGAGAGATGGAATTTTGTGTTCAAGGCAGAGTTAGAAGATCAATATTACTAGTAATATACGGAGGAAAGTGAAGTTTCAGAAAGCTGGAAAGGGAGAAAGGGTTAGGAACTTTAAAAGCCAGATAGCAGACTTTATTTGCATTTGATCCTGAAGGTAATAGGGAGCCATGGAGATTTGTACATGGAAATGAAGAGTTTTATGATTGCAATTTAGGATCAAATCACCAACTGAAATTACAGAAAAGTTATCCTCCAACTGATTGGGAGCTCTCAGAGCTCTTTGTTTTTCTCTTCAGATGGAGACCTCTTCAGGTTTAAAGACTGGTTCTCCCATAAGACTTGAGACAAGAACTGTGCCTCTCCCACTGGATTAGGAGCTCCCTCTGGTCAAGCACTGTTTCTCTTCCATTAAAGAAAAGGTCTCTGGGGGTAGATATTCAATTTTTCTCTTTATTTCTTCCTGAAGACCTGGACAAAGGTTTAGTGGTGTTGCTGAGCACAGCTCAGACTATAGCCAGCCTAATTTAGGGTTACAAGCCTATTATTTTTTGAGAAATTATAGGAGGAAGGGTCTAAGAAAGTCTTATCTATAAATTTCTGGTTTAGGTGATGCTACCTGAATTCTATGCTGGTTCTTGGGGCTGAAAGAGCCATCTCCTTGTTTTTGATTGTGCTGTGGAGTTAAACTTATCTGAATAGTGTCCAATTTTTACAAGTGCCAGTATTGAAATATATTTAGCAACCTCCATTGGTTTCAATCTGGCTTACCTTCCTAGTACTTGTTAATCACTGTGTTGGGAGAGGCTCTCTTTGGGGAGATTCTATTGAGGCAGGCATAAGCTTGTCTGCTGCATATATTTTTGATTCCTCCTTTGTCCTACCTATTTTGTGCATAGTCACACAAGCTTTCATCCCATCTTCCTTATCTCTTATTTCATTTCCCAGTGATGCAACAATTGGAGAGGAACGGAGCTGGAATGGCCCATCCTCTTTTGGAGACGTGTACTTGCCAGAATTATCTTTCTCTTAATATGAAAAGTTGTTTTTAAGATCTCTCCAGTTCAAATCCCTGGGGCTGATCCTCACTGATTAGCCTGCCAATGTGTTTCTACCTTAGCATTTTAAAAGAAACTCTTTTTTAATTCTCTTTCTTGACTTTTGCCTCTTTTATCAGAGTAAAAAAAACTGAACATAAAAATATCCTTTTAGTAATCTTGGTGAACTGAGCCAGGAGATTATAGAACTCTTCTGCCATGGCTCTCACTGAGGCTGAACTTGCTCTATACCCATGGTGGTGGTCGTGTGGCATGTGTGCCAGAGGGGACATTCAGAGCCTTCTCTGTGGGCACATTTGCTGGTTGCCCCAACACAGAGTTCTCCATAGTTTGTTACTAGAAAGCCAGAGGGATGTGGGTCCAGGCTGCTCCCCTCCCGCTCTGCATGCACACCTGAGGACATTTCTCACATCACCTGCCCCTCTGAAAGGTTTGCCATCATTGACCCTCCACAAGCTGGACATGACCCCTCCCCTTTAGTTAGTTGTGAGGAAGTGGCAAACTTAGCTCCCCCAAATTCAGGAAGGTAAAAGTAGAAATGGGTCCCCAAACCCAATTTTTGATTTTTTCTTTCATTTGTGTACAGTAAAAAGGAGTATGCATAAGAGGCAGGTAAGAAAAATGGTTTTGTAGGCATTAGAAGTGTCTCTCATTGCAAAGGAGATTTCGGTATTCATAAAAGGGAACTGGAGGGTTAAGTCTCCTGTGGATTTCTGAGTAGAATTCTGTGAGTTATGTCTATAACCTGACAGTGAGGCTTGGGTAGGAGGTAGATAATTATGGGAAAAAAGAAAATTCAACCAGATAAAGGATGAGACCTTAATAGTTATAGTCAATCAGATGGGCATTCTAAACAACATTTAAAGATCAATAACCTAAGCAACTGAAACTGGGAGAGCTGGAGAGAAAACCTGAGCTGGGAAGGGCTGATTTCTCAAATATGACAGGTTCAAAAACTGAGAAATTTATTAAGCTGAATGCAAGTTGAATTATTGAGTTAAATGGTCTAGAGGCAGGTGCAAGTGGAATACTGCCTCCCAGAGGAGATGGGGATTGGGATTCTCATACCTTCTTGACAACAGGGTCTACATGACTTAGAGATATGGTGATGGTGGGGTGACGTGTTATGAGACAGAGAGGGGTGGCGAATTGTGCAGCTTAGGGGATGATCAGATATCTTAGATACAAAACAGATGCTTATCAGAAGCAAACTGGGAGGTATATATCTGAGTTCATCAGAAAGTTGGGAGAGGCCCAGGGGAATGCCTCTCTTAGAAACCCTTTTTATAATATTGGCTTCTATTGCTCAGGGTCACCTTCCCTCAGCAGTGCAGGGAGGCAAAGGAAAAAGGAATTCCTTGTGTACTTTTATACATTTGGGTTTTGGGGGTGTCTAGGGGAAGCCTGTACCTCCATTTGATGCCCTCATTATCAATACAAGTAAGACCAGAATACCTTCAAGGAAAGTGACTGAGGAGAAGAGATTAAGGAACAGAAAGGGAGAGAGAGCACCTGAAGGGAGCTCATAAGGGCTGAACTTCAATACAACTGCCAGCTATTGATGATATTGATGATATAGGTAGGAGTGATAAATTAGCTTGGAATTTTTTTTAAATTAAACTGACCTTGGGAAATAAGGAGGGAAACTTCATAATCAAGTGATTCTATATGTCTGTCTTGTCCCTGTATTTTAAGTGTTTGCTTTTCTATAAAACCCAGTGTGTTGTTAGCATTGTTTGTCTTTTGTGTCTTGGTAAATATGACTGGCTTTTCTTGTGATCTAATCAACCACAGGAAAAAGGATATATATATATATATATGCATATATATATACATTTAGAAAAAAAATATACATATATATGTATATATATATAAAGTGAAAACTTTTCTGCAGAGTTTTCAAAGTCTTCAACAACATAAAAAAAGCAAGTCTCTCTCTACCTTTCTAATTCTGGTTAAGCTGGGGAGTCAGACAGGAGAAAGACAGAAAAGAAGGAAGGGAATCTTTTTCCAGTCTGCAGGAATTTGAGGCATTGTAAATTAATTAGAGACTAATTTTGTGACTAAAAATATTTTATCCATTGTGAATTTCCCTGTGGTTTAAATGTTTTTATAAATAATGAAATGTTTTAGTGAGTTTGGGAGTTCCTCTCTGTTTTAAGGTAAAATAAGACTAAAACTCTGTGAAAATTTCAGGGAAATAAAACTTAGCCCTTTTGTCAATTTCCCCCGGACAGTGACAGATTTATTGTTTCTGTGCAAGGGAGAAAGTTTTTTTCACTGATTAGTGAAGGTGACTTTAGCTAGTTTAAAAGTAATGTCAGAGAGGTTATACTCAGAGAAATGGCTTCATTTTTAAAAATAAATATTATATTAGAGAAATATTATTAATTATAACAACAATATAAATATTATTAATTAAATAAATATAAAATTCACACACTACAGTTACCACATTACAGAAGTTTTGCTTATAATTTCCATGTTTCAGAAACTCTTCATGAATCCTAAAAGAGGGGTGATAATGTAAGACTGCCATTTTAAATCTTTGGTGGCAGACTAACTGAAAGTAGCTGGCCCTATAATTGAAGTGCTTGCATAAAATGGCTTTTGAGAAAATTGAAATTTTATGTAATTCTATTTGTAAATACAGCTCCTGATGTGATTGAATTTATTCTGCTCTCACTTTAAGTGAGTTCTCCTATTAGAATAATTATGGTAAATTAGAACTTTTAAATCAATCAATTAATTAATTTGTTACATTAACATATCTAGTTAACTCTCTTCCTCCCTCCTCCTATTAGAGAAGGCATCATTTGACAAAAAGATAGATGTATATATAAAATTTTGTCTTCTTTCTACTTAACATTCTTTCTCTGGAGGTGGACCTATGCAAATCATTCTTCAAAGCATATTTCTGTTGCTATACGTAATGTTTTATTGACTGTACTTATCTCACTCTTTATAATTTCATGTAGGGCTTTCCATGTTTTTCTAAAATTAACCTGTTTGTCATTTCTTATGGTGCATTAATATTCTATCACAATCACGAACTTGATTAGCCATTTCCCAATTGATGGGCATCCCTTCAGTTTCTAGTTCTTTACCACCATAAAGAGAGCTTTTATAAATATTTTAGAATATAGACGTTCTTTTCCTTTTTCCTTTAAGCCTAATAGTGGTATCAGAAATACATTTAATACCATATAAGGCATTAAAGCAAAAAAGCCTGCATGGATCATGAAGACCGGAGTTAAAATCTCATCTGAGAAATGTATTCTCTGTATGTCCTTAAGCAATCTACTTTTACCTCTGTTTACCTGAGTTTTCTAATCAATAAAAGAGATTAAAAAAAGAGTACCTACCTCTCAGGGTTGAGGTGAGAGTCCCGTGATTATAAAGTGTTTAGCACAGTACCTAGCAATGGGAAACACCATATCCATGTTAGTAAATGTAAGTACTCTATATTAGTCTTGAATGCAATCAGTATAGATGGTCAAAAATGATCAAATGAATGATTTTCTATGTAAAATAATTTGGAGATGTATTTGATTGAACTGATATCACTTAACTGGTAATGAGTTTTATTTCATATTTTAAAAACATAATATCCTGTGTGCTATTGTGTTTCTAAAATTTCTCTTATATTGTAAAATTGGGGAAATCAGTGTATTAAATGCTTTTAGAAGAGTAACTTCTTTCTTAATTTAGATGTTAGATTATGAGTTGAGCTATTAAAAGAATATGATCAAAATGTTTGAAAACTCTGAAATATTTAATGGAATGTATTTGCTTTAAGGTAATAATATCTGCTGGGAGTAAAAATAACATAGACCCCTTAAGTTATCCTGATCTGTGAGATACCGTGGGACTTCCTACTTAGACTGTGTCGTAAGATCTTATCAGCCCTGCTGTTCATTTGTTGTAATATTCTGAAGTACTGACATTTGAAAAATCAGAAACTTACAGGTTTCATCTAAGATTATTTGGCTATCACTTGTGAAAATTATGAAATTTTATCTTTTAGTAGCTTGTATTGAAGTTATATCTTTGAACCAACTTAGTAACAATAGACTCTAGATTTAAGGATTTGATTTTTGCTTTAGGGGTTAAAAGGCAATACTAATATGCTAGTTTGGTGACTTACTATAGTCAGCATTTTCTGGGGGTTTTGAGTCAATTATCATGTTTTCACTGTAGATATGAAGCTCCAGAATGTGATTATTCTTAAATTATAAATGAAGGATTTGTGATAAATATCTTTATATTATTAGCTCATTGTTGACTTTTGTACAAACATGAGAAAACTAATAAAAAACTAGCCCTAAGCTGTGATTAGTGAAATTTTGTTATTTGAAGTTAAATGCCTTGAGACTGTAATTTGATTGTTCTGAGTTCTGATTTCAGGTATGATCGACTGGATTGTCATTAAGCCAACAGACCACAATTCAAGGGGAATGTCATGTGCTGCCCAAAGGGAGTGCAGTCTGAGAACTGCTCTGTGTGGATATCTATGTCAGGGAACGTTGAGAGAATGACCTTGTGTAGGTGAAGATAGAAATCTTTGGACTCAGTTTCTCCATTGTGTTATTTCCTTTCTGAACAGAAGATTTTCCCACCTGTTTAGTTCTGAGCCTGATTTTGATACACTATGAGTAAATGTGGAACTTTGTTGTTTAAGTGGTTACTAATTCTTGCCTGGAATCAAAAGGGACTAAGGGAATTTCCACTCCTCTCTCCCCACCAATTTTGAGTTGTGCCAGATCAGAATGTGACCTGGGGGGCAGCTGGGTAGCTCAGTGGATCGAGAGGCCTAGAGATGGGAGGTCCTAGGTTCAAACTGGCCTCAGACACTTCTCAGCTGTGTGACCCTGGGCAAGTCACTTAACCCCCATTGCCTAGCCCTTACCACTCTTCTGCCTTAGAGCCAATACACAATATTTACTCCAAGACGGAAGGTAAGTGTTTTAAAAAAAATGTGACCTGGAAGGAAAAGCCTTCATATTGTCATAACCACCTCCCTCCTTTTCTACTCATAGCAAATTTTTTGTGATTGGGGCAGGTAAACAGTGGAAATTTGTTCTAATTCTAAAATTATTAATTAATAGATTAATATGAAAACCTCTGAGTTGCTATAATAAGGTACAAATATGAAAGATCTTATTGTTGTTGCTCTGTATTTGTGGTCAGCTCCATATCCTATAATAACTAGGTAAATGAATTCTTAGCTTTGCATTCCCTTGCTAAATAGTTATATATTCACGTGCAAGATTAGGTCCTTAAAGAATCTCATTTCTACAAGACAATATGAGGATAATATGTAAATCCTCCAAAGGGGTAGGAGGGGGGAAATAGGACAAAGATATAAAAGTTCTTTTTAAATTTAATGGAATAGTAAATTTTTGGAAAGCAATAAGATTAGGCTATTTTCTCTAATACCTGGGATAGTTATATGATTGGCTTCCAAATGTTTCTAGTGATATACACGACGTTGAATATGTTGTGGTAATAACTTCTTAAACTTAGATTAAGTAGTTTTACATGTAAAATCGCATTAATAATTGTAAATAATTTAAAATCATGTTTTTCCCTTTTATTGAAGATAAAAGGATAATTTTAAGGGACAAGAAGGCTCATTTTCAAGTCAGATATGCTTCCTTCAGCCTGTGTATGACATATCACGTCATGTACAGAGTTTGGGGACAGATAGAAAAAGCAAGTAGAATATAAATAACTGAAATACTCCAGTTTCAGGTGAATTATAAGTTCCTAATTTGTTATTCTTCTTACGACTTTTTTGTTAATAGGGTTAGATCCATATGGTTGGAGTTAGTTCTCACCACATGAACTAATTACTGATTAGATTTGTCATGGTTTGCTAAATTATTCAAAGTCTTATCACTAGCAGGACTCAATAGCAATATCTAAAGAATCTCTTCAGGTGACCTGGAACCTGCAGATGATGGAAGAAATGCTTCTAGGGGCAGCTGGCTAGCTCAGTGGATTGAGAACCAGGTCTAGAGATGGGAGGTCCTAGGTTCAAATCTGACCTCCGAGACTTCCCAGCTGTGTGACCCTGGGCAAGTCACTGAACCCCCAGATTGCCTACCCCTTACCACTCTTCTGCCTTGGAGCCAATACACAGTATTGACTCCAAGATGGAAGGTAAGAGTTTAAAAAAAAAAAGAAATGCTTCTAGACCTGCTTGATCCACATAGCTGTTTGAGACATGCCCAGGGAATGTTTATGAGAACCCTGAAGATCACAGAAGATTCAAACGGATTTGACACCTCTAAAGCTACTGCTTTAGAGTTTGAGTTTCTTTATTCACTTGTAACTTTGCTTGTTATGTTACTATATTGAACTGCCAAAGTTTGGGCTACAGATACTTTTTGGGGGTGCTGAAATTTTTATTGGTTAAAGCATCTCTTTGTGGGTTTTCTCTTGTGTGTCTTCCTGGGAATTGTGTGCTGGTTGTGTTTAGAATGCCTTTCTTGGTGCAAAGGACTGATTCCCAAGCTAATTCCTACATTTATAGACAACAGAGATTAAGATGATGGAGCTGAGGACAGAGGACCCACATAGGTCTGTTGTGAGGAAGATTAGTTAGTAATTAATTAAGTATTAAGGATGGACTTAGCCGGAAGGATGGGAGCATTCCAAGATGGAATGAAGGAGCAGGAAGTGGCGTGTGCCCTGAGAGAGTCTCCATTAGTGTTTGGCACAAGCTGTTGTTAGCCCCGGGAGATCTCAGAGTAAAGGACACCCTGCATCCTGATTTCCCTGGAATCCTGTGTGGTGGTGGCATCTAGCAAGGGGACAAGAACTACAGAGAAGCACCAAGGGGAGGAGGAGTTTGGGATCTGGTGGACAGCATCTCAAGCACACCCACTCTACTTGGACCACCTTGGCTTTTGGCATCCTGTGATCATCTGTGGATAACCGTGAGAACCCTCAAATCCACCCTCAGCCCTTTATCTGTGCTGGTCAAACCTAGCAGGAACCAGGTTTGAAGCAGCCCCCCAGAGACTCCAGAACAGCTCCTTTATGCCCAGCCTGGCCTAGGTCAATTAGTATTAGAGAAGTTAAGTCCTCCCCCTTTGCCCTGTGGTTTTGCCATTTAAGTTTTAGAGTAGAATCCCCTGTCCCACCTTTTAATTGAACATAATTAAACCTGTTAAAACCTTTTACCTTGCCTGCTGGTTTCTAAGACTCTGGCCTACTGGTGAGCTGGTGACGGTTGGCCAATAGCCATTTTTGTCAGTTAGGAGCAGCTTAGCTGTGACCTCTGGTCTCCCTGTCCTGGTCCAGTTTCTCCTACAACCCAGTGTGTGTGTATCCACAACCATTAAATTATATTGCAACATCCCTGGTGCCTCCCATTTCTTTTACAGGTCTAATTATGATGTTTGTCCCATGTGTATGGTTAGCACCTCAAGGTGGGAATTTTTGAAATTTATGTAGTTTTTTTTATGTTGTTTCCAGTCTGGCTTTTCTTTCTGATACTCGTAATCAATCTGTTGAGGGAGACTCATTTGGGGGAGGCATCAGTTAGTCTGTTGCATGCACTTTTGATCTCCTTGTCCTTACTGCTATTTGGCACATAGTCACATGAGCTTTCATCCCTTTCCCTTTTATTTTTAATTTAACTTCTACATGATTCCCAATTGGGGAGGAGCTGAGACCCAATGGCTCATCCCGTTTTGGAGATGCATACCTATCAGAATTGTCTTTCTCTTATTATTGAAGGTTGTCTTTAAAAACTGTTGGGTTCAAATCCCTGGAGCTGATCCTCAGTGATCAGTGAGCTAACATCTCCTACCTTGGAATTTTAAAATAAACTGCCTTTTAATTTTCTGTCCTGAGTTTTGCTTCTTTTATCAGGGTGAAAAGCTCAAACATAAAAATTTCCTTTTAACACCAGAAACAGGCAGGCTGTAAGAAGATTGTTATCACTTCCTCTCTCTCCTTCTGCTTTGCCAGACACATATTAAAAAGCCGTTTCATCATTTGGCTTATGTCCAAGAGAGGGAACCAGGAAAGAATCTCTGGGTTGAAAGTAGGTGAGAGTGGTCATAAGCTTCCCCACTTTGCTGGTCCCCTGAAAGATGCTCAGAAAGGCAGGATTAAGAGGTAGCAAGGTGGCACAGTGGATATCAGGATGCCCAGGATGATATCCCAAAAGACCCTAGTTCAAATCTTGGTTCAGACACTTAAAAGATGTGTGTTCTGGGTAAATCACAACCTCTATTTTTCTTCAGTTTCCTTTACTGTAAAGCAGGGATAATGATAGCCTTTAACTCTCAAAGTTATTGGAAGGACTGAATGAATTTACAAACCTTAGAGAGATATAAATGTTATAAATATATATGTATATAAATAAAAGTTACATATAAATGTTACTATTGTTATTGAAGACTCAGCTGGGTGACTTTAAGATAGATGACAATAGGGGCAGGTAGATAGCACAGTGGATAGAGTGCCAGGTCTGGAGTTGGGAGGATCTGGGTTTAGATCTGTCCCCGACACATCCTAGCTGTGTTAACCCCGCCTAACCCCAACTGCCTAGCCCTTGCCACTCTTCTGCCTTAGAACTGACACTTAGTATTGATTCTAAAACAGAAGGTAAGAGTGTAAAAAAGAGAGAGAGAAAGAGAGCTGTTGATAAATTGATGAGTGTTCGATGGAAGGAGGCTGAGAAGGTAAGAATTTGAAAAGCATGTCATAAGGGGATTAGGTTAAAGAACTGGGAATATTTGAAGATCTCCATGTGGAAGACAAAGCAGATCCATTTTTGGGGGGTACCCCTAAAGTCATAAATATGACCAAGAATTAGAAGTTATAGGGAGGCAAATTTCAATTCCATATTGGGAAGAATGTATTGAAAATTAGTATAAATAGCATAGTATAAATAGTAATAGAGTCTCTCAAAAAGTGAGGGAACGACTTTCCTTGCAGTGGAAAGTGTTCAAGTGAAGACTACAGCACTTGTCAAACATTGCAGAGGAGATTGCTACTTTTCAGTGGAGTCAAATGCAAATACAAATGGATTCCTGCTGGTCACATATTAACTTAGAAAACCACAAATTAAAATGATCTGTGTTGAACTACATTTTTCTTGACAAGACATGCCAGAATTACTGGTGATGGCCCGGGATGCAGTAGATTTCTTGGCGTCTTCTACGTCTGACCAAGCTCTAAGCTCTCCAGAGTTCCTGTTTCAGCAACCTTCACGACCAGAGGAACAAATGGTTTTCATCAGCCCATTGTGCTGGGGGTGTGCTTAAGGTAGACATCCCTCTCACTTACTGAGAGGTTTGAGACCTGTCAGTTACTCTCTACCTGGTCCAGCCCATTTGCTGAGATAG
The DNA here is from genome assembly GCF_016433145.1 of Gracilinanus agilis. Classification (NCBI taxonomy): domain Eukaryota; kingdom Metazoa; phylum Chordata; class Mammalia; order Didelphimorphia; family Didelphidae; genus Gracilinanus; species Gracilinanus agilis. Next base: position 271,520,722 of record NC_058133.1, on the reverse strand, counting down.
TTTTAATGGGGAGTGGTGACTGTGTAAGCCACAGCTTCTTGGAGCCACAGGTGAGAAATGGGTAAAAGATGGACCCCAGAGGTGGATGAGCAGCCCTGAAAAATATTCAAGAGCCATTACATCAGAGGTGCTAATCTTCTCTGAATACTCCTTGTATCCCAACACTGAGTAATGATGAGGCCAAAGCTCAAAGAGGAGACATCATATCAACCTATTCTGGAAAAAAAAAGTAACACCTCCATTTGTCCCATGTCATTCTAACTCAGAAGTGCCTTCCAGAAACATCATATTATTGATAAAGTGAGGGAATTTGCTTACGAAGATCTGGGTTCATGTCTTGCTTCCAACACTGATTAGCTGTGTGACTCTTAAGCTCTCTGATTCAAGTATTCTCAGCTATAACATGATGATAATAATAGCATCTATCTCACCAGCTTGAGAAAAGGGTCAAATGAGAAAATGCATGTAAGATGTTTGACAAACCTTAAATGACCATACAAATTCTAGTTGTTATTTCATCCCTTATCACTTCTACTATTTTCAATTAGGAAGGAGGTTCCTCTTTTTAGCCTACAACTGTGGCTAAACAGAAAAACAAACACAACATTGCATTTGGAATCAAATGACCTGGTTTTCAGTTCCACCTGTATTGTAGGCAACTTATTCCTTACTTTTGCTCTCTAGGCTGCATCTTCATTTCTTTGAAATGAGGAGGCTTAACAAGATGAGCTAGCCCTAAGATCTTTTCTAGCTCTAAATGCCTAGAAGTAACCTAGGATTCTGTCCTAGGACCATTGCCAACCCTTACCTGTTATCTCCTCTGCAGAGTACCCAAGTTGTTAGTTATTGATGAAATGACGCTTAATTAGTTATTTGGAGTAGTGGCCACCTCAGTGGGCTGCCATTAAACTATGGGATATCCGACATGATACATTTAGTGTGTAGGAAGAAAATATTAGACTCATATTTGTATTTTTAACCTAAAAATAGAGAGAAATTAAGCTTTACTAATATTTATATAATATAATATAATAATATAATAAACACTAGCCTCTTCACTTAAGTTTTAGGTGAAGATTGGGAATTCTATGATTCAGGAGAATTAACAGCAGCAATCCAACTCATTTGCTTTCAGAATATTGCCACATATAGCTTATGTATGCTTGGTTAAGAGGATTTAGTTTTAAATTTAGTTTAAATTCTCACAAATGAACAAATGACTTTCTTAAAACAATTCTTTTGAAGAAGCCACAATTTGAAGATAAACTTTTAATGCAACAATAAACAGACATCAAGAAAATAGTAAAGTTTCTCTTCTTTTACCTGGTCATAAGAAATTGGCAAAAAAAGAGGAAATTTTCAAGAAGAGTTTTTGAAAATAGATTTATGTCATCTTGCTTTATGATGAGTTCCTAGCCCCCAAGTGAATTTTAAGTGTTAAGGTATTAGCTAATGACAATGTGATGTCATTATGATGAGCATTTAAATTTTTTTTGAAAAATCTACCAAGTCCTCTCACACCCTTCCAACCCTCCCCACTCAAGAGTAGCTTATACTCATTACATATATAGTCAAACAAAACATTTCCACATTAGCCATGTTGTGAAAGGAAAAAAAACCAAGAAAAATAAAGTGAAAAAAATGCTTCAGTTTATAAAGTTCATCAGTTCTATGAGCATGGTTTTTAAGAACTAAGTATTTTATTGCTGAAAACAACACCAGTGGGGGTAGCTGGGTAGCACAGTGCACTGAGAGTTAGGCCTGGAGATGGGAGGTCCTAGGTTCAAATCTGACCTCAGACACTTCCTAGCTGGTGACCCTGGGCAAGACACTTACTTAACCCCCATTGTCTAGGCCTTATTGCTCTTCTGTCTTAGAACTGATAACACAGTATTGATTCTAAGACAGAAAGTAAGGGTTTAATAAAACCAACCAAACAAAAAACAATGCCAGTGTGTCATCTAAAAAAAATAAAGCTTGTAACTGCACATTCAAAAGGAAAAATAGAAAATCTCTTTAGTATTGTTGACCAAAGGAAAGGGAAAACATTTAAAAATATTTATTACAACTTTAATTCATCCTTTTAATTTCTATTTTTGTGTATGTTTTATAATATCTATAATAGATTAATGTAGTTGCATATGTATAAATCAGTTATGTACTTATAGAAACCCTTTTTGGATAGCTCCCTAACTCTCCTGCTAGCAGAGTAGGGTCCCTAGAGACCAGACAATTATTTCTCCCCTCTCTGGATAACTATGTGGGCCCAATACTGATCAACCAGTTGAAACCAATTAACTTGAAGAGATGTTAACAGGAAGATTCTTTGGATTTCTTCCCTGATTAATGAGGCAAAACTCAGGACAATGAAAATTAAAAGGAGTTTATTAAAAGTATGTCAAGGTATGATACGTTACCCATCTGATCAGTGGAGATCAGCAAAGAATTCAAGATGGAGCCAGTTTTTATTGGTAACTTTTATACTGAATAAAGAAAACTTGGATAGCTCCAGGTCAGGAAAAGGGTATGGACAATGCACCTCAGTACCTCCCCAAGTGCTGGTATGTGAGGGCTAACAAATAGGAGGTTTGGCTGCATATTCAAAGTCCACAGACTGGGTGATGCCTCTCCCAAAAGAGTCTTCCTCAACAGTGCTTCCCTCATCATTGATTAACAAGTAGGGCTGGGAACAGTGGGTCACTGAGTCAGCATAACTTACTTCTATACAGTACAGGAAGAAGAGTAAAACAATATCCAAAAAAGGAGCATACTATTATTCCTTTGCATATGCCCACACTTTCATGTCCACCCATTGTATAGGATTCTGATTGTCATGAGCCACTCAAGGAGGGGGAACATTACATGTGCATTGAAGATGGATCCGTAACTTCCTCCTTCCCTCCCTCCCACCATTCTCTTTCTTTCTTTCTTTCTTTCTTTCTTTCTTTCTTTCTTTCTTTCTTCATTCTTTCTTTCTTTGTTTCTTCCTTTGTTTCTACCTTTCCTTCTTTCTTCCCATCCCTCTTTAAGCTTAAAGACCACTTGTTTGGAGGACAAGAAACTACTACTTCGTACAACTACAAACTCTCTATAGATAAGCAAATTGCAGGTATATGGCATAGCTATAGAGATCAGCCTTATTCAACAAATATTTGATGATCAATGTCTCTTTGGCCACTGCCTAAACTCAACTTATCCTATTGTAGGTATTTTCTATTTAGTTCTTTAAGGAGTTTGTTTTCTTTTCCTAGTCCCCTTTTGCCAGCCTACAGTCTCTCACCTCCCTTGGTCACTGAGAAAACCTCTATTTTATAGATATTCTTCAGGGAGTAAATGCTAGATTGAACCTGCACTGTACTTCAGGCAGTTCCTGACACTTCAAGCAGCATCATCATTTCTGCTCGTCTAAACTCAGAAAAGGTTGTAAGAATGAGTATTTTACTTCTAGACTCTAATAATAGTAATAGGCAGCTACATGATACAATGAATAGAGTGCCAGGCTTAGAGTCAGAAAGACTTATCTTCCTGAGTTCAAGCCTGGCCTCAAACACTTACTACTTGTGTAACCCTAGGCAAGTAACTTAACTCTTTCCCCTCATATCTAACTTCATATGATGCCTCACTTTCCACATATGTAAAATAAGCAGGAGAAAGAAATGTCAAATTACTCCAATATCTTACAACCTCCCAAAAAATCCCACCAAACCTAAGTGGGGTCACAAAGAGTCAGACATGACTGAAATGATTAAACACAATAACAGTAATAAAATATAAATACTAAAGGAAAAATTTAGAGCTAGAAGGGACCTTAATGGATGCTGTAAGGCAGTGTGTCTTAGTAGAAAGAATCCTTGATTTGCAGTTGAGAACACCCAGGCCCATAACCTGCTTTGGTCACATAGTAGCTGTGTGTATCAGTATGTAACTAATCTTGGCTTAAGCTTCCCCATTTGTGGAATGAGAGATTTAGACTAGATGATCTCAATGTTCCTTCTAGTTTTTCAGTGCTGTGAGATTCCTTAGTCTCACCAGAAACATCAATCCCCTTTAAAATACCCCTGTCAGGCAGTTAGTTGGCTCAGTGGATAGAGAGACAGGTCTGGAGATTGGAGGTCCTGGGTTCAAATCTTAAATCAGACACTTCTTAGCTGTATGACCTTGTTCAAGTCACTTAAATCCAACTGCATAGCCCTAATCACTCTTCTGCCTTGAAATTAATACTTAATATTGATTCTAAGATAGAAAATAAGGGTTTAGAAATAAAATAAAATACCTCTGACAAGTGGGCATCCAGCTTCTGCTTTCATAAAGTCATCCCAGGGATAATAGACCTTCAGCTGAATGGGATTTCAGAACATTGTCAAACCTCTTTGATGTAAGGATGAAGGAACTGAGGCTCAGGGAGAATATGACAGGCTTATCACTTGTTATAAAGAAATATGGGACTTTTCTGAAGGCTACTATGCTTCTAGGGGATATTGGTTAGGGAAGATGTGTTGTTGTATTCCCCTATATAGCTGGTGACTGGGGAACACCAATTCAGTCACCTTTGCTAGATAATATAATTCCTATTTCTATATAACAGTGCCCAGACAGGACCCTTGTGGTCTGGTGGATGGGTAACCCTTTCAGGTCCCACCTGGGGTTGGATTAATTATTAAAATTGGGCTCTAATTCCCTTGGATCACATTTCATCTGACTGCGTTGCTCCCTCCCCAAGGGTTGTGATATAATGACCACTCAGGAAGGTACTTAAAGAATCTTTATCTATTAATCTTAAATAGGGAAAGGAATAATCAGGAACAGATTGGGATAGGAAACCCTGTCACACTAATATCTATGATGAATAATCCCTCAGTACTTTAGGCTATTGTTTTAGTAAACTGGGCTATTGTTCTTCACCCCCTCTGGTTCAGCTTGGCCACTGCCAAACCAGAGAGAGCAATCTGCTCAGTTGGTACAGATATCAATGATCTCTCTCAGCTTCCTTATTATCAGTTTGTGGTATGTCAGCCTGACAGCCTTCAGGAAATATTTACCCTTCACCTCCCTCTTCTTTGTCACCTCTCTTCCTCCCTTCACCACCCAGGCCCAGATACCTAATAGTTAATGATGATTCAAATGCCTAAAGATCTAGGGAGGTTCAGAGAAGATCGATGACCCACGGTCAGAGACCCACAGATCACTGCACCAAGATCAAAGATCAAAGATCAATGGTCCAGGCTCAAAGACCAAAGACCCCTCCCAGATGGCTGTTAGGGGTATTTATATCCTCGGGCCAACTGCTTTTGCTTCTCTCTTCCCGGCATTGGGGAACATTCCGATGTCTTCAACAGTCTCCCTTGTCAATCAAGGTGAGACTAACAATCCTCAGAGTTTGAATATAACACAATGAATAAGTTTGAGGCAGAATTGGAATCCAGATCCTCTGACTTCAGATCTCCTTCCCATGTTCTACACAGCCTCTATTTGTTACCATTACCATTACTTTATCTTATCTCATTGGTATTCTACAACCCTAATATGGAATTGTCTCTTTTCTTTTTCCCTTCAAGGATGATTAAGACTACGGTCAGGCAAATGGTCAAGGGACATGAATAGGCAGTTTTCACATGAAAAAATAAAACTATCAATAAGCACATGAAAAAAGTGTTCCAAATCCCTCCTGATTAGAGAGATTGGCCAATATGGCAGCAAAAGGAAGTGATAAATGTTGGAGGGGATGTGGCAAAATTGGGACACTAATACACTGCTGGTGGAGTTGTGAATTGGTCAAACCATACTAGAGGGCAATTTGGAACTATGTGCAAAGGACTTTAAAAGAATGTCTACCATTTGACCCAGCCTTACCACTGCTGGGTTTGCACCCCAAAGAGATAATAAGGAAAATATTTGTACAAAAATATTTATAGCTACACTCTTTGTGGTGGCAAAAAACTGGAAAATGAAGGGGTGTCCCTCAATTAGGGAATGACTGAATAAATTGTGGTGTCTGTTGGTGATGGAATATTATTGTGCTGAAAGGATTAATGAACTGAAGGAATTCCATGTGAACTGGAAAGACTTCCAGGAACTGATGCAGAGTGAAAGGAGAAGAACCAGGAGAACACTGTACACAGAGATGGATACATTGTGGCATAATTGAATGTAATGGACTTCTCTACTAGCAGCAGTGCAATGACCCAGGACAATTCTGAGGGACTTATGGAAAAGAACGCTTTCCACACCCAGAGAAAGAACTGTGGGAGTAGAAACACAGAAGAAAAACATATGATCGATCATTTTTTTCTATGGGGATACAATTAGGATTTTGATGTCAGAGGATCATTCTACTGCAAATATGAATAACATAGAAATAGGTTTTGAACAATGATACATGTATAACCCACTGGAGCTGCTTGTCAGCTTTTAGAGGGGGAGGAAAGATCAGGGGGTGGGGAATCATGAATCATGTAACCATGGAAAAATATTCTAAATAAAAAAAATTAAAACAAACAAACAAAAAAGACTACTGTCAGGGGTTATAGGACTGGCACCTGTTTTGTGCTGACCCGGTTAATTCCACTTTAAAGTGGTTGGGAAGCTGTCTTTAGGATTTGGGTCCAAGACTTAAGGAATTGGTTTTGACTTACTTGCTGCCCAAAGCATGAAAAGTCCAACCTTGAGGGAGTTGGTGTCTGGAAGTTTAGCAAAATTCCCATTGCTCTACCAGGATGTCTTTCTGACCCAGCATAATCAATGGAGGGAGTCTATTTTGTCTGAAGTAAAAATGAGAAAATTTTAATCTCATGTTCAGAATTGACACATAATAAAATACAATAAAATTGATTTTGTGCAAGTAAAGACATGAATTGGTCTGAATTAGGCCTGATCTCTAACACTCAGTTGACCAAGAATCCCACCTAAAGAGACAATTTTGAATAGCTCAAGGATGTTTGGGAACTTACTTCTACTTCTGGGTTGATGAGACAAGCTTCCTTTTGGACGGAGATGACCCTAAGAGAGGGAAAACTGACCTCACAGAAAGACACCACTGGACTGGGGGAGGCAGAAAGTATGTTTTCAGGCATTGAGGATGATGGGGGGGGATCCTATATATCACTCTCTCCTGTTTTTTCTCAGATGTTAAAAAAATGGAAGAAAGATTAAATTATTAACCACAGGGTGTTGTTCCCACACATCTCCCTTCTCTACTCCCCACTGTGCCCCTGGCTTCCTCTGAATTGTTCAGAATATTGTTTGATCCCAGAGGACAGAGGAGGCATTGCAATCTTCCCTGTTCTGTGATGCATAATATATTCTAGGTCATTTTTCTATCACCTTTAATCCATTTCTAATTCAGATCTGGGTTCCTCCTTCTCCCCAAATACTCAAAACAAGAACTGGAGCAGAAAGAGATGCTTGTTGTAAAGAAACTGACAGGGGAAGCATGCACTTCTGAGGCAAGTAGGGAGAGGAAGGTCCTCTCTCCTGAGGCACTTGAGAAGTAGGGTCTTATAAAGATCAGGATGCTATACTTGGGAGTCAGGAAGTTCTTGGTTCAAATCCTGCCTCTGATATTTTGACCAAGTCACAACTTCTATTAGCCTCAGTTTCTCCACTTTTAAGGTCAACATTATTATGATAATCCCTCTAGTCACCAGGTTATCGTGAGTATCAAATAAAATAATGTACAGTAGGGCCATTGAATCTTTGGGGGATATATCCCTAGGCCTATTGTGAATGGCTGAATTCATGAATATAATCAAACATCTGCCGGCCCCATCAAAAACATCATTTTCTTGAATATAATAAAGTTTAATCAATAAAATAAACACAATAAGACATTACCAACATAAATTACAGTAATAACAAAGTACATTGTTCATCATTATATTGTACTGTATAGTAGATTTGTACCCCCTTCCTTCCATGGGGGATTTGCTCCAAGACCCCTAGTGGATGCCTAAAATTATAGACAGTTGTTGCTTTAACTTTTAACACCTATGTTAACTTTATAGTATATAGTATTGTTTTCTCTCTGCTCCTGCTACTTGGTTTAGTGGTCCAAGGCCTCCCTTCCCTCAAGAAAAAAACAAAAAGCCCTCCGAGTTAAAACAGAAGAATTTACAAAACCTCCCCTCTGGACAGACCCAGAGAGGATCTTTGGCAGAGAGAGGAGATCTCTGTCCTACTCTGAACACCTAGCTCTCTGCCTGCCCTCTCAGTCTATACCTGTGTTTTATCTATCTGCACTTGGGTCCTGGCCTCCATGTGTCTTTGAATCTTGCCTACCTCCCTTCTTCCTCTAGAATGACTATAGCTAACTGAAACCTCAGAAAGTAAAACCTCAGATAAGGGGAGGCTACTACATGTAAACTTTAAAGTGATAGGTAAATAGAGCATTTATTAAGTGCTTTCTGGGAGCCAAGTACTATTCACTGGGGACAAAAATACAAGTGAGCAAGATATTCCCTGGCCCTCAAGGAACTTATATTCTACTAGGTGGAAGACAATGCATAAAAGGGAGCTAGAAGGAGGAGGGACAGCTAGGTTGTGCAGTGGACAGTTGCCTCTGACTTCATGAACCTATTTGGGGTTTTCTTGGCAAAGATTCTGGAGTGATTTGCCATTTCCTTCCTTCTCCTTTTACAGATGAGGAAACTGAGGCAAACAAGGTGAAGTGACTTGGTGAGAATCACACAGCTAGTGTCTGAAGTCATATTTGAACTCATGTCTTCCTGATTCCAGAGTCAGCCTTCTATTTCCCAGACTACCTAGCTATTCCCATTATATGTCTCCTATTCTCCACTCTTCTGCCTTTACACCTTGCTCATCCCCAATCATTCTCATCTTCCAGTCTCTCCTGATCCTTGTCATAAGAGAGAGATTGTCCTAGTCTCTTCTCTCCATGTCCTTTGCTCCCCTTAATCCACAATGGCTCTGATTGTCAATGACATTGATAGTGACTGATAGGGCATGTTTCAGATCTTCAGTTCATCACTCAGAATCACTTGACTCCTGGCAGAAACACTCTTTGTGCTACCCTCTTCAGATATCACAAGGGAACGACAGGGCCTGGGATGGAGTATCAGAAAAACTTACTACCAGTGTAGCATTGACCTGGTCTCACTTCTCTCTGCCTCTGTTTCCTTCTCTGTAAAATGAGTGGGTAGGATGAGATGATCTCTAAAATCCCACTAGCTTGAATATCTGAGAATTCTATGAATTCACAGAATCTCTTCTGACGTCTTTCAAATTTCTTGTGCAGCTGCTGTTTGGGACTTTCCAGGAGTTTCTTCTCCTCTGAACAAATGAGATAATAGTTGTAAAATGCTTAGCTTGTCACACAGTGGGAACTTAATAAATTCTTGTTTCTGTTTTTCCTTTCCTGAGCAAGCTGTGTTGTCATTCAGTTGTTTCTGTTGTGTCTGACTCTTTGTGATCCCATTTGGGGTTTTCTTGGCAAGGATACTGGAATGGGTTGCCATTTCCTTTTCCAGATTATTTTATAAATGAGGAAACTGAGTCAAGTAGGGTTAAATGACTTGCCCTAGATCATACAGCTAATAAATGTTTGAGGACGGTCTTCCCAACTTCAGCCCTAGCACTCTATTCACTGGACCACCTAGCTGTAGGTGGTCCAGATATCTACCAGAGAAAGCTGTATCTTCTGTTTAGTTAGTGGTGAGGCAGATTATATGTTTTTTTCTTTTTAAAGACATTTGTCTAGGTCTTGATCAATGACACATATAAAACCTAGTGGAATTGCTCATTGACTATGGGAGGTGGGTGGGAGGAGGGGAGGGAAAGAACATGAATCATGTTACCATGGAAAATTTTTATTAATTAATTAAAAAAAAGACATTTGTCCTTCGGGCTTTGCTTGCCACTTTGTTGATTTATGTTCACAGCCCAAAGCACTGAGTGAATTTGTGATCTCCTGAAGGACTTCCAGGGATCTAGCTCTGATGGAAGGTGTTTCCTCTCCTTTTCAAAGCGGCTCCAGAGTCTGGATATGAGGATTGGAAATATAGTGGAAATTAGGCTACTGCCAACATAGTTTTCCTTCACCACAGATATGACCACATTAATCCTCTATTCGATAAACTCCAATGGCTCCCTCTTGCTTCTAGAATAAAATATAAACCTCTCTTTTTGTGACTTATCCCTAACCAATCTTTCCAGCTGCATTATTCATTACTCCTCCTCTTGCATCCTAAAGTCCATTCAAACTGGCTTCTGTTTTGCTGGAATATCGGACTCCATCTTCTGTCACCTTGTCTTTGCAACATCCATCCCCAGGCTGAAATGTATACTATCCTTTTCTTCCCACTCATAGAATCTCTCACTTCTTTCAAGATATTTCTCAATCATTGTCTTTTATAAGAAGACTTTCTGATCCCCAAATATTGTTAGTTTTCTCCTCTCTCTCTTGAATATATTTTTGTATTTATTCTGGATATATTCTTATATAAGTACGTATTTTCTTTCCATATAGAATTTAGACTCCTTGAGAAGAGGAATTCTTATTATTTATTTACTTTTTATTTGGCTTTGTATCCCAGGTATCTAGTACAATATCTGGGACACACAAGAGTTTTAATAAATGTTAGTTGCTTAGCTGATTCATTGGTAGTGGGGGAGTATCCCACATCTTGACTCTTACATAAGATTCCCAAGGATATTTGGCAAAAATCACAACTGTTGTTTAAGTCATTCCTCTCTTACTCCCAGGAGTGTGTTGGGAAATACTTGACAAATTGCTTTTCCCCTTAAATGTATATACGATACATTTTTAGATTTAATATGAATTAGTAACATTTTCTCCATCACTCTTTTTTTTTTAAAAAAAACTCTTATCTTCTGTCTTAGAATCAATAGCGTGTATTGGTTCTAAGGCAGAAGAGTGATAAGGACTATGCAATGAGGGTTAAGTGACTTACCCAGGATCACATAGCTAGGAAGTGTCTTAAGACATATTTGAACCCAGGACCTCTCATCTCTGGGCCTGGTTCTCAATCCACTGAGCCACCTATCTACTCCCTCTCCATCACTTCCTTAAATTTAGATGATCAACTAAACAATAAAGCAAGCTTTGATTTAGCATTTGTCCATTGCTGAGATATAAATGTTCACATTGAAAATTTAACAACTGACTCTGGTTCAAACTGGCTTAACACCTCCTTGCTTTACTATCTGGGTGACCTTAGGCAATTCACTTAATCTCCCTGAGACTCAGTTTTCTCAACAGCAAAATGAAATCAGGTTCCTTCAAATCTCTTCTAGCTATGATTTTCTACTCCTGAAAACCAAGAGCAAATTCACCATGTCCCAAGACTAAAGTTGTTGAATTTAGGGAAAATCTAGGCGTGCGGTTTGGCTATAACGCAGACTCTATGAAGAGAAATAATGTAAACTACAGGAGGTCCTCATACTGAGACTTTTTAAATCTGGAAAGGTAGCTGGAAACTAGATTACAGAGGGATTTAAATATCAGGTGGCAGAGTTTACATTTTATCTTAGAAAAAATCATTCAAAATTTCTGATTATTTGACAATTTGAAAGGGGAAGGACATGGCCAGATCTGTCTTTTAGGAATATTAAAGTGGTGTCTTTGTAGAGTAGATTAGATTAGAGGGGGAAGACCAATCAGGAAGCTATATAATGACAATGGGCCACTAGAGATCTGGGCTTGGAATCAAGAAGAATTCACTTTATATGTTCAAATCCAACTTCAGACCTTTACAAGTGCCTAGGCAAGTTCCTTGACTGTTTGCCTTAGTTTCCTGATCTGCAAAATGAGTAGGAGAAGAAAATGGAAAATCACTCCAGTATCTTTCTAAGAAAACTCCAAATAGGTTCATGAAGAGTCAGAGATGACTAGAACTACTGAACAACAATAACATATGGCAATGATCTAGGCAAGAGGGAACTGGGGAGAGGGGACAAGCATTTGTTAATCACTTAAAATATACCAGACACTGTGCTAAGAGCTTTAAATCTCTTGATAGTCACAACCACGATAGGAGTTAGGTGCTATTATTATCCCCTTTTTTATAGTTGAGGAAACTGAGATAGACAGAAGTTTAATGACTTGCTTAGGATCACAGAGCTGATAGATGTCTGAGGCTGGATTTGAACACAAGCACTTCCTGATTATAAGCTCAGTTCTTTATAGCCATTGTAGTGCCTAGCTGCCCTAGAGGTGAGGAGATGATGAGTTATGATAGTGGAGGTGAATGATATGGCATGTGAATAGAGAAAAGGGGATACATGCATAAGAAGTAACACTGGGCAAGCTCTGCAAATGATTGAATGGAGTGGTGGTAAGTGAGGTGGAAGGATCAGTGATGTTTCTAATATTGAAAATCTGGACAAAGGGAAGGATGACTGTATCCTCAATAGGAAAAAGCACATTTGGAGGTAGGGTAGGTATTAAGGGGAAAGATAACAAATTCTCTTTGTACATGTTAAATATAAGATTTCCACGAGAGGTCCAAATAGAGATGTCATTCAGGAAGAGGATGATGATGATAAGAGAGACAGAGACACAGAGAGAGACACAGAGACTAGCAGAGAAAGAGGGTTAGAGTCAGAGTGATAGAATCAGAGTGACAGACACGGACAAAGGAAGAGATTGCAATGCTGGATGTTTAGGTATATAGTTTTGACAAGTCATTTGAGTAGAGAAAATATTTAAATCTATAGGTTACTATCTGTCTGCCAAAAAGTGGGAATCCCCTTTACACAATCCTAGAGGTTACAATTGGACACTACATTGATCAGAATTCCAAAGTTCTTCCTTCCTTCCCTCCTTCCCTCCTTCCTTCCCTCCTTCCCTCCTTCCTTCTCTCCTTCCCTCCTTCCTTCCCT
>NC_058133.1:271487816-271502504 GCF_016433145.1 Gracilinanus agilis | reverse complement strand
TAGCTCCCGATTCAAACATTTAACCAATGTATTCAAGGAAAATAGATGAGTTTAAGAGAAGGGCAGGGTACAATACCAATGAAGATCCAAGTAATTCCTTCCAAGTGGGGAAAAGATGGCTTACTCTGCTTCTCCTTGTGGTAAAGGGTGCCTGAGGGATTGTCTAAGAGCAATCATCGTCTAAAGTAATTAGACTAGATGATGGTGATGGTGCTACTGTTATGGAAGGTACTGGACAATGGTGAACTCCTCTGATTTCTTCTTGCTTCAATTGATGGTTTTCAGTTATTTGAGAGAGAAGCTAATATAATTCAACAATGAAACCATACAATGTTTTAAAAAGAAGAAAGAAACTTCACTTCTGAGGCACTTTGGTTCCTCGATTCATCTTTAGGCATGGTAACTGGACAGAATTCCTGGTTTTTAATCAGTTCAGAAATGTTTATTACCTTCCCTCTCAGAACTTCACTTTGCTCATCTATAAAATGGAGATAATATTTGTAATAGCTCACAAGGGCATTTTCAGGACCAACTGAGATAATGTATATAAAGCATATCAGAAACTCTTTAAATTGCTATATAAATAATTCATTACTCTTAGCATCATCATCCCCTCTACCGCCATCATAGTTATTAATGACTGTTTTGTTGCATTTCTCCATAGAGTAGCTAGCTTTGTCTTACCCTATCCATTCAGTAGAGGCATGCTACAATATACATTACTTCAATTCTATAATATTATAATATATTATTCTTCGTGACAATTACTGAATGTTGAGTATGTCTTCAAAACCATGCTGATTCAATTCAGTTTGGTATAATTAGCCACATATTTCTAGAAATGTATTTACTGGCAAGCTCTATACTAGGCAATGAGGAGAGTGGATATAACTGAAATATCAGATATAATTTCTTTACTCGGGAATTTACCATATCATGAGATCATAAATGTTGAGCCAAAAGGGACACTGAAGGTCATCTGGTCCAAACCCACTGTTCCCACATAAACATAAACACACACACACACACACACACACACACACACCTTTTCAGATTAGTCTACAGAAAATTAGTGACTTATGCAAGGTTGACACAAGTAGTAAAGTAAAAGATTTAGGATTTGATCTCATGTCCTATGACTCTAAATCCAATATTTTTCTATAACATAATGCTGGACATATGTGAAATGGTAAAAAAAAATGAGTGAGTATATGATTAAGAAACATAATTGGCAATAAAGACAATAAATATATAAATGTGATGGGAGATCCAAACAGGGAGAACTCAGTGTGGGCTGGAGTCATTAGGTAAGGAATCAGCAGAGAATTAAGATTCCAGGTGAGTCTAAAAGAATGGTAAGATTCAGATAGGCTGAGAAGGTAAAGATGTCTTCAGGCAGGAGAAATAACAGGCATGTAAAAGTAGTGGATTGGGTTTGTGTGAAGTAATATTGGGAACTATGGTTGCTTCAAATGACTAAAAGGTCAGAATCATGAGGATTATTAAACATGTTGATTGTCACCTTTGTTATCTTCCTTTCACAACTGATATACCACTGATACCATACTCTGTTGATAAGCTCTAATCAATCCATTTTGGATAACATTCTTGCTCATTCCTTTAAGATATCTGGAAACTAGTTAAGACTAAATTTTTAGTCTTCCAGAACCTTTACTATATAATGGGCCACAAGATAATCAAACAGTCATTTAAGAACTCTTGGATTTTAGTTACTAGTTTTTACAAGTACACAGATCCAAGAAGACATACATGAGTTAGTCTAATGATCTGGGCCAATTCAGTAAGCAAATTATTAAACTAGAAAGACCAGGGTCACATGCCAGTCTATACCAGAGAAATTCTACAGTTACAAAAGCTTTACTAGTAATGTGGGAGCTGAAAGATTCCACTAAATTCTGCTATCTGGGCAGCGTCACATCTAACAATGTACTAATAGATCAAGAGGAAAGAAATTGAATTAAGGCCAACCAGACCTTTGAGAGACTAAAGGATGTGAAACAATGTCTGTGTGATAATAAACTTTCCCAGAAACCTAAGTCCTAGGAAAATTGTTCCTTAGGTGCCTTAAGGCAACCAATCCATCCAATCTCTTTATGATTTCAAGTCCAAAAGATATTTGGCTTTACTAAGACATTTAAAGGTACAAAAGCAATGTAGGAAAGTATAAACTTCAAGCTAGAATCTAGTTGGTATAGTGAACCCAAGTTTGTAATTCTTATGTAAATGTTAAAGACCCATCTGGAAACTGGCAACTCTCTGAGAAGCTCATGTTTCCATCATTTTAGAAAATCTCAGGGATAATTGCCTAAAGCTAGTCCTGAAATTTCTGTAAGAGGAAAGA
The DNA here is from genome assembly GCF_016433145.1 of Gracilinanus agilis. Taxonomy (NCBI): domain Eukaryota; kingdom Metazoa; phylum Chordata; class Mammalia; order Didelphimorphia; family Didelphidae; genus Gracilinanus; species Gracilinanus agilis. The sequence continues at coordinate 271,500,142 of NC_058133.1, read as the reverse complement.
GGTCCAAATACATAGATTTAAAAAAAAGGAGGTTAAGGATAGAAAAGAGATAACACAGTACAATGGAAATATTATTGGCTAACCCTTGGATTCATAGATTCACAGGATCATAGATTTTGAGCTAAAAGTGACCTTAAGCCCACCCCCCTCATTTATAAATGATGAAACTGAGGTCAATTAAGATTAACTGACCAGGCAGGTAGAAGGGACAGTGGCTAAAGCAATGGATATGAAGTCAGGAAGATATGATTTCAAATCCAACCTCAGATACTGATTGGCTATAGTTACTGTAGACAAATCACTTACTTTCTTTTTCTTCATCTGTAAAAAATGGGGATATTAATGGTACTTATCATTCGAGATTGCAATGAGGATAAAATGAGATGATATTTACAAAGCACTATAAAAATTTAACTGTTGTTGTCTAAGGTCACACATGCAACTGGCAAAGTTGGGATTCAAACCCAGGTCCTCGGATTCCAAATTCAGTGCTCCTTCCTCTGCTTACACTGACTCCTTTTTGCTAAACTTAACACATATCTTGCATCTCTGTAACTATGACAAGTCACTTAGTCCTTATAGGTTTCCTCATTTGTAAAGGGAAGGGAATTGGACTATGTCCCAATTTATGATTGTATGACTACTATAGAAGCAGATTTTTCTTCTTTCTACAGTATCTGAAGTTACCTGTTTTTCTAATATTTATATTTATACATACAAATACATATAACTCTAATGATATCATTTTGTCTTATAAGTTCTCCACTTAGAGAAAGTTTCACATATTAAATCCTGACATAAAGATAAAATCATGAAAAGGTACCTATAGTTTATCAAATATTTGTGATAGAATTCTTTTAAATATCTAGCTTCCCTAATTAAATCCACATTTTAAAAAATCTTTTCTATTATGTAAAATAGTCATTGCACAAATAATATCTGAATAGCATTACTTGATTACACCAATATGGATTGTTAAGAGAGGGAGTAGAGATCTAAATTAATTTTAATGCAAAGATTAATTCCTTAGTATAGACCTGCCCAGGCCTACCTATGACCCTGCCCTCTATCTTTATTGTTAGGGTTGTTATTGAGATAGCCTCTGGGTAGGTCAGTATAAGATTGAAAATTCTGAACTCATCCTAATTTCTTCTTCTTATGAGCATCTAGAGAGGTAATACTAGGGAAGAGTAGAAAGAATGTGTGGAAAGATTTTGGAATGAGTTTCACTAATACAATGTTCTGAGGAATATCTATGCCTATTTCATCTCTAGCAGCATTTAAGTTGACACATCACATGTAACTACCGCTTATATATGAAAATCCCAAAGTACTTTGGAAAAAATACATGTGTATTAGGAATCACTTCACTCACCAATGAAATGGAGCTGTCATCTCTGGTGTATAGGAGAGCAATGCTTTCAATAAACATTGTAAGACAATAGAAAGTGAAGAGGGTTTTTATTTATTTTTTTTTGTTTTCCCAACTGAAAGAACTGAAAGAACTTGAGACCTGAGCAGAATTACTGAAATGGAACATGGAAGGAAATGGAAAAGAGTATGTATTTATTGTCCACCAGGCACAGTTTTAATCACTTTACAAATATTATCTCATGGCCAAGCACTTCAGGTTTGGGTTTGGTTTGGGTCCTTCTGTCATATGTTAGTCATTGATAAGATGAATGAAAATAAGTCGGGGTATAATAAAATTACCCTCCTGAAAATCAAAGGATCTTTAATCTTCTCCATAGATCAGAGATTCAAATAAAATCAATAAATATTTGTTGACTAGTTACTATCTGCAAGAAATTGTAGTAGCTTCTGTGGAGTATATGAGGATCAGGTTAAGTTCTGATTTTTGACTTGAAGGAATTTAGGTAAGAAAAAGCATTTCCTTTAGGTGGTACAATAGATAGAGTCAAGGAGTAGATTCTCCCAAATTCAAATCCAGCCTCAGATACTTACTAGTTGTGTGACTCTGGAAAAGTCACTTAACCCTGTTTTCCTCAGCTTCTTCATCTGTAAAATGAGCTACAGAAGGAAATAGCAAAGCACTACAGTATATTTGCCAAGAAAACTCCAGAAGTGGTCACTAAGAGTTGAACATGAGGATCAGTAAGGATAGGAGTTCCTCAAATAGTTTTGAAATGAGAACAAGGTGGTTAAGGAAGGGAGGGAAGGAGGGCAGAAAAAGAAAGTGTGGGAAGAAAGAGAGAGAGAGAGAGAGAGAGAGAGAGAGAGAGAGAGAGAGAGAGAGAGAGAGAGAGAGAGAGAGAGAGAGAGGGAGGACAGAAAGTGAGAGAGAGGGGTGGGAAAGAGAGACAGACCGAGACAGAGAAGGACAGAGGGAGAGAGATTTTTTTTTTTTTTTTTTTGCTAAGGAGAATCTTTTGCTCCCTCTGACCAAAGAAGAGAGCCAGACTTGTTTAGTGGGAGTGACTGAAGCAGTGTGAAAGAGCCTCAGGGGTATTACTAAACCTTGAGAAATTTTCCTTTTGTGTGTCTTTCCCTATTAAACTCCTTGAGGGCCAGTGCTTAGCTTGGTGGCTACATAATAGGTGCTTAACAAAAGTTTACTGAAGTGTTGCTCACTGTATGTGGGCAGTTAGAAAGGCCTTGCAGGATACCTGGTTTTACATCCTCCTTTTTCTTGTGGTTCCAACAGGTTAAACTTAGAGGCAGTTGGTGGTGCAATGATTAGCCCTGCCTGGAATCACAAAGATCTGAGTTCAACTATAGCTTCGACATTTATAAGCCATGTGGCATGTATTAGGTGTTCAGGGGGGACTAATACCTCTAATTTGAGGGTTTGTTGAGCCCTTTTCAAGGTTGCTCATCCATCTTTGGTGTCCACCTTCTACCCAACTCTCACCTGTGGCTACAAGAAGCAGGAGCATGTCCAGCAGCTACATATAGTAAAACCTTCTCAATAGGCAGGCTAAACCAGGTTGAGAGTAACTGACAGGGCTCAAACCTTGGAGAGTCAGACGGAGTTAGAGGGAGGTCTACCCCAGGCAGGTGAAGACTTCTCCCCTCAGAATGTGCAAATGAAGACAATGTATTCCATTGGCTAGGAAAACAGTAGAAGCAGGCCCTGTGGAACACTTAGAGCTTGGTCAGACCTCTAAGAAGTCAAGGTCATTCACTGCATCCCTGATCATTGTCAGTCATGCTGACCTTTGTCTTTTCGATGGACCAAGATGACTCTAGAAGAGACCATGAGGCTGATGGCTTTAAATCACTCACTTAAATTCAATTCATGCATGAGTCAAGACATCACCCCATGACGTCATCGGTCCTCTTCAATTCAAAGGATGAACCACAACAACCAACAAGAACTGTGTGACTCTGGGCAAGTAGCTTAATGTCAATTTGCCTCAATTCCTCAGCTTTAAGTGGGGATAATAATAGTATTTATCTCACAAGGTAGGATCAAATGAGATAAAATTTTTAAATATTATAATTTTACAGTGTAGGCACTATTAATACTCTTATTCCCTTTCCCCAGGTTATAGAGTTAGTGAGTGACAAAATAGAGACTGAAACCCAGATTTCTGTACTGTTTCATTGTCCTCTTTTTTGCCTTTCTTTGCATCATAGGGGTTTTGGGAATGTTTATTGACTGAAGGCACTAGAAGCACAGAAGGGAAGAAGAAAGAGGGAATAGCTAAGGCTTTGTCTTACTTAACAATGGCTGATCTGATACAGGTGAAATCTGGTGTCCCCTCAAGAACATTGGGATTCATTTTTTTTAATACACCTTACCTCCTGCCTTAGAATTTATACTAAGTGTGGGTTCCAAGAGTAGTAAGGGCTAGGTAATTGGGATTTGTCTGTAATCATTCAGCTTGAAAGTATATGAGGTCAAATTTAAATCCAGGACCTCCCGTCTCAAGGTCTGGCTTTAGGTTCACTGAGCCACTTAGCTGCCCCAAATATTGAAATTCTTACTTAGGAACAAGCTCTGATATCTTTCTTACACAACGACATCTTCATTCAGCAACAGAGTTCTCTCTCTAACAGGGTCTAGGTTGAGAGGACAGAGTGGAGCAACCTTTCCAGGGCAGCATCATGGATATGGTTGGTTCTCAAATTCCTTTTACTTTTCACTTAAAAGGGTCCTAAAAATAATCTAAGTGACTTACCTTCACCACCACCTTCAATTTTAATCCAATGTTCACTTAAAAAAAAGCCCTTTACCTTCTTTTTTAAAATAGGTGCAGAGGGGGCAGCTGGGTAGCTCAGTGGATTGAGAGTCAGGCCTAGAGATGGGAGGTCCTAGGTTCAAATCTGACCTCAGACACTTCCCAGCTATGTGACCCTGGGCAAGTCACTTGACACCCATTGCCCACCCTTACCAGTCTTCCACCTAGGAGTCAATACACAGAAGTTAAGGGTTTAAAAAAAATCCGTGCAGAGTATTGGTTCCAAGGCAGAAGAGTGGTAAGAGTTAGGCAATTGGGGTTAAGTGACTTATTCAGGATTACACAGCTAGGAAATTTAGGAGGTCAGATTGAATCCAGGTCCTGCCATTGCCAGTCCTGGCTCTCTATTCCCTGAGCGACCCAGCTGCCTCTCACATTATGTTTTAATTCTCTTCTTTTTAAAAAACAAATCCCCATAATTTTTTTTTTTTTACTTTCATGCCAGGATTTTAGACTTAATTGTGTTCATGATCACTGTTACATAGTGATGGCTCTATGGATGCTTCTGACCTTAGTTATTAGCCTCTCTCCAGAATAAAATTCAGTCCAAATCCATCATGGAGAGTAGTGGTAAGAACAATACAATTAGGGCCAGAAGGCTTTTTATATTTCTCTTTTATATATACATATATTGTTACATTCATGTTATATTTCTTGGTGACCTTGGGCAATTACTTCTCTCTTGACCTTCTCTTCTATTTGGACAAGATCTCTGAACACTCCCCAGAGCCCTTTTTATTGGCAACCCTTCACAGCTGGAAGTTAGAAACTTGCCTTTCTTAGGCAAATGTGACTGTCTGGCTGTTCCCCAGATGTAACAGCGGGAGAGTGCTCCAAAAACCCTGTCGATTAGACACAGAAGCATTGCTCATGCACAGGATTGCCATGTGCCATTTGGGGACAGACCCTTCTTCATCTTTATTAATACACTAAGATGATTACAAAGTCTCCTAATGAAAATCCAGAGGATGAATAATTGATTTAGGAACTGCCTGGAGTCAATGTCAAGTTGTCTGGGATTGTAGAGGCAGAGAAATGTTATGGTAGAAGGAGACCTGGGAGGTCACCCAACCCAGCCCCCTCATTTTACAGATGGAGAAAGTAAGACTGAGAGGTAAAGTCATTTTTTCAAGGTCATGAAAATAAAAATGGTAAAAATGGGACTAGCAGCCCCAGATTCTTTCTCTGCGTCCTGAGGAGGACTGTGACCAGGATAGACAGACTATGGCCACTTTGTCAGATTGCTGATTAAATTCTTCCTTATGGAAAAAAAGGTTAGATAAAGTAACAGGGACCAGAGAAAACCAGGGTCAAGAAGCAATTGACAGAATTTACTGGGCCAGAATAAGGAGAAATGGACCAGAAATCTAGATACCTGGCTTAGCAGGAAGACAGAACAAGAAGGTAGATATAGAATTGAGTAGATACCCAGGTTTGATGTGGCATCCCCTTCCCCGAGAGGAGCACCCAAGGCAAAATCAAGCAGGAAGGAAGATACCAATGGCTCATACCTAGATCGGAAAGGACGGGCAATAGGATAGACAAGAAGACGGGCTGGCCAGGACAAATGGACAACAGGGCATGAAGGTGAAGCCTTGAGATAGAAAAGTCTTACTCACACCTGAGGGTTGAAGGCAGAGACACAAAACTAAAACAAAACGTTTTCTTCTTTTGGTGTCTTCTCTGCATGAGCACCACCCCAGGTGTTAAGGCTGAATTTGACTTATCAAGGAGGAAAGTTCTGATAAATATATTCAGTAGGATGTAAGAGATGTATAGGGGAAATGTGTGTGTGTATGTATGTATGAATGAAAGAGAGACAGAGATATGTGGCACACAGTTTAGTGATGGTGGTAAAAGATCATAGAACTAGAGGTCAGTCATCTAATGTCAGACTAGGGAAGTGACTCACTCAAGAACACAGCTAGGAAGAAGCAGAATTATTCAGGATGCAAATCCAGGATTCTGACTTTAATTCCAAAGTTCTTTTTTATTATATGCAACCACAAACAACAACAATAATATAGGAAGAAAAAGGGAATAAGCATTTGCTGTTGTTAAGTTGTTTTAGTCATGTCTGACTCTTCATGACTTCATTTGGGGTTTTCTGGGAAAAGATACTGGAGTCATTTGTCATATCCTTCTGTAGCTTATTTTGATAGATGAGGAAACTGATGAAAACAGGGTTAAGTGACTTTTCCAGGGCCACTAGTAAGTGTCTGAGGCCAGATTTGAACACAGTTCTTCGTCATTCCAGGTCCAGCTGCAAATGATGATGACGATAAAAAAATTATAATTTTTAAAAATTGAGGTTCTGGTAAAGGGATTTAAAGCCAAATATCTAGAGTCAGGAAGTCTCTGGGCTTACCTGACCATTACATATCAAATATCTGTTTAGGAAGAAGGTACTGTGTTTCATTGTAAAGTCTGCTGGATTTGGAGTCTCATAATGGGTTAGAATCCTGGTTTTGGCTTTTGCTACCAGTGTAATCTTGAGCAAGTCACTGCCCCTCTCTAAGCCTCAGTTTCCATCTCAAAGGAGAGAGATGAGCTAGATGGTCTCTAAGGCCTCTTTCTAGTAAATCTATGATTCTATGATTATCTCACTGTAGAGATAATATGAATGATGACCTCAGTCTAGATTCAGTTCCTCCTCTACAAGCATTTTGCTATCACTTCTCTTGTGTTTCTGTACTGATTATCACAGGTACTGGCTATGTAACCTTCAGAGATAGGTGTTGATGTATAGACCACCAAACTATTTCCTGTGCTTTCCTCTGCTTTACAATCAGCCCTTCTGTTATCTGACTCTGAGTGTGAGTATCTGTTTAGATTTAAATATTTTATTTTTTTAGAAAAAATTTCCATGGTTACATGATTCCTGTTTCTACTTTCCCCTTCACCCCCCCGTAAGTCCCCTCCCATATCCAACATGTATTTCCACTGGCTTTAACATGTGTAATCAGTCAAGACTTTAAGTATCTGTTTAGAACATTGGGCAGGAGGAAAAAAAGTCTTTAAACCACAGAAATTTAAATCACTGAAGTTGATTATTGTGTCAAAGAGTTGCTCATGACCAATGAGCTCAGGAAGAACTTGGGGGATTTTCTCACTCTCTTGAGTCTTATCTCCAACCTAAAAAACTGGATTTCTCTATCCACCAGTATCCTGAAACTGATTCTTCTCTTGTAAGTGTGCAGTTCACACTATTATAGGGAAAAGTTTTATTAAAAGGACAACAAAAAACTGAAATCCTTTCTCCTAGTTGTGCCTTCTGGGGCCAAGAAGAAAAAAAATCAAATCCATCTTCCACATGCCAGCCCTTCAGAAACAGGGAAGCCTTTTTGTAGAACCCAACTCCTCTCTAAATGTTTTGTTTAAAATCACTAATTTCTTCAAGTGTTCCTTATGTGTCATATTTATATAGTATGACATTATACGTCAATATATCTTGGTTTTCCATACATTCTTCAGCTTAACAATGTCCTTCCAAAAATGATATCCCCAGAATTGAACACAATTCTCTAAATTTCATCTGTTTTAGTGATGAGGAGGACAGGATTTCCCAGACTGAAACAATTTTAAATCTAGAAGGCAATCTGTGGGATTCTTAAGTTGGGATCTACTAACTTGTAAAATATTTGATAACTGTATTTCAAAATTGTTGGTTTCTTTTGTAAGTTTATTTATTTTATTTTGTGCTTTAAAAAAATTTTTTTTTTCTGAGAAGGGGTCGGTAGGTTTCTCCAGATTTCCAATGAAGTCCATGATGCAGAAAAGGTGAAAAATCCCTGATGTAGTCCAACCCCTTCATTTTACTGAGAAGGAAACTGAAGTCTGAATAGCTAAGTAGCTTGACTATTTTCCCTCTAATCCACACCCAACTTTTTTCTCATAGAAGCCCAACAGCCTCCTTTTCCTTTACATTTAACTCTGAATTCCTCAGTCCTCCCAGCCCATTCTCTCCTTATGACTTTACTACTTTAAAGAGAAATGACCTGCAGAGGTAGAGGCATCATCAGCAACCACACAGCCCTGGAGCTTTTGCTTCTGAAAAGTTGTGTCCCTGCTCACATTCATTACAGGACCGCCCCAATTCACACAAAAATAATGTGTTTTTCAGTATCCCGGGCTGTCTGTGAAACCCATAAGAAAGATGTTTAACCTCTATCTGTAAGTGCCCTTAGGGCATGAGAATCATCACAGTGGTCCTAGTAATGAGTGGAAGAAAATTCAGACTTTTAGTCTTATATATTATAATAAAGATGGGTGAGGGTGCAAGTAGGGAAGAATAAGAGGACATATTGGCCACTACACAACTGAGTCTGGTTTATTTAAACTTGTGCAGCTCATTTATTTTTAAACTTTAATATCTCTCTCTCTCTCTCTCTCTCTCTCTCTCTCTCTCTCTCTCTCATATTTATTTAGAGTCATCATTTTTTTAAAGCAAATGTAGAAAGCTACTCTATACTCCTCAGAAGTATAGACATCCTATTCTATTTGGGCATTTCCCTGCAACTTCTAAACTCTGCTCCCACTTCTGTCTTTTGGGGCTAATCAGAACAAGTTTAATCCATTTTCCATTTGACATCACTGATGTAGCATGTTTACATTAGTAACTTGGGATTCTTTGGCACATTATTGACATACTGAATTTGTAGAACACTAATATTTCCTGGGTCTTTTAACAAAATTGTTGCTAATCTGTTATTTCCATCCTGTATTTGAACAGGCCTGTTTTTGTTTTGTTTTAGAATTCATATATAGGACTTTATATTAACCAATTAAAATGACCTCTTTTAAGATTTGGCCCATCACTTTAGGATTACAGGTGGCAGCTTCCTATAGGAGGTGAGATTTGAATAGAATAGTTTTAAAAAAGGACAGTTTGGAGGACTGTTGAGAGCCGTTGGATGTAGAAATGCCATTGGAGAAATAGGATCAAATTTAGGGCCTGTTATCTGGATTCCTTACATGACCAATCCAGGCTGAAGCAGTCTTTGTGTTTGGTTCTGGTCACCTGAGCCCTGAAAAGCTCTGGTATCAGCAGGAAGGTTAATCCAAAAACAACTTGATCCCTCCAAGAGGCTATTAGGGGTCATTAAGAGAAACAGAGTCTGTAACAGATATTTTATCTGGAACCCATTACAAAATCATTGGCAAGAAAAACTGTGTGTATGATTTTTCTGCACTGCATGACAGATGCAGATAGAATGGGCCATCTAAGATAAAAATCTGAGGCTCCTCTTTTGACTCAGTCTTTGATCCCCACCATTCTTAGAATTCTTATTGGAGAGCTTTGAAGTGGCAGACCAGCATCTACTGAGTTAATGATTCCTTTCCTTGATAATTGAGAAGCCTGAATCCTAACAAATGTTACTTAGCTAAGATTGCATATTCAGATTAGAACTGGCTCCTTTAGGATTTGACTGGTGAGCATCTCCATGGGGTATTTCCTCTCCCAGAATTATCCCCTACTAAGTTGGTGGTTGAAATTTGACCATTTGTCTTTGCACCTTTATTCTTTAGACTTCAATGGATTATGTGTGATTTATTACCCCCTTACAACAGTGACTCTTTTTGTGTTCTTTGCTTGAAATCAGTATATAATAAACTCCCAAGCCCGCAGAATTCAGAACAGCATGGGCTAACCACTAGTCTAGTTGTTCTCATTTTCTTTCTCCTGCTTTAACCATCCTATGCCACCACGCCGCTCAGGACCCCCAAAAAATCATATAGAGGCATGGCCCCCTATAGAGGACAGAAAGAAGAAATTTGTCAAGTAGAGAGAATGCCATAATCAAGGCAAGGGGGACCCAGTTGTGTCCAGAAGAAGTAAAATTTGCTTGACTGTAGTGGAGTGGGTATCCTAGAAGAAAGGATTTATATCCAGAAGAACAAACATTAATTGGACTATATATTCTAGATGGCTTTGGGGCAAAGTTGTTGCTATTTATCCTTTTTTTTTCTGAAGACAACCAATGACATCTAGATGAATGATGTTATGAAAATGCTTGTGAACTGGATTTTTGTGAGGTAGAGTTGCAAAACATCAGCAACCTCACTCTCTCTTCCAGAGGCATTAAATTCCAGTGAAAAGTCGAGACAACTGCAGTGGCCTAGGATGCAGTGGAAGACCTTGGCATCTTACACGTCTGACCAAGCCCTAAGTGTACCATAATACCTGCTTCAGTCATCTTCATAGCCATTGGAACAATTTATTCTCCTTCCTCCATTCTGCCATGGGAAGTCTTCACAAACATTGGATAGACACCTTCCTAACTCACAGATGGGTTTAAGACCTGTCTGGTAATCCTCAACCTGGTTTAGCTCATTTGCCAAGACAGTTTTACTGGGATTTGGCTTCCTGGAGGCATAGATGAGAACTGAGTTCCAAGCATGAACACTAAAGATGGAAAAGCAGCCCCGAAAAGCTTTTGGCAAGCTCTCCCTCCAGAAGTACTAGTTCTCCTTAAATGCCCATACATCCCCTGAAATATAGTAAGAACTTACTAAATTTTATTGATAATTAAAATTATGTAGGCAAGTCATTAGATAATCAAGTTTTGAAGATAAAAAATAGACTTAGAGACATGGAACAAGCACTCTTTCCCTATTCCTTAGGGACTGGACTATGGAATAGGGATTCCCAATTCCATGGGATTGGACTAGATGGCTCTCCATTCTTATAGCCTTCAAAGGCATGCAGGTGCAAACCAGCCTCTGGACTGTAGGTGACTATTTTATTGCCTAAAGTAAAATTGTTTCTTTACTTTCAAAGATTTCTGCAACACTTAAATCAGTGACCAGATGAATACAGACCCAAAGAAAAGAGGCTCAAATTTGAGAATGTAGTCTGGTAAAAAGGATGAGAAATCCATGGAACTAATTTTAGTTTTATTATTGTTGTTACAGGATAGTATGAATCCAGGTGAACCTGCTGTGGGAAGGAGAAAATTATGTGTGGGTGTGTATATACATACATGCATGTATGTATAGATGCAAATATATATGTATATATACACACATATTGTGTACATGTACAAATTTGGGTATTCTAATTTTTTTAAATTTTTTTATTTTAAACCCTTAACTTCTGTGTATTGACTTATAGGTGGAGGATTGGTAAGGGTAGGCAATGGGGGGTCAAGTGACTTGCCCAGGGTCACACAACTGGGAAGTGTCTGAGGCTGGATTTGAACCTAGGGCCTCTTGTCTCTAGGCCTGGCTCTCAATCCACTGAGCTACCCAGCTGCCCTCTCAAATTTGGGTATTCTAAAAAGACCATGCTCAGAAGATGTGGGCTAACTGAGAAGTCTGTGGGTTTTTTAAACACTTATTAATATTCATTTTTAACCTGTTTACATACTTTATGCCCCTTCTTTCCCCTTCACCCCCCCACTCTCCCCCCACTCATGGCCAACGCACATTTCCACTGGTTGTAACATGTGTCCTTGTTCAGGGTCTATTTCCCATTCATGTCCGCCTCAGCCCATGCATTCAAGCAATTGTTTAGCTTATATGTTTCCTCTCCTGCAGTCCTTCCTCTGAATGTGGGTAGCATCTTTACCATAAATCCCTCAGAGCTGTCTTGTGTCATTGCATTGTTGCTGGTACAAGAGCCCATTACATTCGATTTTACCATAGTATATCAGTCTCTGTGTACAATGTTCTTCTGGCTCTGCTCCTTTCGCTCTGCATCACTTCCTGGAGGTCTTTCCAATTTGCCTGGAATTCCTCCAGTTTATTATTCTTTTTAGCACAATAGTATTCCATCACCCGCATATACCACAATTTGTTCAGCCATTCCCCAATTGAAGGACATACCCTCATTTTCCAGTTTTTTGCCACTACAAAAAGTGCAGCTATAAATATTTTCGCACAAGTCTGTTTATCTATGATCTCTTTGGGGTACAAACCCAGCAATGGTATGGCTGGATCAAAGGGCAGGCATTCTTTTATAGCCCTTTGGGCATGATTCCAAATTGCCAGCCAGAATGGCTGGATCAGTTCACAGCTCCACCAACAATGCATTAATGTCCCAATTTTGCCACATCCCCTCCAGCATTCATTACTCTCCCCTTCTTTCATTTTAGCCAATCTGCTAGGTGTGAGGTGATA
>NC_058133.1:271444794-271487717 GCF_016433145.1 Gracilinanus agilis | reverse complement strand
TTTTGTTTGTACAAAAGCTTTTTAGCTTAATATAATCAAAACCATTTAATTTACATTTTGTAATTTTCTCTAACTCTTGCTTGGTTTTAAAATCTTTCCTTTCCCAGAGATCTGACAGGTATACTATTTTGTGTTCACTTAACTCATTTATAGTTTCCCTCTTTATATTCAAGTCATTCATCCATTCTGAATTTATCTTGGTGTAGGGTGTGAGAGGTTGAGCTAAACCTAATCTCTCCCATATTGTTTTCCAAATTTCCCAGCAGTTTTTGTCAAATAGTGGATTCATGTCCCAAAAGTTGGGCTCTTTGGGTTTATTGTACACTGTCTTGCTGACGTCATTAACCCCAAGTCTATTCTACTGATCCTCCCTTCTATCTCTTAGCCAGTACCATATTGTTTTAATGACTGCTGCTTTATAGTATAGTTTATTATCTGGTATTGCTAGGCCCCCTTCCTTCACATTTTTTTTCATTATTTCCCTTGATATTCTTGATCTTTTCTTATTCCAAATGAAATTTGTTATAGTTTTTTCTAATTCAGTAAAGAAGTTTTTTGGTAATTTGATAAGTATGGCACTAATTAGGTAAATTAATTTGGGTAGAATGTTCATTTTTATTATGTTAGCTCGTCCTACCCATGAGCAATTAATGGTTTTCCAATTGTTGAGATCCAGTTTTATTTTTTTGGAAAGTGTTTTGTAGTTGTTTTCGTATAATTGTTGTGTTTGTTTTGGTAGATAGATTCCCAAGTATTTTATATTGTCTAGGGTGATTTTAAATGGTGTTTCCCTTTCTACCTCTTGCTGCTCTAATGTGTTGGACATATATAGAAATGCAGATGATTTATATGCATTTATTTTGTATCCTGCAACTTTGCTAAAGTTGTTGATTCTCTAGGATTTTTTAAGTAGATCATCATATCATCTGCAAAGAGTGATAGCTTAGTCTCCTCATTGCCTATTTTGATACCTTCAATTTCTTTTTCTTCTCTTATTGCTATTGCTAGTGTTTCTAGTACTATGTTGAATAATAGAGGTGATAATGGGCATCCTTGTTTCACTCCTGATCTTATTGGGAAGGCTTCTAATTTATCCCCATTGCATATAATGCTTGTTGATGGTTTTAGGTATATATTGTTTATTATTTTTAGGAAGGGTCCTTCTATTCCTATACTTTTCAAAGTTTTCAATAGGAATGGATGCTGTATTTTGTCAAAGGCTTTTTCAGCATCTATTGAGATGATCATGTGATTTTTGTTTGTTAGACTGTTGATATGGTCAATTATGTGGATGGTTTTCCTAATATTGAACCAACCTTGCATTCCTGGTATAAATCCCACCTGATCATGGTGGATGATCTTCTTAATTACTTGCTGGAGTCTCTTTGCTAACATTCTATTTAAGATTTTTGTATCTATGTTCATTAGGGAGATTGGTCTATAGTTTTCTTTTTCTGTTTTTGGTCTACCTGGCTTTGGAATCAGTACCATATTTGTGTCATAAAAGGAATTTGGTAGGACTCCTTCTTTGCTTATCCTATCAAATAATTTGTATAGTATTGGGATTAGTTGCTCTTTGAATGTCTGATAGAATTCACTTGTGAATCCATCAGGTCCTGGTGATTTTTTCTTAGGGAGTTCTTTGATGGCTTGTTCAATTTCTTTTTCTGATATGGGATTATTTAGGTATTCTATTTCTTCTGATGTTAATCTAGGCAATTTATATTTTTGTAGATATTCATCCATATCTCCTAGATTGAATTATTTGTTGCCATATAATTGGGCGAAATAGTTTTTAATGATTGCCTTAATTTCCCCTTCATTAGAGGTGAGGTCTCCCTTTTCATCTTTAATACTGTCAATTTGGTTTTCTTCTTTCCTTTTTCTTATTAGATTGACCAGTACTTTGTCTATTTTATCTGTTTTTTCAAAATACCAGCTTCTAGTCTTATTTATTAATTCAATAGTTCTTTTACTTTCGATTTTATTAATTTCTCCCTTAATTTTTAGTATTTCTAATTTAGTTTTCATCTGAGGGTTTTTAATTTGTTCGCTTTCTAATTTTTTGAGTTGCATACCCAATTCATTAATTTCTGCCCTCCTTAATTTGTTAATATATGCATTCAAGGATATAAATTTCCCCCTGAGTACTGCCTTGGCTGCATCCCACAGAGTTTGGTAGGATGTCTCATCATTGTCATTCTCTTCAGTGAAATTGTTGATTGTTTCTATGATTCCTTCTTTGACAAATTGGTTTTGGAGAATCATATTGTTTAATTTCCAATTGGTTTTTGATTTGCCTGTCCATGTGCCCTTACTAATTATTATTTTTATTGCATTATGATCTGAGAAGGTTACATTTATTATATCTGCTCTTTTGCATTTGTTTGCAATGATTCTATGTCCTTTTACATGGCCAATCTTTGTGAATGTACTATGTGCAGCTGAAAAGAAGGTGTATTCCTTTCTGTCCCTATTTATTTTTCTCCACATATCAATTAAATCTAATTTTCTAGGACTTCATTCACCTCTCTTACCTCTTTCTTATTTATTTTTCAGTTTGATTTATCTAGATCTGACAGAGGAATATTTAGATCTCCCACTATTATGGTTTAACTATCTATTTCCTTCCTGAGCTCTGCCATTTTCTCCTTTATGAATCTGGATGCTATACCACTTGGTGCATATATATTGAGCAGTGTTATTTCCTCATTGTTTATACTGCCTTTAATCAGGATGTAATGACCTTCCCTGTCTTTTTTAATCATATCTATTTTTACTTTGGCTTTGTCAGAGATCATAATAGCCACTCCTGCCTTCTTTTATTCATTTGACGCCCAAAAGATTTTGCTCAAGCCCTTAACCTTAAACTTGTGTGTGTCTACCTGCCTCATATGTGTTTCTTGTAGACAACATATGGTAGGATTTATTTTCTGATTCACTCTGCTATTTGCTTCCGTTTTATGAGCGAGTTCATCCCATTCACATTCAGAGTTACAATTATCAGTTGTGCATTCACTGACATTTTTGTATCCTCCCCTAGACCCACCCCTTCTTCTTACATTATTTTCTTTTAAACCAGTGGTTTGCTTTGAGCCAGTATCCCTTATCCCCTCCCTTGATTGACTTCCGTTTCTGCCCCCTCCCTTGTTATTCCCCTCTTTTTGTTTTTTAAATGCCTAATGAATTCCCTTTCCCTTCTTCTCCCCTCCCTTTTTTGACCTCCCCACTCCCCTGCTCCCTTTGGTTTGTCCCTTCTGACTTTCTCAGTAGGGTTAGATAGAGTTTTTTATCCGAATGGATAATATAGCTACTCTTCCCTCTCCGGGTTGATACACTGAGAGTAAGGTTTGATTATTCCCTCTTAATGCTCTCTTCCTCTCCTTCTTATAATAGTATTTATCTCCTCCCCTTCCCATGTCCTCTTTGTGTGTAATAGAATATCCTATTTTTCTTATTTACTCAGATTTTTCTTGGTGTCCCCTACTATTCCCCCCCTCTTTCCCACCCCCCATTTCAACTTAGACCATTTAGTATCCTGTCCTCTCCCTATGAATTATTCTTCTGGTTTCTATAATAGTGAATATTATAATAGTGAATAGAGTTTTCTACAGAGAATTATACATAGAATTTCTCCACATAGTTATACAGATAATTAGATCTTATTTAAGCCCTTAAAGAGTCAAATTTAAAAAATTATAAGTTTTCTTTCTTTTCCCTCTGTTTCTTATTTACCTTTTCATGTTTCTCTTGATTTTTGTGGTTCGGTATCAAACTTTCCATTTAGTCCTGGTCTCTTTTGTGCAAAAACTTGGAAATCTTAAATTTTGTTGAATGCCCATACTTTCCCCTGGAAGTATATAGTCAGTTTTGATGGGTAGTTGATCCATGGCTGAAGGCCCATCTCTCTTGCCTTTCTGAATATCGTGTTCCAAGCCTTGTGGTCTTTTAGCATGGAGGCTGCCAGATCCTGTGTGATCCTGATTGGTGCTCCTTAATATATGAATTGTCTCTTTCTGGCTTCTTGTAAGATGTTTTCTTTTACTTGAAAGCTCTTGAATTTTGCTATTATATTCCTTGGTGTTGACTTTTCTGTGTCCGGTGTAGAGGGTGATCTATGGATCCTTTCAATGTCTATATTGCCCTCTTGTTGTAGAACTTCAGGGCAATTTTGCTGAATAATTTCTTTAAGTACGGAGTCCAAGTTTCTATTAATTTCTGCCTTTTCTGGAAGATCAATTATTCTCAAATTGTCTCTTCTAGACCAGTTTTCTTGGTCTGTCACTTTCTCATTAAGATATTTCATGTTTTCTTCTATTTTATCAGTCTTTTGACTTTGTTTTATTTGTTCTTGTTGTCTTAAGAGATCATTATTTTCTAATTTTTCAATTCTAGCCTTTAAGGACTGGTTTTCGGCTATAATCTTTTGGTTTTCCTTTTCAATCTGGTCATTTCTGGTGTTCAATTTGCTTATCAGTTCATTTGATTTCTGAACCTCACTTTCCAATTGCAAAATTCTGCCTTTTAAGTTGTTATTTTCTTGCCAGATCTCTTCCATCTTCTTCAACATCTCATTTTTGAACTCTTCAATAGCTTGTGAGCAGCTTTCATTTTTTTGGTAAGGTTTGGATATGGTTACTTGTTTGTCCTCCTCTGTTGTCTGGATTTTCTCTGTGTAAAAGTTGTCCAGTGTTCCAGAGTTTTTCTTGTTAATCTTTTTCTTCTTCTGGAGTTCTCGGCTTGCCATCGTTAGCCCCGCCCCTTTTCAGCTTTGTCTTCACACTCAGGGTCTGCCTGCGCTTTCTAAGCTCCCGCGGGCTCTGGTCTCCTTGTCCTCGGGGTCAGGCCTCCTGGTAGACCCAGGTCTGCCCCTCTGCCCGGGGCTCCTTCAGCAGTCTCAGGGGCTGCTTCTACAGCCGCACTCCAGTCTGCTCGGGGGTTCTCACTGGAGGTCCAAGCCTGGGCTGGAGATCTTTATTCAAGCCTAGGGCACTGTCTTCACCCACACAGAAGCTAGGGAAAGTCCATGAGCTGGAGATCTTTAATCGCACCTGGGGCGATGCCTTCACCTGGGCAGATGCTAGGGGAAAGTCCCCGGGTTAGAGATCTTTGTCCTGGCCTGAGGCAGTGCCTTCACCCGTGCAGACACTTGGGAAAGTCCGTGTGTGCCCCCCAGCCACTTGGGGTCTCTCTTCTCACAGCACACAGGTACAAGCCCTGGGGCTGCTAGTGATTAACTGGTTGCCCCAATCCTGTTTTCACTCTTATGCGTTGGCCTTGGCATTGTACGAGGTGTGTGGTGTGGGGGGTGGGGGAGGGGCTTCTTCCTCTCGCATTTTAGTGAGAGCTGTTTCACCCCTTTATAGCGTGGAGATGCCCTGATTCTGTGTACCTTCAATGCTGTGCCCTGTTGTGGGGTTCCTTTGTTCCTCTGGGTTCGTTTTTATTTCCCCTTGAGGAGTCTTGTATGCTTCAGTTAGGAGAGATCGAGCAGCTGCTCCTTACTCTGCCACCATCTTAACCGGAAGTCTGGGGTTTTGTTTTGTTTTGTTTTTGTTTTGCTTTGTTTAAACCCTTACCTTCCATCTTAGAAAGCTCTGCTGAGCCCCCTAGTTGCCTCTTGAAAGCTGTGGCTTTAAGGTGCAGTTTGTGGCAAACAGCATGTGCTACACTACCCGAGAAGAGTTAAAGGAGACTTTGAGCAGTAACACTTGTCTCTATTTCCCAACTCCTATAGTATCAGCCAATGTCAGAAAACATTATTAAGCATTGTACTGAGTGTGGGGGAATACAAAGAAATACCAAAGGCAGTCCCTGCCCTTTAGGAGTTTTCAGTCTCATGGAAAAGGCAAAATGCAAATAATCAGGTGTTAATAATACTATAGGTGCTATATACAGAAAAAATTGGAAATAATAGATGGAGATAAGGCACTAGAATTAAGAGAGATTGGGAAAGGCTCCCTACAGAAGGTGCTATTCTAGCTGTGTCTTGAAGGAAATGAATGAAGCCAGGAGCTGTTGATAAGGAGGGAAAACATTCCAAGCTTGGGGGTAGGTGGGATGAAGGGAATTCAGAAAAAGCAAAAGGAATTTAATTAGGTAAATAAACTTTCTGTTTCCTCTCTCCTTTTCTGCCATAGGAGGCTGCCAGAGTGAGAAGTACACTCCAATCTGAACAGAGAATTTCTTCCTTTGGGAGTTGGAACCTGGGAGTGGAATGTTGCGTTCTTTGATTTAGGTCTATTCCTTTTGAATTTTACTGTGATCTAACCTAAAAAACACAATTAATGTTTTACCATGCATGATTATCTTTTAAATTTATTTTTTCAGTTACATATAGAAACAAATTTTTAACAATTGTTTTCTGACATTTTGCAATCCTAATTCCTTCTTTCTTGTGCTCCTTCCCTGAGGCAGTAAATAATGATACATGTTATACCAGTGTTGTCAGAAAATAAATATTTCCATGTTCATTGTATCATGAAAAAAGACAAATATTGCACATAGAAGAAAAACAACTCATGAAAGAAATGATATGCTTTGATCTGAATTCATATTCCAACAGTTCCTTTTTTGACTGTAGATGGCATTTCTCATCATGAGTTCCTTGGGGTTATATTGGATCCTTGTATTGCTGACAATAGCTAAGTTCTTCTTAGTTGATCATCGTATAATATGCCTGTTAATGTATACAATATTCTCCTGGTTCTGTTCACTTTATTTTGCATCAGTTCATATAAATCTTTCCAGATTTCTCTGAAATCATCCTGTTTGTCATTTCTTATGGTATTCCATTATGTATTCCATTACAATCACATACTTCAACTTGTTCAGCTATTCCCCAATTGATGGACATTTCCTCAGTTTCCAATTCTTTATCACTATAAAAAGAACTGCTATAATTTTTTACATGTATGTCCTTTTCCTTTTCCTTTGATCTCTTTAGGATACAGACATAGTAGTGGTATTGCTGGGCTAGAGTGCTAGAGTTTACATAAATTTATGGTCCTTTAGGTATGGTTTCAGATTGCTCTCCATAATGCTTTTATCAGTTCACAGTTTCAATCATGCATGATTATTTAGCCATTGTGACCACAACAACAGAAACCTAGAAGAAATGAGAATGATTAATAAGTGGAAGCAGTGAAGGACTGACAAAAACACTCCAGAGAGTACTGTAATGGTTGAAATATATTAGATGATTGACACGGTCCTGACTGCTGATAGGACTAACTTGTTAGATAAAAAGACAAATAAGAGCTGAAGTGTAGGTTTTTGGAACCAAACGGTTCATACTAATGTAATTGGCAAGGAAAGAGACCAGACTAAGAAATTTATACTTGGTAAAGTGGCATGGTGGTTGGAGTATTGTGCCTAAAGTCGGGAAGACCTGAATTCAAATGTGACCCAGTCACTTACTGGCTGTGTGATACTAGGCAAGCCATTTAATCCTGCTTCCCTCAATTTCCTTATTTGTAAAATGACCTGGAGAAGGAAATGACAAACCACTTCAGTATCTTTGCCAAGAGAACCACGAATGGGATCACCAAGAGTTGAATACAATTGAAATGATTGAACAACAAGAATGGTGATTCTCCACGAAAGCCCTCCTCTGATTCTTCATGCTGATGCTTCTCTCAAAAGTTCTCTCTGCAACATGCAAGTTCTGCCTTAGCAACTTGGAAAGATTTTTGAGATGGGTTCCATATATGTTCTATTGATTATCTAAGAACCAGTTCAGGTAAATATAGAGAGCTCCTACAGAAGTCTGATGACTCAGTCATAAACCTGCTCTGGGAACAGCAAAGATCTTTTGAAGACCATCTAGTATGGTCTAGAGGGGTTTAAATCTGTTTTGGTGAATTGAATACCCACATAGATAAAAATTATAGGTTCTTGAATATTTGAAAAAAGATGGTCAATAGGGATATTTGCAAATTTCTGTGCTAAAGAGTTGTGAATAAAGCTGTCTCTGAGGAAGAGGAATCTTGTTACTGACTTTAGGATACCCTGAAAAGAGTGTAAACTCATTCACATAGTAATTAATGTACCTGTGGAAAGCAGTAAGAAGGGGTGGATAAATGATCCCACATGATATACTTCCTATGTCACTCTTCCCTAAAAAGGATGCCCTGCTCTGGGAAGGCTATTTTCCCCCTCTGACTCCCAACATCATGATCAATTCCAATTATGCCTTTCCTCATTATATTCCCTGCAGGATGTCCTCTCTCTTTCCAATTATCTTTATTCTTTAAAAGACCAACCTAACTTCCATGTCTTTGGTGAAGCCTTGCCTGACCACTCTAAAATTGATCTCTAAGCTTCTACATAATTTACTATGTGTTTAATCATCACCACATCATTATATTACAGTCAAATAATGAAATATGCATTTATTGAGGACTTACTTTGCACAAGGTACTGATTTAGTGTAGTTTTTAACTATTCAAGCTTCAAGCCTCACTAAAATTTTTAGGATAGATGTTTTGTGTTGTTTGTTTATATATATATATACACACACACATATATATATACACACACATATATATACATATATATGCAGGTATATGTATATGCATATGTAGTAATAACAACATTTAGCACTTTTTTTTTACTAGATTGTGTGATAGGTGCTTTATACTTATCTTTCTTGATCTTCACAGCAACTTTGGGAAGTAGGTGCTATTATTATCCCCATTTTACAGATGAAGAAACTGAGGCAGACAGCAGTTTCATGGGTTGTACAGTCCCATAGCTAGTAAGTGTCTGAGGCTAGATTTGAATTCAGGTCTTCCTTACTCCAAGCCTAGTACTCTGTCCATTGTGCCACCTAGTTGTAACAAGGAACAAAGAAGTTTCCCCTCTTATCACAACACATAGATAGCTTCTCATTCTTTTTCCAGGACCTGGATCATATCTTAGTGTAATAAAATGTCAGAGGGCCATCTAGGGGGCTCAGTGAATAAGGAACCAGGCCTGGAGATGGAAGGCCCTGAGTTCAAATCTGACCTCAGATTCTTCCTAACTACATGATCCTGGATTGCCTAGCCCTTATCACTTTTCTTCCTTGGAACGAATACTTAGAATTGATTCTAAGTCAGAGAGTAAAGGTTTAAAAAATAGACTGTCAGAGCTGAAAGAAGTTGTTGAAATCATTTAGTCCAACTTTCATTTTATAGAGTAAATGGATTTCAACAAGAAAAACAATTTGTTCATGGTCACTAGACCTCAGTTCTCTGGAACCAGATAGTTCACTGTATTGTGTGAAGCTGGCATAGCATCTAAGCCTGGATGTAGGACTTGTTAAGACTCCCCTTCAAGATTGGATGTTAGGAGAGTGACTCCCACCTTTTAACCTTTGAATCTTCAGTTTCCCCATGTTTCCCTTTGAATCCTCAGTTTCCCCATGTTTCCCTTTAAAATGAGGCTGGATGGTCTCTAAAAACTCTCTCAGGTACAGCATTCTGATTCCTATGATGCCTAGCTTTTGGCCCTAAGCACCATCCTATCAAAGATGTCTCTTTTCTCTCTCCTCCACTTCTTTCCTCTCCCATACCCTAGTCTGGGAAAGAACCTTGAGCAAGTTAGGGGGACCTGTGACAAAGCTTGGCTGGGCATTTGGCTGGTTTCTCTCTCTCTACTAAGGCCCACCTCTCTCCCTACATCTGCCGCTGCTGCCTACTACACAGTTGGGAAGTTTTAATATTCTGTCTCTACAAATTAACACAGGAATTCTGCTGACAAGTCTTACCCTTTTCAAGGTTTAAATCCCAGGGCTCTTGAGCTGTGACAGTTTAAATGAGCATGATTTCCAAAAACTGATGAGCAAAGTTTTAAATGTCTCATGGATACGCATTGCCAAATCCCTCTTAAATGTCTTCTGTAGGACAAAGTTGCTTCATGAGACTGCCTGGGGTTGGAGGCAGGAGAAAGACTCCCACAAAGAGAGGAAATAACTTTTCTCTGCGGAAAAATTCTAGAATGTCAGAGTTGAAAGTCAGAAGGAAACCTGGACACCACCTAATTCTATATTTTTCACATGGAAAAACTAATGCAGTGACTTGCCTAAGATCACACAGTTTAGGACAGACTCTGAAGTAGAGCCTAGGCTTATTGTCTCAGGCTCAGAGCTCTTTGCTTAATGTTGCGTTATCTTTGGGCCATCAAGTCCATCTTAAATAAAGATTGGAGCATTAATAAAAACTGAAGGTCTATGGGACAGATGAGGTGCCCAGCCTTCATATAGACTGAGGCTCTCTCCTGGGCATCATCCCACCTATATCCTTCAAGTCTCTGGATTTCTTCCCTTTTTTCTTGATCCGAATAAGATAACAAAATCACAAAGGATGGAGTCCAATGTTCCGTCAACCACTCCTCTACCTCAGTGGATGAAATGAGATAATATTTGCAAAGTACTTATCAAGTTCTAATAATTAACATAAATAATTAATACTAATACTTAATAAATGAATTAAATTAAAAATACAATTAAAAATAAATAAAATAAACAAATGCATATTCCCTTCCTCCTTCTCTTCCTTCTTTTATCCAAATTCTCCCAGTACCGAAGGAACTAGGAAGGACAGTCCAAATCTCTAGGGAAAGCCATATGTAGAGAATGGACAACAGATTCCCAGAATAGCTGTTATAAAGGAAGCTGGGAGGCCAGCTAATTTAATAAGAAGGGCAGAAGAAAGTTCCAATAACCTTAGACAATTTAGTACAAATGGCAGAAGGCAAGGATATGCCTCAGCCTACCTAGCAGCCTGGCAGTTCTCCTGGTCTATTCTATCCCTACAAACAGATTCAAGCAGAATCCTAGAAAGTCTGAGGTGGAAGAGACTTTAAAATCCATCAACTAGTCCAACTTGCTCATTTTGCATAGCTGGAAGTAGAGGCTTGGAGAACCCAAGTATGACGGTTCAAGGTCACAGAATATAGAGAAGTAGCTGGGACTAGAACCTGGCTTTCTTGATTTTTGTTACACGGTTTCATTGGATAGTTAAAGAGTAGCTGTTATCACTAATCAAAAGCCACCTCCACCCATTGTGATTTTTGTGGTAGCTCTCTGGCTTCTCTAACACAAACCTTCCCAGTCTCACCTGTTAGCTGTACAGCAGGTTCCCTGTCTTTGCTGTCTCCAAGTTATGGTTTTTCTGGAGCTACGTCTCAGCTTCTCTCCTCTTCTTCCTCTTCTTCCTCTTCTTCCATAGATCTGCTCATGATATCACAGCAGCATCTCAGTACTAGATCAGCTCTGTGTGTGTGCGTGCGTGTGTGTGTGTGTGTGTGTGTGTGTGTGTACACTCACACATTATATATATATACATATATACACATATATACACATACAGGCATATGTGTGCTTATATATATGATCTCTCATACTGTACTTTATCTTTTACAGTAGATCTGACAGGCATTATTTAATTTAAACTGCAGAGAGACAGGCTTCTGGGAGTCTGGAGGTAAGGGGAAATGGGAACCGAAATGGATGAGACAAAACAATAGTTGATATCTATATATCTAAGCAAGTTTTGAAACCTGGTTTACATACTTTAATTCATTTTACCTTGCAACAGTCTTCTGAGATAAGTACTACAGGTTATTCCCATTTTACAGATGAGGAAACAATTTCAAAGAGATGAAAAATTTGCTCATGGTCACACAGATCACAAGTATCAAAGGTAGGATCTGAACCCAGGACTTACCTGATTTTAAAAGAAAAGGGAAAGACCCAAGGAAGAGGAGAGTGAGGCATCAATAGGAGTGATGGATTAGGGTGGAAAAGAGGAAGGGAAATATTAACACACTGCTGTGATTAAGAAAATACCTCTTCCCAGCTATGTGACCCTGGGCAAGTCACTTAACCCCCATTGCCTACCCCTTACCACTCTTCTGCCTTGGAGCAGTCTTGATTCTAAGATGGAAGGTGAGGGTTTAAAAAAAAGTACATGTTTTCATATGCAGTCTTCTTTTTTACTTTTTTGGTATATGGAAATACTGTTTTCCAAGTTCAAGATAACAAAAATACTTTTAAAAGTGTACTTTCTCTAATAGGTTATTGTACATCTTGGGCAATGGTCCAGAGAGCTAATATTCCATGGAATAGCATGAGTAATATGGATTCCTATAGCCTACCTCGTAAAGCTACATCAATTGAAGTCCTGCCCCTAACTTGTAATAGGAATTAGATTTAGAAACAACGTGTGAACTAGGCTTTATAGTCCTTGCAAGGTGCCTCACAGGATGGCCCTCTCTCAGGGAAAATATGTTCTTAGAAAAACAGAAAAACAGATTTTTGAATCCCCAGCTTTTGGTACAATGTGTGATATTGAATGGTCTGCCTAATTGTTTTAATTAAAAAAATTTATAATAAATTTAAATATTTATAAACATGAATGTTTCAAAAGCCAAAGACCAGAACAAAGCACATAAGAATATAAAATCATATTTTTTAAAAAGCACATACTAAACCTAACTCTATGGCCAAAACCAAAATTTGCCTGCTTGTCTATCCTCTAAATTTCCTTCAACTCCCAGCTAAAATCCTACCTTCTACTTGAAGCCTTTCCCAAGCCCTTTTAATGCTAATGCCTTCCTTCTTTTTATTGTTTCCAATTTATCCTGTATATAGCTTATTTGTACATGTTTGTTTTTTGTATCCCCCATTAGACTATGAACTCCTCAAGGTCAGCAACTGTCATTTGTCTCTCTTTGAATCCCCGGCTCTTAGTACAGTGATTGGCATATAATTGACATTTAAAAATACTTATTGACTGATGGAATATTTTTCTGCTCTTCTGGTGCATTTTAAAATGTTTCATTTAGCTCTTTTCTTTGTTTCTTAAAAAAAATCACTGTTCCTACCCATAACTCTTCCCATCCAAATAAAAACCATCCCTTGTAACAAATGAGCATAGTCAAACAAAATAAACTGACACAATGGCTATGTCTGAAAATATATGTCAAATGAGCCTCTAATATCTCTTGTCTAGTCTATAGGAAATACTTCATTATAGGTTTTCTGGAATTTTGATTGGTTATTGCAATGATTGGAATCTTTAAGTCTTTTATACTTGTTTTCCATTACTTTGTTTTAGTTGTATAAATTGTTCTCCTGGTACTGCTCACTTTCCTTTGTACTAGTTCAAACACATTTTCCCAGGTATTTTTTAATACATCTCTTTTATCATATCTGACATCATAATACTTTTTCAACATGTTTGACTCTTCTCCATTTTCTATTTCCAGTCATTTGCTATAAGGAGGATTGTTGATATAGATTTTTTTTTTGTATTTATTGGCCTTTGATCTTTGGGGCTTATGTCTAGCAGTGGTATTGCTGGAGCAAAGGATATGCATAGTTTAGTGATTATTTGGGTAATATAAGCATAAATTTCTTCATAAAAATGTAATCCCCTTTGAGAGCTGGAGCTTCACTCTTTCTACTGTATTTGTTTTTTCTAGTGTATAACATAGTTCCTTGCACATAACACTTGATTAATAAATATTTATTTATTGACAGAGTTCCAACTTGCATTCTAGAATGGTTGGACCAAATCACAACTTTATTAACAGTGTGTTAATATTCTTTGCCTACTCACAGTCCCTAAAAACGGTGTATTTTGTCATTTTTTGTCACCTTTGTCAAACTGATGGATGTGTGGTGAAATTTATGATTTTTTTAAATTTACATTTCTCTTATTTCTAATGATATGGAACATTTTTCATATGATTTTTGAGAGCTTACATTTCCTTTGAAAACTTCCTGATCATATATTCTGACTAGCTACTAGAAAAAGGATCTTATTCTTATATATTTGAATCAATTTCCTATGTATTTTAAATATCAGATCTTAACTAGAGAAATTAACTGCAATAATTTTTTCCCAGATAGCCATTTCCAATTTTAATTACTTTGATTTTGTTTGTGCACAAGTTATTCCATTTTAGATGACCAAGATGATCTCTTTTATAACACATGCTTTTTTCTGTTGACTGGCCAAGAAGTTTTATTTATTCAGATTTCTCAAAGTTGACTCCTTTTCTTCTCCTTTAATTTGTTAATGATATAACCTTTTTTACTTAAGTTACTTTATGTTTCTCTGGAGCTTATTATTGTATGTGGTATGAGATATTGGTTTAAAATTCATTTCTGCCAATCTACTTCCCAGTTTTCTTAGCAATTTTTTTAAAACATAGAGTCCTTCATCTACTATTTGGTATCCTAGTGTTTATCAAACATTATGCTACTATGTTTTATCACATTTGTTCTTATTTACTGAGTCTCTTTCACAGATCAACTGTTCTATGTTGTAAATTTTTTAATGATTACTACTTAATGGTATAGTTTGAAATTCAGTATTATTAGATACCCATGATGTCCTTTGAGATTCTTAGCCTTTTGTTAACTTGTGATTATTTTTATCATTTGGTCTAATTCTACAAAGTAACCCTGTGTTAGTCTGACATGGCATTAAATCTATAAATTAATTTAGATGGTATAATAATGTTTATTATATTATCCTTGCACAACTATGAGCAATCAATCTCTCTCCAATTATTTTTCTTCTTTTATTTCTGTAGCCCTCCTAATATTGAATACAAACTAACCAAGAGGAGATCGATGGCTATTGTAATCCTAGTCATATTTCTCTTTTCTCACAGTTTTCAGGGCTGTAAAAATTCAAGTATATCATAATGTCACATTCACTCAAGGGGTCAGTGTGGAGATTGTTTAGTACTCTTGTTGTTGTTCAGTCATGCTCAATTTTTTTGATCCCATGGACCGTGGTTATCCATGAAGTTTTCTTGGTAAAGATATTGAAGTGGTTTGCCATTTCCTTCTCCAGTGGATCCAGTGGACCCTTTTATAAGATAATCAGAGGTAAAGTGACTTGCCCAGGATCACACAGCTAGAAAGTGTCTGAGGTTGGATTTTGCTGATTCCAATTCCAGTGCATTTAACCACTGAGTCAGAGCTGTCTCTAAGATTCTTATCTTCCCAAGACCAGTCATATTGCCTCATGCTTCAAAGTGAAAGTCTCCTAAATTTTAGCCTTAATTTTCCAAGTAGAAATAGCATAGAAGATACAATTAAAGATTTAATATTCAGTAACCTTGTGGCATAAAATTATTATAACTAATATTTTTGATATTTCATATATCTAAGAATTCAGGTGGTATAGTCCTACACACAAGAGCTCCCAAGGAACACAAAGCATCAGGAAATTATAGCTACATATTCAAAGGGGAGGTGAACCCAGGAACCTATAATCCCTGTAACCATTTTCCATGGTATTGAAGTTTTACTTGTGTAACAGGTGATTTAGAAGTCTCCTGTTCTGCTAGAATCAGGTTTTTCTTATGGAGATGGATGTAATCATTCTAGCTTTATGAAGTATAGAATAGGTACATATATACCTTTTATTAAAGGGTTTATATGACATAGAAACTCACACTGATCCCTCAGTCCTTGTAACTGGAGATGACTAATCAGGAAAAGTATCTGCTCAGTTGTTTTTTAGAGGATCTGAGAAGAAAACTTCAACATTTTCTATTTTCTAAGTATCTTTCTTGGAATTGCCAGTTCTCCCTTGCATTTCCATAAAGGACAGGAAGAGAGTTTCTGTCCCTTGTTCTCTAAGCAGTTATGGTAGCTTCGAGTGCATGACCTATACATCTACTTTATTTAAGACATTTTTCTTTTAACTTGAGGTTTTGGATAAAAAGCCAAAGAGTATAAGAAAAAAATCTCGATACGTTTTTTTAGAAGTCAATCTCCCCAAAGCCTGAACCCAATGTCTGTGAATCAGAAATAGAACCCCTTTTAGAAAAGAGAACTGCTTGACTCATGCATGATAATTTCGAAAGCTTAGGCTCATATCTGGGTTATATTCCAACAGGAATAAAGAAGGTACTTTTAATTTAATTAAAAATTTTCCTAGTTACATGTAAAAACAGTTTCCAACATTTCAAAGAATATTTTTTTCTCAAATTTATTCCCTCCCTCATTTGCCCCACCCCCTTGATATGGTAAGCAATTCTATATCTATTTTAAAAGGGCAATCATAAAATTTTTTCCATACTAATCCTTTTATGGAAGGAAATTCAAGTAAAAAAATCAAGCAAGAAAATTTTTTAAAGTTTGCTTTGGTCAAGATTCAAACTCAGTTCTTTTTTTCTGGAAGTAGATGTTTTAGCATGAGTCCTTTAGGATAGTTTTGAAGTATTGTATTACTGAAAATAGCCAAGTTATTCACAGTTTTTCATTGTATAGTATTCTGGATACTGTGTACCGTGTTCCCCTGGTTCTGCTTATTTATTTTGTTCATTTCCTGTAAGTCTTTCCAGGCTTTTCTGAGCTCTTCCTGCTTATCATTTCTTACAGCACAACAGCATTCCATTACAATCATATGCTAAAAGCTATGCAATCATTCATATCCTTTCATTTTCCAATTCTTTGCCCCTACAAAAAAAGATACTTTAAATATTTTTGTATATGTGACTCCCTTTTAACTCTTTATCTCTTTGGGATACAAGCCTTGCAGTAGTATTGCTGGGTCAAAGCGTATGCAATTTGAACGTAGGTCCAAATTGTTCTCTAGGATGACTAAATCAGTTTAAAACTTCCCCAGTAGTGCATTCATATTTCAGTTTTTCCCACATTTCCTCCATGTTTTGTCATTTTCCCTTCCTATCATAATAGCCAGCCTGATAGGCAAGGAGTGGTATCCCAGAATTGTTTTAATTTGCATTTCTTTAATTAATAGTGAGTTAGAGCATTTTTTTGCATGACTATAGAGAGCTTTAATTTCTTTCTCTGAAAACTTCCTGTTTCTATCCTTTGACCATTTATCAATTGGGGAATAACTTGTATTCTTATATGTTCGAGTCATTTCTCTATGTTTTTGAGAAATGAGGCCTTTATTACAAAGACTTGTAAAAAAATCTGCACCATTATGATCGCTGTGTATTTCTATCTATCTTATTACCTCCTGTTTAGTTTCTGACCACCACCTCCTATAATTTTCTCTTTTCTACCAGTCCTACCCCCTTCTCTTATCCCCTTCTACTCCTACTTTCCTGTAGGGTAAGAGAGATATCTATACTCTATTGATTGTGTATGTTCTTTCCTAATTGAACCAATTCTTATAAAAGTAAGGTTTACATGTTCCCCTTTCTGCCTTCTTCATCTTCCCCTTCACTGTAAAAGTTCTTTTACGTCTCTTTTATGTATAATTTATCTCAATCTATTTTCCCTTTTCCCTTCTTCTAATGCATTCTTCTTTCTCATATCTTAATCTTATTTTTTGTATTATCCCATCATATTCAATTCACACCCTTACTATGTATGCTCAATCTAACTGCCTTAATAATGATAACATTGCAAGAATCATCTCCCCACATAGAGTTGAATATAGTTTAACCTTATTGAATATCTTTTTTATTTCTCTTTCCTGTTTACCTTTATATGCTTCTCTTGATTCTTTGAGAGTCAAATTTTCTAATCGGCTTGGGATATTTCTTTAGGAATTTTTGAAATTCCTCTATATCTTTGAACACTCATTTTTTTTTCCTCTTAAGGATTATCCTCATTTTTTTTTGTCTAAGTGATTCTTGGATGAAGTCTTAGCTCTTTTGCCCTCTGAAATACCATAGTCTAGGCTCTATGATCTTTTATTGTAGAAGTTGCTAAATCTTGTGTTATTCTGACTGTGGTTCCATGATATTGAACTATTTCTTTTTGGATACTTGCCCTGTCAATATGCCACTTAGCAAGATACCAAAGCACCTTTTCCCTCACCAATGGAACCAGAGAAATCTTTTCTGAGCCTTAAAATGCTTTTGCATCTTATGTATGTTTATGTATGTTTAAATGTATGTATTAAAATTGGTATCTAATGTGGTCCTCTTGGCATTTTTTTCTTGCCTTTTCTAGTCTAAGTATTCCCCATTTGGATTCTAGCTTTATATATATTTATACATACATATATATATATCTTGACCGTACATCCTATACAGTTTGTCACTGTTCCCTCTGAGTATACTTCTTCTAGCTACCCTGATGAAAATAACAATTTTTAAGAGTTACAATACCATCTTTTCTTATAGAGATACAAATCATCTGAACTTATTGGTCCCTTAAAGAAAAGGTTATTTTTTTGTCTTTTTTTCCCCCTCTCTTAATTACCTTTTGGTGATTCTCTTGAGTTCTGTGTTAGGGCAGGAAATTCTCTGTTTAAGTCAGTTTTTTTCTTTATGAATGCTTGGAAGTCTTCAATTTTGTTGAATGACCATACTTTCCCCTGCAAGAATATAGTCAGTTTTGCTGGGTAGTTGATTCTTGGTTGTAGATACAGTTCCCTTGCTTTCTGGAATATTATATTCCATGCCTTAAGGTCCTTCAATGTAGATACAGCCAGATCCTGTGTTATCCTAACTGTGGTTCCCTGATATCTGAATGACTTCTTCTTAGCAGTTTGTAATATTTTTTCCTTGGTCTGGTAATTTTTGAATTTGGTTATAATGTTTCTGGGAGTTTTCAGTAGTGGATTAAATGTAGGAGGTGATCTGTGGATTCTTTCAATTTCCACTATTACCTCTTGTTTGAGAATGCTGGGGCAGATTTCTTGGTTAATTTCCTGTAGGATGATGTCCATGTTTTTTCTTTTGTCATGATTTTCTGGTAGACCAATAATCCTTAAATTGTCTCTTAGAGATCTATTTTCCAGATCTGTGGTTGTGTCAATGAGGTGTTTCATATTTTCCTCAATTCTTTTATTCTTTTGATTTTGTTTTATAGATTCTTGCTACCTTGTGAATTCATTTGCTTCTGGTTGTTGGATTCTAATTTTTAAAGACTGAATTTCATTGTTGGCTTTTTGGTCATCCTTTTCCTTCTGGTCTGATTTTCTTTGTAGTTCATCTTTCACCTTCTTTGTTTCATTTTCAAGCTGGTCAATATTGGCTTTCAAGACACTATTTTCTTATTTTAGTTCATGTATTTCCTTTTTGCAATTAATTTCAGTCTCTCTTGATTGTTTTTTGATTTCTTGAGTTAATTGAAATTTGAGATCTTCCAAAGCCTCTGTCCAGTTCATTGGAGTTTCTGTGGGTTTGCTTGGGGTTCCTTGTTCTTCTTTTAAAAAATCTTGCTGTCATATTAGTAAATTTGATAGGTGTGAGGTGGTTCCTCAGAGTTGTTTTAATTTGATTTTCTTTAACAAGTGTTTTAGAGCATTCTTTAATGTCACTATTAATAGCTTTTATTCCTTCTTCTGAAAACTTTCTGTTCATGTTCCTTGACCATCAATTGGGGAATTGCTCCTTTTAAAAAAACAAATTTGGGTCAGTTCCTTACATATTTAATAAATGATGTCTTCATCAGAGAAACTTGCTGTAAATTCTTCCTCCCCTCCCTGCCACAGTTTTCTTCTTTCCTTCTATGTTTGGTTACATAGGTTTTGATTAAACAAAATCTTTTCAATTTAATGCATTCAAAATGATCTATTTTACCTCCAGTGATCCTCTCTATTCCTTGTTTGATCATAAGCTCTTTCCTTAGCCATACATCTGACAAGTAATTTTTTTCTATGCTCCTTTATTTGCTTCTGGAAAAATTCTATATCTTTTAGTACTTTATTTAAGTCTTGTACCCATTATATCTATACTTGGTATAGAATGTAAGATGTTGGTCTATGCCTACTTTCTGCCAACTGCTTTAAAATTTTCTTAACAGTTTTTCCCGAGTGAGATCTTGTTCCCAAAGCTTGGATCTTTGGGTTCATCAAATACTAGGCTACTGTGCTGATCATAGTCATTACTACTGTATATTATGTACCTGATATATTTCACTGATCCATTACTTTTATCTCTTTAGTACCAGATTGCATTGATGATTACTGCTTTGTAATATAGTTGGAATATAACACTCCTAGGCTGCCTTCTTTCATATTTTCTTTTTCATCAATCTCCTTGATATAAACCTTTTGATCGTCCAGATGTTTTTTGCTATTGTTTTTTATAGTTTTATGAAATAATTCTTTGGTAGTTTGACTAGTACAGCACTGAATAAGTTGATTTATTTGGAATTATCATTTTTATTATATTGACTTAGCCTACTCATCAACAGTGAATATTTCTCCAGTTGTTTAGATCTAATTTTATTTCTGTGAAAAATATTTTTTGTCAGTAAGTTTACATAGTTCTTGTGTGTCTTGGTTTGTAGACTCCCAGGTTTTTATTGTTTTAAGTTATTTTAAATGGGATTTCTTTTTCTATCTCTTCCTACTGGGTTTTGTTGGTAATATATAGAAATGATGATATTTGTGTAGGTTTTTTTTAATGTCTTGTAACTTTGCTAAAGTCGTTAATTGATTCAACTAATTGTTTATTGAGTTCTCTAGGATTTTCTAAATATACCATTAGATAATCTACAAAGAGTGATAGTTTTGGTTCCTTGTTGCCTATTCTTATTTCTTCAATTTCTTTTTCTTGTCTTATTGCTATAGCAAACTTCTAGGGTAGCCTCAATAAAGACAATACTTTGGTTTTAAAAAGATGTTACTTATCATCTGAAGAAAAGCTTACATTTCTATGTTTCATAGATAATAGGAATGGATATCATACTCTGTCAAAAGCTTTTTCTATACTGATTGATATGTTCAAGGGATTTTTGTTGGTTTTAGTTGTCGATATGGCCAATTATCCATTCTGGATTGTAAATTCTACCTGGCCATAGTTTATTATCTTTATGATATATTTTTGTAGTTACCTTGCTAGTATTCATTAAAAAATTTTGCATCAATGTTCAGTAGGGAAATTGATCTATACTTTTCTTTTTCTATTTTTGTGTCAAACCATGTTTGTGTCATGAAAAGAATTTAGTAAAACTCTTTATTTCCTTATTTTTCTTATACTTTATTTGTAATATTGGAATTATTATTTTTCTATAAATGTTTGGTATAATTTACTTGTCAATTTATCTTGTAGTGGGGATTTTTTTTCTTATGGATTTCATTTATTGCTTGTTCAATTCCCCTAAGTATGGGTTATTCATGTATTCTATTTCCTCTTCTTTCAGTCTGTATAGTTTACATTTTTGTTTATATTCATCCATTTCATTTACAGTAAATTATACTGGCATATAATTTGGCAAAACAACTCTGAATAATTGCTTTAATTTAATCTTCTTTGGACATACCTTCACACATTTCATTTTTGATAGTAGTGATTAGTTTTCTTCTTTCTTTTTTAAGAAAAACCAAATTAACCAATTTAAAAAATCTATTTTGCTTTTTTCATTAAGCCAACTTCTAGTTTTATTCACTAGTGAAAATTTTACTTTGATTTTTTATTAATTTTAATTTTTAGAATCACTACTTTGGTGTTACTGAGGATTTTTAATTTGCTCTTTTCCCAGATTTTTAAAGTTGTGTTTTCAATCCATTTATCTTTCTTTACTTTTATGGATGTTAGAATTCAGAGATACACAATTTCCTTTAAGTCCTGCATTGACTGTGTCCAACAAATTTTTATATGCTGTCCCATTGTCATAGTTGTTTTTAATGTAATTATTGATCATTTCTATAATTTGTTCTTTGATCAACTCATTACTTATGATAAAATTATTTAGTTGCTAATAAATCTATGCTTCCAAGACTTTTTTTGTTTAATCATTTCAGTCATGTCTGATTTTTTGTGACCCTATGGATAGTCCATGGGGTACTACTGGTAAAGACACTCATGTTGTTTGATATTGCCTTCTTCAGGGGTGGGCAGAAGTTAAATGAGTTGCCAAGTTCACCTACTTAGGAAGTTTCTGCAAATGGATTGGAACTCAGATCTTCCTGACTCCAAGCCCAGTGCTGTGCTACCCAGCTGCCCTTTATTAAATGTAATTTGGGGGCATTTGTTCGTGAGGTTTTTATGCCCCAAAATATTGACAGTTTTTGTGATGATATCATATCTAGCTAAAAGGTATACTCCTTTCTTTATCCATTCATTCCCCACCCCCCTCCAGTGGTTTAGTGTATCTAATTTTTCAAATTCATCTCCTTATATTTTCTATAATTTATTTTATTGTTATATTTATGTAGTTCTGAGAGGGAATAAATTAAGGCCCCTATAACCATAGTTATAAAGTCTAT
This sequence comes from Gracilinanus agilis, assembly GCF_016433145.1. Taxonomy (NCBI): domain Eukaryota; kingdom Metazoa; phylum Chordata; class Mammalia; order Didelphimorphia; family Didelphidae; genus Gracilinanus; species Gracilinanus agilis. The sequence continues at coordinate 271,465,563 of NC_058133.1, read as the reverse complement.
TTTCTCCTGTAATTCATTTAACTTTTCCTTTAAGAATCTGGATGCTCTGCCATTGAGTGCATATGTGTTTAGAGTTGATATCACTTAATTTTCTATGGTAACCTTTCTTTTTTTACAAAAAAATTCCATGTTTACATGATTAATGTTCTTTCTCTCCTCTCCACTCCCCAGTCAATGCACATTTCCACTGGGTTTTACATGTGTCCTTGATCAAGACCTATTTCCATTTTATTGATAGTTTTACTGGGGTAGTCATTTAGAGTCTACATCCCAAATCATATCTTCATCGACTCATGTGTTCAAGCAATTATTTTTCTTCTCTGTTTCTATTCCCATAGTTCTTCCTCTGAATGTGAATAGCTTTCTTTATCAAAAGTCTCTCAGATCATTGCATTGCTTCTAGTACAGAAGTCCATTGCATTCAATTTTACCACAGTGTATCAGTCTCTGTGTATAATGTTCTCCTGGTTCTGCTCCTTTCACTCTGCATCAATTCATGGAGGTCATTCCAGTTCACTTGGAATTCCTCCAGTTTGTTATTCCTTTGAGCACAATAGTATTCCATCACCAGTAGATACCACAATTTGTTCAGCCATTCCCCAATTGAAGGACATTCCCTCATTTTCCAATATTTTGCCACCACAAAAAGCACGGCTATAAGTATATTTGTACAAGTCTTTTCCTTATGATCTCTTTGAGGTATAAACCAAGCAGTGCTATGGTTGGATCAAAAAGCAGAGAGTCTTTTAGCTCCCTTTGGGCACAGTTCCAAATTGTCATCCAGAATGGTTGGATCAATTCACAACTCCACTAGCAATATATTAATGTCCCAATTTTGCAAAATCTCCTCCAACATTTATTACTTTCCTTGGCTGTCATGCTAGCTAATCTGCAAGGTGTGAGGTGGTACCTCAGAGTTGCTTTGATTTGCATTTCTCTAATTATAAGAGATTTAGAACACTTTCTCATGTGCTTATTGATAGTTTTGATTTCTTTATCTGAGAATTACCTAATCATGTCCCTTGCCCATTTATAAAGGTTTGGGCTATTTTGTCCTTAGTGAGCTCTGATGTAAGATCTTCCCCAGCTGGCAATAGAAATTTGTAGCTACTTTCTCTTCAGTCTATGGGAGAGGAGTGTTGGAGCTTCCCTGACCTCTGAAGACTTATTATCTGCCCTATTGATGGGATTAGACCAGGGCAGGGTTGATCTGTAGAGCTTGATGTACCCTGAGACCCCTCTTGAAGAGGGGTTAAGATGGAGAGTTTTTTCTGGTTCTTGCCCTCTCTGTATTTCTCTTGCAGCTGCCTCCCTGATTTCTGTGTTCAGAGCCCTGAGCCTGACACAGCTGTGCCAGCAAGGCCCTCTCTCCCAACTATTGTGTTTGCCTGCCCAAAGATTCTAGATGCTGCTGGAGACTCAGCACAGCATATGGGGGAGGGCTCCTGGGATCTTCCTTCCTCCTTATTCTCAAACCCAACAGTTCAGGAATTTAGGCTCTTTTTTGGCATACCTCTTGAGATTAGTCCAGCAGGAGGATCCCCCACTTTTCTCCTGTTGTTAGATTTGGTTTTCTTTACCCTTGAAGTGCTTTGTTATTAATCTTGGTATGGAAGGTATGATAATGAGATTAAATCTACCCTGTCCATTCTCAAATCTAATCACCAAAAGTGTAAAGAACTCTACTTAACTCACAAGTTGGGAGGTCTGTGACCTAGGTGTGCTAGAGTGAGTGACAAAACAAAATTTACTGACTACTTCCTGGGCAGTCCTAAGAAAAGCGTCTGTTGTGATTGGACACATAAACTAAGAGGAAGGCACAGGAAGTGATGCAAAAGAAGCCCCTTTAAAAGAGAGTTCAGTGAGTTCAGCTTCTGTCTTCTTGTTCGTGTCTTGGATCTGAAGGATTTCTTCTTGTTCTTGACTTAGACCTAGAGAAGAGCTGGCTGAGACAGACTGCTCTTAATGTCTCCCTTGGAATTACACGTGGTGAGTGTAAAGACTAATCCTTCCTGGATTCTGTGAAGGAGCTCTCCTTTCAAGAGAAGACCAGAGAATGAAGCTTTTGCTTCATCCTTGGTCTTCAGGACTCGGGCCTTGGGCCTCCAGCCTTGGCCTAAAGACTAGTTAGATATGCTTGGGCTAAATCAGGGACTGGAGTGAAGTGTGTCAGATTATCTTACCTTATCTTCTCTCTAATTTTCTTAATTTCTCTCTCTCTTTTCATTTGTAAATAAACTTCCATAAAAGTCATTTTGACTTGAGGTTATTCTTTAATTGGGATTTGATAATTATTCAATTCCCTGGTGACCAAACCTTTTAATATCCACCTAACCAAAACTCCTTTTTATCCCTTACAAAGGTCTGAAGTTTTACTCCGTCTAAGCTGCCATCTTCCCAGAATTCCCCTGTATGGTACCTTTTAGAAAAATGTAGTTTCCCTGTTTATCTCTTTTAATTTTGTCTAGTTTTATTTTTGCTTTATCCAAGATCATACTTGCTACTTCTGCCTTTTTTACTTCAGTTGAAGCATAATAGATTCTTGTAAATAACATATGATGGAATTCTGGTTCCTAATCCATTATATTATCCACTTCCATTTTATGGGTAAGTTAATTCCATTCATATTCATATTATGATCGCTAACAGTGTATTCATTCATTTTTCTCTGTTCATCCTTCTCTTTTTTCTTTTTTCGCCCTCCTTTTCCACAAGAGCCTTTTTTGCTTCTGACCATGATCTCCCTTAATCTACCTTTCCTTTAATGTCTGCTTTTCTCTTAGCTCCTTTGTCTTCGACTTGCTATTTGGGTAATGTGGATTTCTGTACCCAACTGAATATGTATAAATTCAGATGAAATTGAAGTTAAGCATTGCTTATTTTCCCTATTTTCCCCTACACTGTAAAAGCTCTTCTGTGAATGACTTTTTTATGTGAAATAGTTTCCCCCATTCTTCCTCTCCTTCCCTCCTTCTCTAAGTGCATTCATCTTTCTAACCTTTCAGTTTTACTTTTGAGATCATTCCAATATAATTGGACTTACACTCATGTCCTCTATCCAAGTAGATTCCTTCTAAATGCATTAATGATGATAAAGTCTTGGGGACTCCATGTATCATCTTCCCATTGGGAATGTAAATAGCTCAAGTAAATTGAATCTCTCATCATGTCTTATTCATGTTTACCTTTCTATGCCTCTCCAAAATCTTGTGTTTTAATATTAAATTTCTTTATTCATTTTTGGTCTTTTCAGGAATGCCTGAAAGTCATCTACTTTATAAAATATCTACAGTGGTAGACACACAAGCACCTTAAGTCACAAGCAACTTGAGATACAAGCAGTCATAATTGGAATTTTTTGCTTTAAATCATGAGCAGATATTTGAATCATGAGCTTCTACAACCCTCCACTAGATATCCTGTTGAACATTGAGTTTTGAGCTATAATATTTTGAATCAAAGACCACCATATTATTTATAGTTTTCACATATTTTAGTCAAACCCTTAATTTTAATTCCTTACAAAGTAAAAAAATAGCAATTAAGTTTGTAAATAAAGTTATGTATCATAAGTAGTGTGTAAGGTCAATTTTGCATTTAAATGTAGCATTACATGTGTAGAGAGTAAGTTATGTTAAACAATAGCACACGAAATGAAAATCTTCTCTGCCAGCATCTTCACCTGACCTCGAAGGTAAATAACATTTCATTAGCAAGTTTATTTCTTTACATTCTTTCTTATTATCTAGAAATATGTTTATTTGTTATTTATGTAAGAGTTAAATGTAGGAGTTCGACAAAAGTGAGGAGAGCAATTGAGTAAAAACACTTAGTTTAATTTGAGGAAGAAGTACAAATAGAAAATAGAAAAGAGGAAAGAGATTATTAACCGTATACCCTATAACTAAACCTGAAATTCTCAATACTATCTAAAATTTCTTTTCTTTTTTTTTTTCACCATTACCTTCTGTCTTGGAATCAATACTGTATATTGGTTCCACGGCAGAAGAGTGGGAAGGGCTAGGCAATGGGGATTAAGTGACTTACACAGGATCACACAGCTAGGAAATGCCTCAGGTCATATTTCAATGCAGGACTTCCTGTCTCTGGGCCTGACTCTCAATTCCCTGAGCCACCTAGTTGCCCCCTAACATTTCTAATAATCTACCTCTAAATATCTCCTTAGGACAGTTTCTTCTTGCCTGGCATATATCAGGCCTACTCTAACCTACTTTGTCTATAAATGATTCACTACCTAACTCCCTAAATAATTGACAGCAGTTTTCTATAACCTATCTGTCAATAGCCAACTTCCAGTAGCCCTTGCCTCAGAGACAGACCTCCTGCTTTCTCAATATCCAGAGGCAAAAGCCTCTAACTGTCAGCGCTGCTTCTTTTTCATTATTTTGGTCTCCCTGTTAAGAGAATCTTCAGCTTTGGCTTACTGATTACTGTCAGTTCTGATCTACTTAGAAACCCTGCTCTCTTGCCTCTTAAGGAGACAGAGGGAGAGATTAAGAAAATCTCTTTAACATTTATAAAGTACAGTTTCATATTTTTTAATTTTTTAATCTTTTATTAATATTCATTTTTATCATGGTTACATGATTCATGCTCCTACTTTCCCCTTCACCGCCCGCTCTCCCCCCTACCCCATACAGTTTCATATTTAAAAGCATATAAAACAAAAAATTTGTGTGTTATTTTTAGGGGGCTGGAATGGATTAATTGCATTTCTATTAACTTAAATGGGGAAGTTCTATTTTACACAGAAGGAAATTGAGTTATGAGCTTGGTCATGGAAGAAACTCAGGTGTCAAGGTATCACTGTATTTCTCCTCCTATAGAATCATGCTCATTTTTGCAGTGTAATTTATTCTTGGTTGTAATACTAGTTCCTTTGCCTTATGAATATCATATTCCAATTCTTGTACTTCTTTATCATTATAGGTTCTAAATCTATGTAATCCTGTCTATAGTTCTATATTCTGAAATTTGTCTATAAATTTTCTAAAAGTTTTAATTTTTGGAACTATTTTAGGAAATGATTGACAGATTCTTTCAGTTTACTTTTTATCCTATACCTCTAGGATATCTGGGCAGTTTTCATGCATAATTTCTTTAAATGTGATGTCTAGGGGGCAGCTGGGTAGCTCAGTGGATTGAGAACCAGGCCTACAAGCGGGAGGTCCTAGGTTCAAATCTGACCTCAGACACTTTCCAGCTGTGTGACCCTGGGCAAGTCACTTGACCCACATTGCCTACCCTTACCACTCTTCTGCCTTGGAGCCAATACACAATATTGACTCCAAGATGGAAGGTAAGGGTTTAAAAAAATAATAAAAAAATAAATGTGATGTCCAGACTCATTTTTTTCAATCATGGACTTCCAGTAGTTCAATAATGTTAAATTATTTCCCCTTAATTTATTTTCTGTGTCAGTTGTTTTTTGGGTGAAATATTTCACTTTTTCTTCTATTTTAAAATTATTTTGACTTTGTCTTATTGTTTCTTGATGTCTCATCAAGTCATTAGCTTCCACCCAACCAATTCTAAATTTTTTTAAATTAAATTTTATTTTAAAAATATTTTCCCATGGTTACATGATTCATATTGTCTCGCTCCCTTCTGCCCATCCCATTCCTGGAGCTGACAAGCAATTACACTGGGTTATACATGGATTATCACTCAAAACCCATTTCCATATTATTCATTTTTGTAATAGAGTAATCTTTTAAAATCAAAACCCCAAATCATATACCCATATAAACAAATGATAAACCACACGTTTTTCTTTTGCATTTCTACTTCTATAGTTCTTTCTCTAGATGTGAATAGCATGCTTTCTCATAAATCCCTCCAGGTTGTCCTGGATCATTGCATTGCTATCAGTAGGAAAATCTATTATATTTAATCATTCCACAATATTTCAGTCACTGTTTATAATGTTCTCCTGGTTCTGCTCATTTCATTCTGTATCAGTTTGTGTAGGTCCTTCTAATTCTTATAGAATTCATGTGATTCATCATTCCTTGTAGCACAATAGTATTCTGTCATCATCATATACCACAATTTATTCAGCCATTCTTCAATTGAAGGACATCTCCTCATTTTCCAATTTTTTGCTACTACAAAAAGCGCCATTATAAATATTTTTGTACAAACAAGTCCATTCCCATTTTCTAAATCTCTTTGGGATACAAACCTAGGAGTGGTATTTCTGGATCAAAGAGCATTAAGTCTTTTAAAGCCCTTTGGTCATAATTACAAATTATTTTCTAGAATGGTTGAATCAATTCAGAAATCTACCAGCAATGCATTAGGGTACAAATTTTGCCACATTCCCTTGAAAATTTATTCTTTTCCTTTACTATTATATTGCCTAGTCTGCTAGGTATAAGGTGGTATGTCAGATTTGTTTTGACTTGCAGTTCTCTAATCAGGAGGGATTTACAACACTTTTTCACATGATAATTTATAGTTTTGATTTCTTCATCTAAAAACTGCCTATTCATATCCTTTGACCATTTTTCAATTGGGGAAATGGCTTGATTTCTTGTGTATTTGAATGAGTTCCTCTTTTAGTTGAGAAATTAGACCTTCATCAGAGAAATTTGTTATAAATTTTTTCCCCAATCTGTTGCTTTCCTTCTAATTTTGGTTGCATTGGCTTTGATCATACAACCCCTTTTTAATTTGATATAATAAAAAAATTTCATTTTATATCTTGTAATATTCTCTATATCTTGTCTGGTCATAAATTCTTCCCTTCCCCATAAATATGACAGGTATACTATTCTACATTCACCTAATTTATTTATAATAGCACTCTTTATATGTAAGTCATATATCCATTTTGAACTTATATTGGTATAGGGTGTGAGATACTGATCTAAACCTAATTTTTACCATATTGTTTTCCAATTTTCCCAGCAGTTCTTGTCAAATAGTGAGTTCTTATCTCCCAAACATGGATCTTTGGGTTTATAAAACACTAGATTTCTGAGATCTTTTACCCCTAGTCTATTCCATTGATCCACTCTTCTGCCTTTTAGACAGTAACAGATTGTTTTGATGATCACTATTTTATAGTACAGTTTAAGATCTTGTACTGCAGGGCCACCATCCTTCACATTTTATTCATTAGTTCCCATGATATTCTCGAACCTTTGTTCTTTCAAAAGAATTTTGTTATTATATTTTCTATTTCTATAAAAAGGTTTTTGGTAATTTCATAGGTATGGTCAATTCTAAATTTTTAAGAAATTAATTTCTTCAATGAGCTTTTGTACATTTTTTCCATTTTCCCAGTTTTGTTTTTTAAGAAGTTATTCAATATTTTTTATGCCTCTTTAAACACGTTCTTATCTTCTTGTAACTTTCTTGCATTGCTCTCATTTCTTTTCCCAATTTTTACTCTTATTTGATTAAAAATTTTTTTCTCTTTAAAAAAATCTTTCTTTAGTCCTATGAGGTATTTTTGTGAGGCTTTTGTCCAATATGAAAATTTTTTTGAAACTCTTGCTTATAGCTATTTTCACATCTTTATCTTTTTTCTGAATTTGTGTCAAGTCACCATAGTAGCTTTTCATGGTCAGATTCTTTTGTTTTTGTTTGCTCACTTTCCAGTCTATTTCTTGTCTTTGAACTTTGTTAGAGTTGAGCTCTGCTCACAATTTGATGGATGGTGGTAACTATCTTAACCTTTATGCTTTCTCTCCTTATTTCTCCCATGGGCAGTTGTAAGGATCTGTATGCTTTTAATTCTTTCAAGGTGATGTAATCCAGGGAGAGATACGATCCCTGCCATTTTGGTCTCTATTTTATTCCTTTCCCAGGTACAGCTTCTACCCTCTCAAGAACACATTTCTACTGAAACTAAGACCAGTATATAGATAGGAAATGTACTCTCTTGTGCCTATGAGCACTGACTCTCCTCTGCCCTAGAACTATAGCCTAGAACTGGTTAATGGATAATAGAATTGCCAAACAGCACCAATCTTACAAATGGCACCAATGCCAGTACAGGGGTCTGCTCTAATCTCTTTCTGAACAGGTTTCCAATCACCTTATAACCTCTGGTAGTAAGAGCTCCCAGTGTCATTGCAGTTTTTGCTGCTGCTTCCTTTGCTTCTGCCTCCAAGATTCACAGCCAATGCTAGAGCTGCTCACTGCTCCTCTCTAGCCCCCATCTCATTGCCATAGACCTCTTCTTTCCACTTTCCAAGTAGTCCTGGGAAGGAAAAATGATATACCCCAAAGTTTTGTTGGTTATATCATTCCAGAATTTAATTTGACACACTATTTTAAAGTACTTTGGAGTAGGATACTGGAAGAATTCAGCTATAATGCTCTGTACACTCTGCCATCTTGATCCTGACTCTTTGTTTCCACTTTTAAAGGTCATACTTCTATGCCCAGTTTTTGTCAACCATTTCTCATCCAACTGAGGCATATATTTTCTTCTGCTTTCTGTCTGTTTTGTTAACCCCCCCTTTCCACACCTCATCCAACAATTAATTTAGGTTTTTTCCTTCTTTTTTCCTCACTTATTGATCAGTACCTATAGAACCCAAATCCATTGTCTGCATTCAAACAGCTTCACAAGATTAAAGAATCCCAGAGAAAAGTGGACTTATTCTAAAGCTTTAGACTTTTCCTTTTGTCTTTTATGTGTCTCATGATCTGACACTTAGTGACTTTTCATTCTTTTACCCTGTCATGGTCTGGCCTATGGGGATAGTCCCAAGGCATTAACTCAGCAAACTGGCCACAGTTCAGTGCACACAGAAGGCTCAGCCAGACAACCAATCCAAGGTCATTAACAAATAGACACCAAGATCACTAACATTATAGGAGCCTGTAGGGCAGTCCAGAGTCTTTAAATCAGTAAGCAAACTAGGGATCAGGAAATATAATAGGGATCCTAGATAGATTCAGGAAGAGGCAATAAAGGATCTTGCAATGTTCAGTCTTAGAATTGTTGCCTGGAGTTCTGCTGTTTGACATTCACTTTAAAACAAGCCTGACCAAGCTGACCTGTCTTCTCTCATGTGCTTTGGCAGCATCTAGCAGCTTATGTGTTCAAACTTCTTTCTTTTTCACTTTCTGCTTTCAATTTTTCTCTCTTTTTGTTTTCAGTGCTTTCTATTCTTTAACTTTATTCTGGTCTCTCTCTTTATCTCATTTTATGTTTGTTCTTATTCTTCTTTCTTTGTATGTCACAGTCTCTTTCAGGTTTAATTTCCTTCTGTGTTTCATAGATAGCATTTGTTATACAGCAGGAATTTTGGGGAGGTTGATTGGCAAAAAGTACAGATTGAGGGAGCTGAGACTGGGAGGAATGAAGTTCTGCCAGAAAAAGGCAAAAGATGGGGTCTGGAGTAGTCAAAGTAGAATTTTATCTGGAATTTGGTAATTCTAATGGGGAGGAGGCTGAGCAGTGTTTAAGATTCAAAAAATTTTTATTCTTGATAAACCTATGAGGTAGGAAATGTAAATGTTATAGTTCTCATTTTATAGATAGGAAAATAGGCACATTAAGTGCCTTATCTAGAGTCATACAAGGTAAAAACTAGGATTTAAACCCAGGCCTACTGACTTCAAGAACAACGACTTTTCCAATACTTTAGGCAAGAAGTTGGCAAAGATGAGCAAGCAGACATTGAAAATCCAAATCAGTAACAGATAATCCATGGAGATTGACCAAGTCTAAGGAAAACAGGAACCAGGAGCTCAAACATAGAAACAGTCTATGAAACAGAGAGCTCAAGCCCAGTTTCACTGAAAGATGGGCTTCCCCAAATGAACCTAACCTTGACAAGCAGCTAAATAGCAGTACTCAGATGAGCAGGGAAGAGGATAAATAATAAAGGGTTAATCTATGAAAATACCTTCCCTTGTCAGAGTATAACACACTTTTGTTTTCTTTCACTGAGAAGTATCTGTATTATAATTGCTGAATTTTGCTCTGTGTTGATAACTACATCAACAGATTTAATATTTAGGTAAGTATGTATATATGTACATATGTATATGTATGTGTATATGTATAAACATTTGCCTCAAAATAATAAGGAAGTTTTCTTCATGCTTTAGACTTTTATCCAAAGTATCTCTCATGTATATACATACACACATATACCTACATTCACAAATATCTATAGACATATCCATAGATTACATAGATTATACACAACTCATTCTCATGTAAAAAGTGTTTTCTAAATGTGGATCCGTTATTATTAATTGTCTATTAAAATGTTTACCTTCTGTGTTAGAACTTATATTGAGTACTGGTTCTAATACAGAAGAGCACTAAGGGCTAGGCAATTGGGGTTAAGTAACTTATCTGAGATCACATAGCTAGGAAGGGTCTGAAGCTAGCTTTGAACCCAGATCTTCCATCTCTGGACCAAATTCTCAATCCACTGAGACTCCTAGCTGCCCCTAAGTAGATTCATTATAAAGCAGTTCTTGTTGACATCCCTCACATTCAACTTTCGTGACAGGTATTGGTTCTCCAACAAGTGTCAGGGCTGCCAGCAACAAGACTTGTGACATATACCGTCTCCTTGGGAAATATAGGACTCACTAGAATTGCCTCAAGTTGACTGAGATTGACAATAAACACTGTCACATTCAATCTCTTTACCAAAGAGAGTCACTTCAATATCTGTTTCACTATCCATAAGGCTGTTGTCAGGTCCAATGTCTTTTGTGGGAAGTCGTCCTGCATCAGCATTGCTAAGTAAGCTGGTGGTAACCACCACAACTGATTTAATTTCCTTAGCTGAAGTTCACTTTGCACTGGTGGTAGATGCAATTCCCCACACACCAGCTTCACTAACAATATCAGGGAGAGCGGCCTGATACAGTACCATGTTCAATTGCATTGATGGGTAAGCTTTTCTAGACTGGTTTTGCCATAGGCAGTATGTGTGTGACTCTAGTTTTGCTTCTTTGGAACAATTATAATGTATTTCCATTCAAAACTATACTTAAAGGGGCAGCTAAGTGGCTTAGTCAAGTCTTGAGTGAGGAGGACCTGAGTTTAAATCTGGCCTCAGACACTTCCTAGCTGGGTGACCCTGGGAAAGTCACTTAACCCTCATTGCCTACCCCTTACTACTCTTCTGCCTTGGAACTGATACTTAGTATTAATTCTAAGATAGAAGGAAAGGGCTTAAAAAAGTTTTTAAAAAAGGTTAAAAATACTAAACTTAGTCTGTTCTTTTATCATAATCACTTTCTGGGTATCCTTCATCAGTATAGGGCTAAACCATGTCATTCCTCTCAGGAAGGCAGTACTCATGCTCTATGTCATCAGGAAAGCAGGAACAAATGATGTTAATAGTTTTACTATTTTTAAAACATTTAATATTTACCAAAGGCATGAGTACCTCTCTCACAGAGATGGTCGTAGGCATCATAGCAAACCAGAGAAAGTCCAGGCAATGATATTGGTATCAAAAGATCAGAGACTGCTTAGTCTAGACCTTGACAACAACAGCACCTGGGCCCATTGGTATTCTGAAAAGTTTGCTTATGTTAGAAGTAAAAGAATTCTGCCAATCTACAAGTCTCAGATACAGATACTAGAGGAACTAAGAAAATCTCCTGTCATTTATTTCCATGGAAAAGTGAGCCTCACACAATGAGGATAAATTTGTTTCATTTATAAAGACTCTGAGGTCATACTAATGGACCTTGGCTTTGTTAGAATAGCATGGCTGTGGGATTACAATATCATGGTTGTTGTTATTTTTAACCCTCAAGATGGAGCCGTCTTTGTACAACATGGTTCCATGGAAGCCAATTTCTCAAACCAGGTATTTTACATTTTAATCCCCTTCAGGGCGTTCTGGTACCCTAAAGACTTTGAAGAGTCTCTTCTCTGCCATCTGCCCAAGCCCTCCCCATTTATAGGCTTAGTGACTAGCATCCCAGATCCATTTAACTATATACCACTGAATTAGTTTTTACAAAGGGGTATTTCTTTCAAAGAACAAATATACAAGTGTTTTCTCTAATTCAGAAGCATAATGTATGCCCTCCTCTTCTTGGTTTAGGTTGGAAGGATCGGGAATGTTAATCTTACAATTTATCTCACTTTCTATATAGCATTAGTTTCACCAAGTTCAAATACAAAGCTAGGAGTTTCAATTTTTTTCTGGGCAGATTTCTTGTATACTTTTTCCTTAAGACATTACAGCTGGACAGGCTGTTATCCCTAATCTGGATTCCTGAACTCCTGGATTTCAGAGCTTGAGCTCCTGAATCAGATTGGAGATTCTATTCCCTGTTATAGGGAAATTAAGGAAAAAGCATGAAATGCTGCAAAGGAGAGACAGGGAAGATCAACAACTCTCTAGCAGAAACTCACTCTCCAGAGTTCTAGAATCTTCCTGTCTCTGCTTTGCAGCATTTCCTGCTTTTTCCTTAATTTCCCTATAACACCGTCTACCTATAAAGGAAAAAAATGAATGAAAAGACTAACTTTTTTTCAGAACCACATAACTTCAGGGCCCTAGGGCCATTTTCTCCTTGCAGTATTTGGCTATGAATGAAAGAAAGACTTTTACCCTTGGATAAGAATGCAGAAAAAAAAGCCACCAAACCAGTTCTGAGCTAGACCGTTTTATTTATTTTTTTAATAATATTTTGTTTTTCTCCAATTACATATATAAATAATTTTTAATATTCTTTTTTCCAAATTTGGAGTTCCAGAATTTTTTCCCTTCTTGTTCTTCTCCCTGAGACAGCATCTAATCTGATATAGATTTTACATGTGGAATCATATAAAAGATGTTTCCGTATTATTTTGTGTAAGAAAACTTGATCAACAACAACAACAACCCTCCCTTCTCATCCCAACCAAAATGGAGGAAGAAAGTGAAAAATAGCATGCTTTGGCCTACATTCAGATTTTACCAGTTCTTTCTCTGGATGCAAATGACATTTTTCATCAGAACTCTTTTGAGATTGGTTTGGATCAATGTATTGTTGAGAATTGCTAAGTCATTTGCAGTTCATTGTACAATATTGCTGTTACTGTCTATAATGTTCTGGTTCTGCTTACTTCACTTTGCATCCATTTTTGTGAGCTTTTCTCATTTTTCCTCCTGAAATCTTCCTGCTTGTCATTTCTTGTAGTACAATAGTGTTCCATTACAACCAAATACCACAACTTATTCAGCCATTCCTCAACCGATGGGTATCCTTTCACGTTCCATTTCTTTGCCACCACAATAAGAACTACTATAAATATTTTTGTGCAGATAAGTCCTTTTCCTTTTTGAGTTTTATTTTCTTTGAGATATAGAACAATAGTGGTTTTACTGGGTCAAAGTTGTATGTACAGTTTTATAGTCCTTTGGGCAATAAATTGCTTCCAAATTGCCTTTAGAATGCTTGAATCAGTTCACAACTTCACTAACAGTGAATTAGTATCTCAATTTCCCCACATCCCCTCCAATATTTATCATTTTTTTTGTCATAATAGCCAATCTGATAGGTATGGGGTGGAACCTCAGAGTTGTGGTGGAGAGGGAGATGTTAGAAGATACTGGGAAAAGTTCTTGTGGTTCTGGCATAAAAAATGAGGGAACAGGTTTAAACTGATGGCTCAGAAGTCTCAGCTAGACCAAGATTCCAGATCTGTTTCAGAGGACTCAGGAGAGTTAAAATCAGGAGATAATCAGGAGAATTTGGTTCAAGAGATCTAGAAGAGATAATAGGTATGACTAGCTCCAGCACAGAGGAATCCTTCTGGATGTTAGACATACCGGCAAATGAGGGTTTCTGAGGCTCTTCAGATATTCTCCAGAATAGGTTTGTGTTGATTTAGGGAAGATTCTCACAGCTCTAATGGCAGTGGAGATCCCCAAAGCCCAGGAGAAACCCCTTGATCTGATTCAGAGAGAGCAAAAAAGTATGGTGGAGCTACTTTCCCAAAGACTAGAAGTATAGGTTACTAAGTCTCAGGAAGGGGAACCCAAGACTCAGAAAATAACCATAGTTCTAATATTCAGAGAGCACAGATAGGAAATAGTGAGGTCTCTGTTGCAAAAGACACAGGTGTAACATATCTAGGTTTCATATAAATTAGAGAAAGGAGAATTTCCAAGGCAATATAGCTTCTTGGAAATATAGTTGGGCTTGGGTTCCTTACTAGGCTCAGGGAAGAAAGTGCTAGAGAGAAATTAGGCCAGTGGCAGAACTGTCTGGAGCTCCAGTAGCCAACAAAGTCTGCTTGTCTATGAGATTCATGCCACATGACATGGGCTATTTACATTGGACTTAATAGCTTAATAGCTCTAGCATGTAGATAGCAGCAGATTAAGGCTATAGGATGAATAGTCAGCATTAGGAAAATTGAATCTATGGCATGGGTTCAGTATAGGGAACCAGCAGAGGAATAGGCCAACCCTACAAGAGATCCAAATCCTGAAAATAAAGGCAGAGTTGCAGAACTAGGCCATCAATCTGAAGTTGGTTGGTGTATAGCTACTGAAAGTCAGCCACAAATCATGAGTTAGAAATAGATTCAGGCAAGGCTTGAAGAATTAGGCTGGTATTGAAGGTCAGAAGAGACAGTGACAGGCTCGAACATAGGAGCCAGCAGCAGGACTAGAATCCAAAAATATAATCTGGATAGAAGGAAGAAAGAACCAAGGCCAGAAGTTTAGGCCACAGATGTAGGGCATTGGCAGCCGAACAGACTTAGACACTGAGCCAATCCTTTGTTTTCGCTAGAGAGACTTTATATGGTTCCTGTAAAGTCAAGGAGACAACGTCAAGTGAAGCCAACCAGAGGACTCTTTCCTATATGTGGGAACACCTGTTTAGAACAGAATAGACAAAAAGGAGAAAAGTTAATTCCTAGATGGGATGATTTCTCCAAGTCCTTGATGGGATTAGATCTCCAAGATTCCATTAAATCACCAAAATGGTAAAAGAAGCAATGAGAGAGGGCACTACTTTATGGGGAAATTATCTAGGTACTGCCTTGTATGTGTTTAGGGTAAAAATACATGTGGTACAATACTTGCTTTGGTCCTCAGGATCCCAATTTACAATCAGTGGAAGAGGGAGGTTTTTCAGAAGATTGGCTTCTCCATCCTCACACGATAGCTTTTTATCCTGTACTAAGCAGGAGCTGACTCATTCACAAAAAAATGTAAACTGACACTAATGGGATGAGGCCAAAGAACCATATCCCTTCTCTGCCCAAAGCTCTTTCCCAAGTTCACAAAGCAGTCCTTGTCTGCTGGATTAAGGTGGTAATAGGATGAAATGGGGATGTGTAGTCTGAGAAGACTTCAGAAGGAAATAATAGCTGTCTCTGAGTATTTGAAAAGCTGTCATGTGAGACTTATTCTGCTTGGCCCAATTGGGCAGAACTAGGAATAAAGGGTTGAAACTACAGAAAGGCAGATTTGAGTTCAATATCAGGAAAAAAAAACTTCTGAACAATATAGTTATACAAGGGTGGGGTGGGAGGCTTCCAGTAGTGGTGAGGACTCCCCTTCCCCCATTAAAAGTCTTTCAAATAAAGCCTGGATAATCATTTATTTGTAGAAGGGACTATTGCTTCAGGTATGGATTGGATTAGGTCCCTTCTAACTCTAAGATTCTGTGACAATGTACTTCTGAGAGAATAAACAATAACCAAATCCTGTTGGTCCTAGAGGGCAGCCATAGACCAATGCAGGATCCCAGGCAGTTAGCAAAGGTCAAGTCTGGTATTTTATAGTAAGTTCATGGAGTTTTTTAGGAGTGTTTGCATAGAGCCTACATTAAGGAAGTGAGGACATGAGCTGAAAATTTTAAACCTATGATCATTTTAAAAATCTACTTTGTCTGAGTGTTGGTTCCAAGGCAGAAGAGCAATAAGGGCTTAGCAATTTGGTTAAGTGACTTGCCCAGGGTCATGCAACTAGCAAGTACCTAAGGCCAGATTTGAACCCAGTACCTCCCATCTCCAGGCCTAGGACTCTATCCACTGAGCCACCTAGCTTGCCCCATGCCCTATTATCCTTTTATTTTTTTAAAAATTTATTTAAATCCTTACCTTCCATCATCTTGGAATCATTACTGTGTATTGGTTCCAAAGCAGAAGAGTGGTAAGGACTAGGCAATGGGGGTTAAGTGACTTGCCCAGGGTCACTCAGCTAGAAAGTGTCTGAGGCCAGATATGAACCCAGGACCTCCCATCTCTGGGCCTGACTCTCAATCCACGAGCTACCTAGCTGCTCCCTGCCTCCATGATCATTTAAAACTATGATTTACTATATCTATTGATTCCACCATCAAAACTAGAATTTCAGAAGTACTCATCCTTCACTTGGAGTCTTCCAAGTTCTAAGGAGAATGAAAGCCTTTTTCCTGACAGATTTATTCTAAATTATAATATTTATTAAAATCTCCATCCCCTTTCCATATGCAGTTGCTGTTTGGCAAATGGAAAAACTTATATTTGTTAGTTTAACTATATTTTGTTCTGTTTGCTAATTAGGATGTCACAAAAGAGACAGATTATGTATTTCCTTTTGAAGAGCGTGAATATTGGGACGATTGAGGGAAGAGAGGATGTTCCATCAACTTTAAGAGGCATGCCTCAGTGAAGGAGCGGAATTAAATCAGGGTAAAAAGGTGGTTGGATAGTCAGAGCATGAATATTGTTGAACTAGGTAGACGACCAGGTCTCATATCTAAATACTACATAGTGAGTAAAGATAATGATTACTCTATTGATCAGCAGTCTGAGGCAGAATAATGATGATCTGTGCAAAAACCCTGAGACTGCTAATAAGAATGCTAAAATGAACAGGGCAGATGTAGCTAGGTATATGCCGTTTGGTTTTTAGAAAGTTTTCTGTTCATTGGTTTTATGCTGGGTCATGAACAGGAACAGGTCAAAGGGCCTGATCAAGAAGCCAGGAACAGAAGAGAGGTAGGAATCAGGACAATAATTAGATAAGTGAATAAACATCAACAAGACACATATAATGGAGAGCAGAGCAATGTAGGAGGACCCAAATTCAACACAGAAGCCTTGGGCTTTATAAAAGTTGAAGGAATCATCAGAGGATCAGACAATTAGCTAGGACCCAGACAATACACAAAAGATGAGGAAACAGGGATGAGAATAGATAGATGGTACCAACAGAAAGAATAGAACTCTGATGATGTAGCCTCAATTTATACTAGTTTTACTGCTTTTATTTCCCTATCAATGTAGATAGAACTAATCAAGAAATAGCCTGGCCTCCAGTGATAACTTCCCAGAAGATATATAATGTTTGTGGGGGCAGAAGTAAAAAAGGTTCTCCACTGCAGTTTAGAAATGGCTACTTCTCCAAAAAGAATGCTAGGGGAAATGGGGATGAGCTCAGCTGAACCTCGTTAAGGGAAAACTAGAGGCTTTGAGCACTCAGATTTTAAAATATGAATAAAGCTGTTAGAAGTCAAATGTAGCAAGTGATCTCAGATTATTTGTTAAAATTCCTACCTTCTTATCCTTCTAGTATCTGAAAATTTTCTCTGATCCAAGGTCACATCTTTAAATTATGTGGATCTTCTGGTATTGATTCCTACTTTTGATCTGGACCTTCCTCCGGCCATTCTGCTTAATTCTTTCTTTTACTGATAACTGATTCACTGTTTCTGTTTTACTAAAGTGCTCTAACTTCCTCCACGATCAAGTTGAAATGTGTTCCTGCTGAGCTAGAACCTTCTCTCCTCAATTTATCAGCTGCCTTGACTCATGAACTTTCAGGACCTAGGGAGAATGCCACCCATATCAGATCCATGGCAAATCTTGACACTGGTACTGCTTCATGGGGTGGGGTCAGGAAGAACATTAAATTCTAAGGCAGAAGTCTTCTCTCAACATTTTGAAATCATGTTGTGTTGTGGTACTACTAAATCATTTGAAAGATGAGTCTATTCCTGTTTTGTGTATGTGCGTGAGCTGTTGTGGTTCAGTAGTTTCAGTCATATCTCACTCCTCAAGATCCCATTTTGGGTTTTCTTGGCAAAAATACTAGAGTGGTTTGTCATTTCTTTCTCCAGCCTATTTTATAGATGAGGAAACTGAGGCAAAGAAGGTTTAAATTCCTTGCCTAGGAACATATACCTGGTAAGTCTCTGAGGTCAGATTTGAACTCAGAAAGATGAGTCTTCCTGACTTCAGGTCCAGGACTCTATGCACTATGGTACCTACCTATCCCATGTATGTGGAAAGAGGGATAAATAAAGGATTTGCTGTGGTGGCAGGAATGCAAACAGAAACTACAAGCTTATGTGTACCACAGACTCTCATCTTCCCTTAATTTCTGGTAACTACTTGAAGATTATCAAAGCATGGGAAGAAAACTGGTGGAGGGAAGGGGCATGATGGGAATCAGAAGGACCAACAAAAAGTGGATGTGTGTTTATCCTTAGCTTCAGAAAGACATCTTGAGGCGTGTGGAGGGTGTGTCTGTCTCCTGTCCTCTTCAACAAGGGAAGAGGTAAAAAAGAGTTACTTTTACTAATTCTTATATTAAGAATGAGGGATGGAAACTCTTCATTGAGAAGAATGAAGACAAGCTATCCAACTAAACCTTAGAGACAAAGCTGTTTAGCAAGTAAAAAACAGACCTGAGAAGATGACAACAAATGACCCTCTTTCCCATGGACAACTTGGGTGGTCTGATTTTAAAAGGGAATAATAAACTCAGATGAAAGAGCCCCGGTGAGAAGAAACAGGACAAAGCTTCAAAACACAGTAGCCAAGAAGCCTGATGTAACATTTACAGTAACACAACTGTGGAGGCAAGAAGCTTCTTGAGAATTAATCTAACAAGACACTTCTTCATCTGAAAGGATAAGTTTCTCTGGGGGAGAGTTGGTTCCATTTCTCCATAGGTGTATGACTCTGTGGGAGATTATTTATGGAAGTTGTAAATGATAGTACAAGCATGAGTTTCCCTTGTTATTTTGCTAGTTTGTTTTAATTAAATACTTTGCTATTTGATTTGTGGTTCCTGTCTGGTCTATGAGTTCTCTGCAGTGTAATGAGGCTTGAATCATATATTTCCCCGACAACGAGTCCGAGCAACACAGGGACCATAAGGCTAAGTGAGAAATCTAGAGACGTGATATTTATGCAAGGTATGACTGATTCCTGTGTGTTGTTTGTGAAAGTAGAGAAGTGATCCTGTCAGGAATGGTTTGTGCCTATTTCAACTTAGAGCAACAGGGCCTTTTATTGAGGTGTTTTGTTTGTTTGTTTGTTTTTTACTATTTACTATGTTTCCTTTGGAATCTGACATTTTATTTTTAAATAATGGTGATTGTTATTTCCTCTTGCCAAAGTTTATTCCCTTAATTGTTCTTATTTTATTGCTACATTATCTCTAGTGCCGAATAATAGTTAGAGAAAGGGATCATCCTCCTATCAGTATTGTCAGGGTTGGCCACTGATTCTTGTACTGGCAGGGGCAGCAAACATCCTTTTCATTCAATGTAAACATGAAGGAACATTTAGTAAAAAGAACTAATATCAACTTCTCTTTGAAGCTGAATCTGCAAGTGAAACTCTTAAAATGTTAAAAAGAAGCTTATGAGAAGGAAATAATGTCATGGGTAAGAGTTCCTGACTTGCACAAAAGGTTTAAAGATTGTAGGGAAGATGTCCAGGAGGATTCACAAAGCAGCTATTCAATCACCCACAGGACTGATGAAAACGTAGAAAAGGTCAGAAACTGTATATGTTCAAGTAGACGATTAACTGGGAGAATGATAGCTGAGGATTTATATTTCAATAAAGAGTCATTCTATAGGAAAACTTGAACGCTATGAAAGAACCTGTGAGAATGGAAACATTTTGAAATGGTGATAAAGTAAGATATTTTTTTCCTAACATTTTTAAGAGGGAAACTAGGCAGAATTAAATTTTCTTTTGGAAATGATTTTAACCATGGACAAAACATAGTGTTTCTATTATCTGCAAGCAAAGTAATTAAGTTTGTAGTGACAACTCCAGAATGCTCAGGGGTCAAGAAAGCATGTATCGAAATCTCAAGTGAAGATAGTATTGATGTTTCTTTGACCTTAATGATTATTCATGCTGAATTCGTCCCACAAGATCAGTCAATCAAGTTTATTTTGCAGAAATTCAGGAACATTTGAGAGATTCTGTGTGGAGTTAAAAGAGTGAACTATGGACCCACAATTGCTGATTATATTTCTTCCCCTCCAACCCCCCCCCCCCATGACATTATTCCATATGAATATATACAATCAAAATGTTTGCCCAAAGCCAGTATTATCTAGCTTCATGATTTGCCAACATCAGCCTTGTTTTTGAATGATGCCAAAAAATCGAACTGACCCTTAGAGAATAAACATTAGGGAGTAAGGTCAGGAGATAGAAGACATAGTAGATAAAGTACTGTACCTGGAGTCATGGAGACTCATCTTCCTGAATTCGAATCTGATCTCAGAGACTTACTGGTTGTATGAGCCTGAGCAAGTCACTTAACCTTGTTTGCCTCAGTTTCTTAATCTATAAAATGAGTTGGAGAAGGAAATGGCAAACTATCCCAGTATCTTAACCTCACATGGAATCATGAAGATTTGAACATGACCAAAAATGACTGAACAACAACAAAGTGGGAGGAAAGTCAAGGATGAGAAAAAATTCAAACCTAGATTCATACCAGAGTATATATGTATGCATATATATATATATGCATACATATATATATATATACATAT
>NC_058133.1:271429699-271444409 GCF_016433145.1 Gracilinanus agilis | reverse complement strand
ATATATATATATATATATATATATATATATATATATATAGCCATTAACTTCTATTTTAGAATTGATATTTATTATTGGTTCCAAGGCAGAAGAGTGGTACGGGCTAGGCAATTGAGTTTAAATTACTTGCCAGGGTCACACAGCTAGCAAGTGTCTAAAGTCAGATTTGAACCCTTGACTTTCTCCAGCAAAGACATATTGATAGAAAATTGTATGAGAGCTATCCTGTCTTGTGAGGAAAGCATTGAAGACAGCCATTTCAGCCCTACGTAGAATGAAAGCCCCAGATGATCCTGGAGAATGTTTGGAGCGATCTGTCAAAGAATTCTAACCATCGTGAGAAGAGTCAGAGACAAAAAAAAATGGAATTAAAAAAACAGTGCCTCCAACATTGACATGAATTTGAGTGGTACAGACACTCAGCCAGGGGAAAAAAAAAGCAAGGGATAGATTTAACTGGTCCAGCCGAAAGGCAGCCTGTGCCTAGAACACAAACAGCTCTGACAGCTGGAGCAACATTCAGCTGTGGCACAAGAGAGTTGCTTTAGTAACAGGGTCAACCAAAGATCATTACTCCAAACCCACAGAGCATTTATCCCTGAAGTGACCTTGTAGTCTTTTTTTACCCTTATTTGCCCAAGAAACCTGGAAGAAGGAGGAAGCATCAAAGATGTTTGTACAGGTCCAGGGCTGATGGAATTATGGGGAGTTGGCAGAAATATCAAGTAGGTGGGTGGCACACTTCCATAAAGGCTTAGTTCATGGTTCATATTTCTGCAAGCAAACACCAGGGATGTGCCATTCCAGCTCCACATTGTGTGTATGTGTACATGTGTGATTGACTTCTCTATGTCTGAACTGTGATTAACATTCTACAGCAACTGTTCCTACCTTTGAATTCCTAAAAAAAGAAACAAACAAACCACAGAGAAAGCTTTGTCCACTCTCCCTGTTTTCTTACATGAACTTGGAGAGTTTGGGTCATTCTAGGTTTGAACTGGAAGCTCCATCTTAGACCTTCAACTAAAGTAAACCCAGAATTTATCCACACTAGTTTATAATAAGGAAAAATAAGAAAGCTAGACCTAGTTGAAGTGAATCAGACTAGCTAAGAAATAATAGGCAATAACAGCAACTAAGTGGCTCAGTGGATAGAAAGTCAGGCCTGGAGATGGGAAGTCTTTGGGTTCAAATGTGACCTCAGACAGCTTCCTAGCTGTGTAACTCTGGGCAAAATACTTAACCTTAATTGCCTAGCCCTTACAGCTCTTTTTGCCTTGAAACCAATATTTAGTATTGATTTTAAGTCAGATAATAAGGGTTGTTTTTTAAAAGAAAAGATAGGGAACACATTTATTTCATAAATTATACATAAAAAGCTCATATTTGATTGTACTCATATTAAAATGAGGTTTAAAACCTCAGAAAAGTTCTAGTCCATGATACAGTTTGGGATCAGGTTATAGAAATATTAAATTTGCCAATCGAATATACTAAGAAACTCTTGGGAAAAGACAAAAAGGAATAGGAACCATCTTTTACCTGATTCCCAGGAAAATTCAAAACTAGGGCAATCCTAAGAAGACCTTAGCAGGTACCAGGCTGCAAAGGTGGCTTTGGAGGTACAAGAAGGGTTTTGGATCCTAGATTCCTAATTCTAAAGAGTAAAAAAGAGAAATCAAACAGTACATTTCAAAGTGAATACATGTCAAAATTCACCAGTGAATTTGACATCAATGATATTGTTAATCAAACCATTCTTTCCAGAAGGGAGGAAGAAAAAGTTCAAATAAAACCAGATCTCCCCAATTTAGGGAGAACTTTTATTATCTTTCCCAAAAAGCAGCAAAATGCAAGGAATGGATGAAGGACCCAAGAAAGTAGTTGGAATTTAAAAAATGAAACACAGCAAACAAAAACCTTCTGGATTTCTGATAAGTCTGATACAACAGAAGAGATCAAAACAAAATTTAAAAAGCTCCACAAAGGGGAGAAACCAATCTCTCTCTCTCTCCTCTATCTCTCATATTCAAAAGGCTTTTGGAATGACAAAAATAACATAAAAAAGACTATTCCATCTCTGCTACCATTATTGCTACCCCTATCAGGCTTTTGCAGCACCCTTTTCTAACTTGGAGATTCCTAAGACCCATAGCCATTGTTTCTAATATTTCTCACACAGTTAAAAACCCCTACTGGTAACCTATCATCTAGGATATTATGAGTTGATAATGTCCTAATTAATCCCAGCTGCCAGAACCCCAGTACCAATCATCAGAATTTTGACAAACAGAAGTCTGTAAGTACAATTTCTAGTCCAGAGGTCTTTCCTTTAACTGCCATTGGCTTTTCCCATGAATCAAGTTGAAAAAGAAAAGAAATCCATAGAAACAAGAACAGTAACAAAAATACATACCCATTCAATAAATAAGAAGCAAATCACGAAGTTCTGGGCTGGAAAGAAACTTTAGTGACCATTTAGTAAAAAAAAATCTTCAAGCAGTAGTTCAATGTTTGCTAGAAAATTCCTAGAGCAGTGATTACAAACATTCTAGAGATAGAATGTGGGGCTCTGCCCCCACCCCACCGCCCAGACCAAGTGCTATACCCCACCCACACAGAGTTCCCCCCTGCTCCTTCATGTTGCCCCCTTAACCCCCCTTCACCCCGCACAAGGGAAGGAGGAAGTGCTCCCATTGGGTTGTGGAGCAGGGGGGGCAGGTGATGACAGGCAGGTGTGGATAGGGGGAGAGGAATGACCCAAATACTCTGCTCCCTTCCAGCTGTGTGCCATGTTGTGAGCTATACTCCCCTCAAATCTAGCTCCTCTTCAATCCCACTCCAGAAATCACTTTCACCACAGACTCAGTAGGCTTCCATCTACACCTCAACCTCATGCAGCATATGAGCCCCCCCCCCAAACACACTTAACCACAAACAGGGGAGGAGGGAGGAAGCACTTCCAATGGGTTACTGGGCAGAGGATATGGGGAAGTGAGGAATGTCTTCAGGAGCAGGAAGAAGGGGAGGGGAACAGCTCTGCCAGGAGTCCCTCTGGCTTTCTAGTAATGAACTATGGCAGGCGATTGTAGGCATGCTCACTGAGAGGACTCTGCATGCCCTTTTGAGCATGTGTGCCATAGGCTCACCATTACTGCTCTGGAGAAAAGGTACTATCTATTTCCTGAGGCTGCCCTCATTCCATTTGTGATTTGTATTAGTTGGTAGAAAGGTTTCCCTTACACCAGACTAAATTTATCTTGTTCCATCTTTACTATTTCATTTATTTCTTGCTTTTCAGGGGCAAGAAGAACAATTCTAATCTCTATTTCATAGAATAGCCCTTCAAAAACTTAAACATAGATATCATGTCTCCTATAATTCATGATTCATATTTTCTTCATTCCAGTTGATCATTCCTTCAATTGATCCTCAAATGACACAATCTTTTTTTTTTCAATCATCAGGGTTACCCTTTTCTGTATGTATTAATTTCCTTCTTAAAATGATAACTCAAGAAGATCAGAGATTTGGAGCTACAACAAAGATTATGAACCATTGTAAGTAATCTCCTTATTTTACAGATATACTCTCTGAGACCCAAAAGGATTTAGTTACTTTTCTAGAGACACAAATGAAGGAAGAGGGTTTATTTGAAACCAGATACCTACACCAAATCTAAAAGTATTAATTTTCTCTATATATGATCCCTGTATTGATTTGTCAACATCCACTTCCTGGTAGCTTTCCAGATTCTTTCTTTAATACTGAAGTACTAGAACATAGAAGCCACTTTTCTGAGTAGGGTAAAGTTGGAGTTCCTTTCTTTTAGGGTCTTATGAATTCTATTAGTTTTCATCTACTCCTCACCCTCCATTTCAATACTTCAGAGAATTTTCTGGTGTTAATTCCTGGATTTGTTTTACTGTGTTTATTTATTTGTTTGTTTTTGAGATCCATATTTCTCAGATTATCCAGTCAAAGTCTGTCTTTCTAGTTCTATGCTTTGGTTTGCAGAGACCTGTATCAAAGAAAAAATGGAAAATAATAATAAATTTTATGATAAAAAGATTACAGGAATAAACATCTTTATAAATGTACATTGAAACAACCTTGATTATAGAGGTCTACTGATGAAATATACTGTCTTCCAACAAGCAGAAAGGTAAGAAATTATGAATTCAGAGTGTTTCATATATTATCAGAGCTGGCCCTGTTAGTTTTGTTTAAATCTTTTTTTTCTTTATTAAAAGGGAAGGAGAGAATATTCACAGGTTATTGTGTAGTTAAAAAAATCCAAATACTTGAACAAGAGATATGAATACTGAAATTCTGTCAGAAATCATTTTAAACCCACCAAAAGATGAAATTGGATGCATTATTGAAATGAATTTTTAGAAGTACCATGTTCAGCATAAGAAAGACATAGAAAGAGATAAAAGAATAATTATTCAATATATAAAGCAATTAGTAAAAATTAGATGCAAGAAAAATAATGAATGTCAATAAACCATAATAAAAATAATAACCCAAAAGCACCTTGACATATACTTGTGTAACTCTGAGCAAGTCACTAAAACTCTGTGACCCAGCCTTTTTATGAGTTACACACCAAATTTCTGATCTAAATCAGTGAAAGGAGTTGCCACACCAGGACATTACCACTTAGAAGAAATCTCAAGATCCCAATAACATTAACATTTATTCTCAGACTTAAGACTGACATAACATCTTCTTCAGGATAATCATATGAGGCAATTCACACAAGGTTTATCGCATCCTCTTTTGATGATCATCACTCTTCTTCCATTCAGTTTATGAATTTAATTAATTGTTGTAACCAAAAAAGAAAAATTTCAACTGGTGACAAAGCTTGTGGTGATTAGGTTTTTTTTTTATCATTGGCTTTTCATGACAGATCTAATGGTTCATGCATTACAGAGCTTTCTAGTTACTTTGGAATCAGAAAAACCAGAGTTAAAACTCAGACTTAGAAACTTTATTGCTTATGTGAACTTGGGCAAGTAGCTGAACTACTACTTACCTCCGTTTCCTCTACTATAAAATGGAAATAATAGTAGCACAGGGTTGTTGTAAGCATCAAATATGACAATATATTTTTTTAAACCCTTACCTTCCATCTTGGAGTCAATACTGTGTATTGGCTCCAAGGCAGAAGAGTGGTAAGGGTAGGCAATGGGGGTCAAGTGACTTGCCCAGGGTCACACAGCTGGGAAGTGACTGAGATAAAATTTGAACCTAGGACCTCCTGTCTCTAGGCCTGGTTCTCAATCCACTGAGCTCCCCAGCTTCCCCATGACAATATTTTTAAAAGTGCCATTGCATAGTACATAGTACTTAATAGGTGTGTATAAATTTTAATAATAATAAAACAATACTATTATTAGAGTGTGTGGAAGGTTAGATTAGATTCAGGAACTATTTTCAATGCTACAGAAAGGTATTAAAGTATAACTATTGCAGAAAAGTATGGTTTGGGCCACATAATTATTAAATTTTAAAATTACAAAGAAGAAATATTTATATTGAGAAAGAAAAAGGAATCTATATTTCTCATATAACATGACTATCAGAATATCTTTTGACTTCTCAGTAACAAAAGAAAGATCAACAAAATTGGCAAAGATAGACACAAATGACAAAAATAGGACCAGAAAATTAACTATTTTGTAAATTTGAGCATTTTACTTAATGGCAAAAGACCAACATAACCTCAAAGTATTTAGCAATAAAAACCCTTAAAATAAAGACAAACAAAGGAAGAGACATTGCATGTATTTTAATGTATGTTTACATTCATGGATATGAACATATATGTCTGTTACTACATAAGTCATAAAGATCATGAAGATATAAGATAATATGAATAAAAAAATTTTAAATAGGCTTTGAGATATTTTTAAGTGCATTAAAAACTAGGAAGATTAAGCCATACCCAGACTGGTAAAATAACAAAAAGACATCTAAACGTGACTAGAAATAATAACAAAGTAAAATGTCTATCTTTAGAAAAAAGGAGGTCAAGCCATATGCCAGCAACTTGAAAGAAAGAAAAATATTTGGTGCATTATTTAGTTTAAATATTTATGCACGAATAAGATTAACTCCCTTCAAGGGACATCAAGGAGAAAAAAAAATAAAATTTAACATTTTGAACATTAATTATATTCAGAATTATCATATTAAGAGAAAAGGATATATAAAAGAAATAAAAACATAATCAGTAGGTTACTATAGGAAACATTTAATTAAAACAGAGATAACATTGCAGTAGAAATTAAGAAATATAGTTTGAGACTTTGAAGGAAATGAAGGAATGATATATTGTTAAGAAAGTCTAGTTTCTAGTTTCTCAATATCCTTCTTGAAAATAGCCAGAGAAGGGGCAACTAGGTAGTCCAGTGGTTAGAGTGCCAGGCTGGGAGTTGGGAGGACTTGGGATCAAATATGGCCTCAGACACTTCTTAGCTATGTGACCTTGGGCAAGTCACATCACTCAGTTTTCCTAGGCTTTGTCCTTTTGTCTAGAAAGTAAGACTTAAAAACATCAACAACGACAACAAAGGAAGGACCTAAAAGAAACAGGACTACAACAGACATCTAAAAGCAAATTGTGTTTTCAAAATTAATTAATTCATTCATTCATTTAGAATATTTTCCCATGGTTATGTGATTCATTTTCTCTCTCTCTCCTCTTCCTTCACCCATACTGGAGCTGACAAGCAATTCCATTGAATTATACATGCATTATAGCTCAACACCTATTTACTTATTATTCATATTTGTAACAGAATGATCTTTTAAAAACAAACCTCCCCATCATATACCCATATAAAGAAGTGATAAATCATATGTTTTTCTTTTGTGTTTCTACTCCTGCAGTTCTTTCTCTCAATCTTGATAGCATTCTTTCTCATAAGCCCCTCAGGATTGTCCTGGATCATTACATTGCTATTAGTAGCAAAGTTGATTACATTTGATTTCTCCACAATGTTTCAGTTTCTTTGAACAATATTCTCCCAGTTTTGTTCATTTCATTCTGCATCAGTTCATGGAGGTCTTTCATTGTGATGACTTGTTATAGTCTCTTTGCTAGTATTTTATTTAAGATTTTTGTATCTATGTTCATTAAGGAGATTGGTCTATAGTCACCCCACCCCCCTCTGTTTTTGGACTTCCTGTCTTGGGAATCAGTATCATATTTGTGTAATATAAAGAATTTGGTAAGACTCCTTCTTTGCTGATTTTGTCAAAGAGTTTGTATAGTATTGAGATAAGTTGTTCTTTAAATGTCTGATAGAATTCACTTGTGAATCCATCTGGTCCTGGAGTTTCTTAGGGAGTTTCTTGATGGCTCTTTCATTTTCTTTTTCTGAGATGGGGTTATTTAAGTATTCTGTTTCCTCTTTTGTTAATATAGGTAATTTATATTTTTTGTAAATATTCACCCATTTCATTTAGATTGTCATTTTTATTGTCATATAATTTAGAAAAATAGCTTTTAATAATTGCCTTAATTTCCTCTTCACTAGAGGTAACAATTGCCCTTTTTATCTTTGATACTGTTAATTTGATTTTCTTCTTTCTTTTTTGAACTAGATTAACCAGTATGCTATTTTATTTTATTTGTTTTTTCAGAGGACCAGCTCCTAGTCTTATTTATTAGTTCAATAGTTCTTTTACTTTCAATTTTATTAGTTTCTCCTTTGATTTTTAGGATTTCCAATTTAGTTTTTATTTAGGGATTTTTAACTTGTTCTCTTTCTAGCTTTTTAAGTTTCATGCCCAATTCATTAATATCCTCTTCTATTTTGTTGATATAGGCATTCAGGGATATAAATTTTCCTGAGTACTGTTTTGACTGTATCCTATAGATTTTGATATGTTATCTCCTCATTGTCATTCTCTTCAACGAAATCAGTAATTGTTTATATGATTTGTTCTTTGACCTACCAGTTCTGAAGAATTAGATTGTTTAGTTTGCAATTAATTTTAAATTTGCTTCTCCATGAACCTTTATTAATATGATTTTTATCACATTATGATCTAGAAAAAAATTGCATTTATTATTTCTGCTTTTCTATATTTGTTTGTGATATTTTTATCCCCTAGTATATGGTTAATCTTTGTATATGTGCCATGTGTTGTGGAAAAGAAGTTATATTCTTTTTTATACCTATTCAATTTTTCTCCAGATATCTATTAACTCTAATTTTTCTATTATTTCATTCACTTCCCTTACTTCTTTTTAATTTATTTTTTGGTTCAATTTTTCTAGTTCTGATAGGAGAAGGTTGGGATCCCCCACTACTATGCTTTTACTATCTATTTCCTCCTAAAAATCCTTTAGTTTTTCCTTTAAAAATCTGGATACTAGCATATATGTTGAGTATGGATATTTCTTCATTATTTATACTGCCTTTTATGATAATGTATTTACTTACCTTCCTTACCTCTTTTAATCATGTCTATTTTTACTTAGCTTTGTTTGAGATCTCATTTGCACCCCCAATAGATTCTGCTCTAGCTTTTTACCTTTACCCTCTGTGTGTCTACTTGCCTCAAGTGTTTTTCTTATGAACAGTGTATGGTAGGATTCTAGTTTTTAACCCATTCTGCTATCTGCTTCCATTTTATGAGTTCATCCCATTCATATTCACAGTTATGATTACCATCTGTGTATTCCCCTGCATTTTGACTTCCTCCTTTACTCCTAACCTTTCTCCTTTCCTTCTTACCCTTCCCTCAAGTGTTTCACTTTTAGTCAGTTTCCCCTTCCCTTCCCTTACATTACTCCCTTCTTATTCCTCTCTTACTAGAGGGTCTTTTCGATGCACCTCAGCCTCTCCCTCCCTTGTATTACTCCCCTCCCCATCATCCCATTTCTTATTACCGTTCCACTTCTCTATAGGGCAAGAGGCAAATTTATGTCCCAGTGGATGTTACTGTTCTCCCATTTCTGAGCCAATAGCAGTGAGAGTAAGGTTTAAGTATTACCTGTTGCCAAAATCTCCCTCCCTTCCATTGTATTGGTCTTCTCCCCTCTCTTCGCACCCCCACATGCTTCTTTATGTAATATATTTTACCCCATTTTACTTCTTTTCCCATTTCTCTTAGCATTATCCTCTTTTTCACAGCTTATTTTTTACATATTTTTTGACATATGATAA
The DNA here is from genome assembly GCF_016433145.1 of Gracilinanus agilis. Classification (NCBI taxonomy): domain Eukaryota; kingdom Metazoa; phylum Chordata; class Mammalia; order Didelphimorphia; family Didelphidae; genus Gracilinanus; species Gracilinanus agilis. The sequence continues at coordinate 271,435,218 of NC_058133.1, read as the reverse complement.
CTTACCATCACACCCTCAATGTATATTTCTTCTAGCTACTATGAAAAAGATAACAATTTTTAAGAGTTACAGATACCATCTTTCCATATAGGAATACATGCCATTTGACCTTATTGAAGCCCTTAATTTTTTTCTTTTATTTACCTTTTTAGGTTTCTCTTGAATTGTATATTTGGGCATCAGATTTTCTGTTGAAGTCTGATTTTTTTTCAGGAATGCTTGGAAATCTTCTATTTTGTTAAATGACCATATTTTCCCCTGAAATAATATAGTCAGTTCTGCTGGGTAGTTGATTCTTGGTTGTAGACCCAGTTCTTTTGCTTTTTGTAATATCATAATCCTTGCCTTCCAGGTCTTCAGTGTGGATGCTGTCAGATTCTGTGTAATCCTAACTGGAGCTCCATGATATTTGAATTACTTCTTTCTAGCAGTTTGTAATATCTTCTCTTTGGCCTAGGAGTTCTTGAACTTGGCTATAACATCCCTGAGAGTTGTCATTTTGTGGGTTTAATGCAGGAGTTGATCTGCAGATTCTTTCAATCTCTATTTTACCCTCTTATTCAAGAATATCTGGGCAGGCTTTTTTTTTAATAATTTCCTAAAGTATGAAGTCTAGGCTTTTTAAAAAATTATTATGACTTCTGAGTAGTCCAATAATTCTTAAATTATCTCTCCTGGATCTATTTTTCAGGTCAAGTGTTTTCTCAGTGAGGTATCTCATATTTCCTTCTATTTTTTCATTCTTTTGATTTTGTTTTATTATTTCTTGCTGTCTCATGAAATCATAAGCTTCTAATTGCCCAATTCTAATTTGTTGTTTTTTTTGGGGGGGAATTTTAATTAATTAATTTGGAATATTTTTCCATGGTTACAAGATTCATGTTCTTTCTCTCCCCTCCCTACTTCCCCCTCCCATAGCTGATGAGTAATTCCACTGCATTTTACACCCAATTCTAATTTTTAAAAAAGATTTAATTACATACATGACCTTTAGATTCTTCTTTTCCTTTTGGTCCATTTTCCTTTTCAAGTCATTCTTCTCTTCTTCCAATTTCTTTGCCCCATTTTCTAGCAGGCCAATTCTGACTCATTCCTTGTGCTTCTGTTCCAGATGACCTGTTCTGCTTTTAGGCTACTATTTTCCTTTTGCCATTTTTCTTCAACTTGTCATTTGATTTTTAAATTCTTTTTTGAGTTCCTCCAGAGCCTGCATCCCATTCCCTGGTTTTTGTTGTTGTTGTTGTTGTTTTGAGGCTTTGTTTGATATTCCTTGGATCTCATCCTCCTCCATTGGTTCTATTCTTTGGTCCTTACCCCCATTGAAGCTTTCAGTTGTTACTTTCTTTTTTTCTCCCCTCTTCTTTACTCATTTTATTTATTTATTAAAATTTATTTATTTTTCCTGCTCTATGGATTATAAACTTGCCCCTCTGTTGATTTACTGAACTAGAAACTGCTATGCCCTGAGGCCAAATCTTTTTTTTTCTCAATCCTCTGCTGATATACTGGATTCAATCAGTTGAGCTAACCTGCTGAGCTAGCCTGCCCAGGGGAAAATTCTTCACTGTAGCTGGTGGACCATGGGTGTCTAGCCAGGTGATTCCCCCAACACCCCAATTTTCTCCCTGCCAGCCATTGTCTGAGCCCTGGATCTTGTATGGTGGGTCAGAGGTATTCCCTTGTGGCTACAGTGTCTGCCTGGGACTTACATACCTAGCCTGGTCTTATTGCAGGTCTCAGTGTTGTGGTTGGGGGAGAGTGTTCAGCCAGCCCGTTTCTCCCTTATGCCATGAAAATAGACATTCTGTGCCTACCTTTGAAATTATGTTCAGGAGAAGAGACCTGTGACTTCTTTTTGGATTTGGATTTCTATTTTGTCGTTTTTTTTTTGAAGAGCATTTTAATGATTGGTATGGAACAACTGTCACAGAGGTTTGGATACCCAGTGCTCCTAAGTTACCATCTTGGCTCTGTATGTTTTTTAAAGAAGAAACCCCTCCCCCAAAAAACCAAAATTCTTGACATAATGAAAAAAAAATAAAGAAAAACAGAAGGGAAAAATATGAGGAGAAAAATCCTCAAACTATCAACTGAAGATCTAGAACCAAAAGTAGAATTTTCCTATAAAAACAAATAAGAAACAACAAAATAAACAAAATATGCAAAAATATCAAGAGATGTAGTAAAATGAAATTAATTAAAAAAATGAAATGAAATTAAAAAAAACAGTGAAGATGATGTAGAAGCACAATTAAAATTCATGAAAGATGGAAATGATGTGATGGACTTGCTGAAAAACAGTCATTTTATGTGTTCAGAATTATGGGAACACTGTACCAAGAGGTCAGAGAGATGAATCTAGATATCCTAGAACAGGAAAAATATTTGGAACTTACAAAAGCAAAAATTAGAAATCTATAGGACAATGAAAGGGAAGAAATTTAATAACTGTCAGGCTTTCCAGAACTATTAAGAAGAGATTTTAGCTATTCTGTTTTAGGAAATAAGAAAAGATTCTTTTATGGATCTTAGAAAATACAGAAAAAAAAGTGACAATTCAAAGGACAGTAAAATAAAAGTAAATCCCAAATTCAACTCACACAGATGTATCATTGCCAAGCTTTGAGACTAAAATTATAAAGAGGCGATTTTGCAAGCAGCCATACATAAATGTTTCATGTATCATATACATATATATCAATGTAAATTGTATAAGGTTTTCCTTTAGAAACAATGAAGGATAAAAACACAAATTTGTCCTATGACATACCAAAAAAGAAAGAGCCATATAATTTCATCTCCAAATAGGCTTCCCAGTAAAGTTAGATATTCTTCACATGAAGGAAATATGATTACTTAAGAATTTATGTTGAGGAGGAGAACCATAATCCAGGCTTTGATATATAAAACCAAGAAAAGTACAAAAACAGAGATACATCATTGGCTAAGTATAATATATAAATATGTATATATGTGTGTGTGTTTCCAATTATTTATAGCTACTATTAACTAATTATCTCGACTGTTAAGCACCAAGAGTGATTAAAAACAATAGTAGCATTGTTTTAATTAGTATTTGAATGTAATTGAAGTAATTAGGATTATTCATTAAAAGTATTAGTAGTATTGCTTATTGAAGAAATATAGTATTCATAACTAAATGTAATTGAATATAATAAATGTAATGAATGAACTCAAGAAAAACAAATAGATGGATGAAAGAAAGAAGAGAAGGTTATATGTGGAATTAAAGAATAATGAGAAGAAAAAGGAATAAGGAAAAAAAAGGAATGGGATAATAAAAAATGAGAGTTAACAGTTCAGAGAGGAAAAAAGGCAGAGAAGTTAGGTCTTTTCAGATTTTACAGATGGTTGTAAAAATAGAAACTATTTAATGTTATAAATGAGTTTGTATATTAAAGTGGAGTTACTATTAATATTAGTGAAATTAGGAAGATTATATTCTATTTTAATATTGCTCAGATTTCAACTCATATATAATACATTCATAAAGATAAAGTTTAGAACACTATATTAGGAGATAAATGAAAATTAGCAGGTTATCTGAATATAAATGGAGTGAGCATTGACACTTAAGTTAGCAGACCCATGTTCAGATCCTACTATGAGATTTACTACCTGTGTGACTACTTATCTTTTCTGGGCTTCATTTTGCTCAATGGTAAAATAAGGGGATTAGATCACAGGTTAGAATAGAAAAGACCTCTGAGTTCCCTCTCATCTCTAGATCCATGTTCTTATGATCATTTCCTCTAATATAAAGAAAAAAAGTATTAATTAAAGGAATTTTTAAAAACATTTATTAATATTCATTTTTAACATGGTTACATGATTCATGCTCCTACTTTCCCCTTCGCCTCCCACACTCCCCCCACCCATGGCCCATGCACATTTCCACTAGTTTTGTCATGTGTCCTTGATCAAGACCTATTTCCAAATTGTTGGTAGTTGCATTGGTGTGGTAGTTTCGAGTCCACACCCTCAATCATGTCTACCCCGACCCATGCGTTCAAGCAGTTGTTTTTCTTATGTTTCCTCTCCTTCAGTCCTTCCTCTGAATGTGGGTAGCGTTCTTTACCATAAAACCCTCTGGATTGTCCTGGGTCACTGTATTACTGCTGGTACAGAGGTCCATTACATTCAATTTTACCATAGTATATCAGTCTCTGTGTACAATGTTCTTCTGGCTCTGCTCCTTTTGCTCTGCATCTGTTCCTGGAGGTCTCTCCAGTTCGCCTGGAACTCCTCCAGTTTATTATTCCTTTTAGCACAATAATATTCCATCACCTGCATATACCACAGTTTGTTCAGCCATTTCCCAACTGAAGGACATACCCTCCTTTTCCAATATGTTGCCACCACAAAAAGCACAGCTATAAATATTTTCGCACAAGTCTGTTTATCTATGATCTCTTTGGGGTACAAACCCAGCAATGGTATGGCTGGATCAAAGGGCAGGCATTCTTTTATAGCCCTTTGAGCATGATTCCAAATTGCCAGCCAGAATGGCTGGATCAGTTCACAGCTCCACCAGCAATGCATTAATGTCCCAATTTTGCCACATCCCCTCCAGCATTCATTACTCTCCCCTTCTTTCATTTTAGCCAATCTGCTGGGTGTGAGGGGATACCTCAGAGTTGTTTTGATTTGCATTTCTCTAATTATTAGAGATTTGGAACACTTTCTCATGTGCTTATCGATACTTTTGATTTCTTTACCTGAAAATTGCCTATTCATGTCTCTTGCCCATTTATCAATTTGGGAATGGCTTGATTTTTTATACAATTGCTTTAACTCCTTGTATATTTGAGTAATTAGACCCCTGTCAGAGTTTTTCGTTATAAAGATTTTTTCCCAATTTGTTGTTTCCCTTCTGACTTTGACTACATTGTTTTTGTTTGTACAAAAACTTTTTAGTTTAATATAATCAAAACCATTTAATTTACATTTTGTAATTTTCTCTAACTCTTGCTTGGTTTTAAAGTCTTTCCTTTCCCACAGATCTGACAAGTAAACTATTCTGTGTTCACTTAACTTATTTATAGTTTCCCTCTTTATATTCAAGTCCTTCACCCATTCTGAATTTATCTTGGTGTAGGGTGTGAGATGTTGATCTAGACCTAATCTCTCCCATATTGTTTCCCAAATTTCCCAGCAGTTTTTGTCAAATAGTGGATTCATGTCCCAAAAGTTGGGCTCTTTGGGTTTATCATACACTGTCTTGCTGATGTCATTTACCCCAAGTCTATTCCATTGATCCTCCTCTCTGTCTCTTAGCCAGTACCATATTGTTTTGATGACTGCTGCTTTATAGTATAGTTTAATATCTGGTACTGCTAGGCCCCCTTCCTTCACATTTTTTTCATTATTTCCCTTGAAATTCTTGATCTTTTGTTATTCCAAATGAAATTTGTTATAGTTTTTCCTAATTCAGTAAAGAAGTTTTTTGGTAGCTTGATAGGTATGGCGCTAAATAGGTAAATTAATTTGGGTAGAAT
>NC_058133.1:271419919-271429199 GCF_016433145.1 Gracilinanus agilis | reverse complement strand
TGAAGCCAGATTCCAAAGAGAGTCAAATTCAAATACAGGAGAGTAGATTAGAATCTCAAAGTAACAGGAGTCACTAGACCTTCTAAAGGGGCATGCTCAGATCTCAGCATAGGATGATCAGTTTTGGCAGCTGTAGAGAATAGAAAGAAAAGTCAGCGACTGGAACAAGGATGATGAAGGGGTGGCATTTAGGAAGCTATTTGAAACAACCTAAGCAAAAGGAGATGAAGGCCTGGCTTAGGGTAGAAGTCATATAAATGGGGAGAAGAGAACTGGGGCTAAGATGTTGTAGAATGGAAGGAGAAGGGCCAAGACATGGTGTGTGGGAGGAGATTCAGTGTGTAATTCTCAGAATAGTATTTGGCTGGTAACCCCAATTCTCTAAACCTCCTAGTGTTACTATTCCTTACACCAAAACTGCCTGCCCCACCCCATAAAATTTGTTGTTTTCCTGACCTATTTTCAAAAACCTCTAGAAGAGTTTATCTGTACTCTAGCAAGAAAGTTACAACTATAAGATAAGGTAAATGAGTTTCAAAAGTATCATTATGGTCCCCAGCCTAGGAATCCCATGAGGGTCTCCAGTTTTTCTGCATCGTGGGGGCTTTTAGGGGTACATAATGTTGAAAATCATGCGCTCAAGACTGCAAATGTCACAGCTCCCCTTCTGTGGGATTGAACAGAAAGAAGGAGAATCTTGCATCAGGATTGTTAAAAAAAAGTCTGTGACTGAACCTGGAAGAAGAGAGGACATTTTTGCCCCAAGCAAGCCTCTTATGTGGGCAGAATCCCTTTTCCTTCTCTTGCCCTCCTCTTCCCCCCACCCCCTTCCCTGCTGTTCACTGTTTTCTCCAAATAAAACAGCTTTCCTCTGCCAGCATCTTATCAAGTCTCCTGTCTGCTCATCAGAGTGATTTTTGGGTCTAGGAGCCTCCCCAGAATTCTACTCTACAAATATGGCAAGAGATTATATTTAGAGAAGAAAACAAAGAGTTAAGGATGGTGCTGAGGACCTGTGTGACTTGTTGGATGGTGGGACTGTGGAGAGAAATAGATTGTGAACTTGGGAAGGTGGCTGGTGACAAGTTCCATTGCTGACATTTAGAGATTGAGATCTTTAAAGGACATCCAGATGAAAAAGGTCAGTAGGCAATTGGTTTCTCTGGATCTGGGATTCAAGATAGACTAAGACTGGGTATTTATCCTTGGGAATAACCTGTGCTCAGATGATAGTTGAATCCCTGAGAATTAGTGAGATGATTCAGTGAGAATAAGGAGAGTCCTTGAGACTGGGAAGAAGCTATTTAAACTAAAAAATTAGGACAAAAGAAGTGAGATCCATGCTGATTTTAAGGACTAGAAATGTTTCTGACTCAGCAGATTTTAAGGAAGGTAGAAAGGGAAATAGTGAGAACCCAGGCAAGACTCTGGGCTAAGTGGCCACAGAAGAACTCTCAGGCTAGGACACTGGAGAATCACCTATAGCAGTGGTTCCCAAACTTTTTTGGCCTACCGCCCCCTTTCCAGAAAAAATATTACTTAGCCACCTGGAAATTAATTTTTTTAAATTTTAATAGCAATTAACAGGAAAGATAAATGCACCTGTGGCCATCACCTCTTCCCTGGATCACTGCAGCACCCACCAGGAGGTGGTAGCACCCACTTTGGGAATCACTGACCTATAGATAAGAAGTGGAGCATATATAACAACCCAGAAAAAGGACTTTTGAGAAAGATTTGCCAACAAGTGGGAGACCCAAGAGAGTAGGTCTATGAAAAGAATAGTGATTGCAAGTATGTATTTTGCTACTATGGTGCCAAGTACTTTATAATCTTCATTTCATTTAATCCTCACAATAACTCTGAGAGATAGCTGCTATTATTATCCCCATTTTACAATTTAGAAAAGGAGGTAAGCAGTGGTTAAATTTATGCCCAGTGTTACATAATAAGGAAGTGTAAATGCTGGATTTAGAATTCAGGTTTCCTTCTCTTGGGCCATTGCTCTGACCATTGTATCAATTAGCTGCCTCTAAAATCCTGGAAGGAGATAGTACCTAGGATAAAGAGGTACTCAGCAGGGTCAAAAAGCTACTGAGAGCTGAGAAAAGATGTAAAAAAGGGAAAAGCGATAGGATTTGGCATATTCAGAAATCACTGTTTGCCTTATAGAGAATGAATGGTTTCAGTTGCATGATGACGTAGGCAGTCACATAATAAAGGGATTGAGAAATGAGTGAGAATATTAATTGTAAGTTAGCTGAGAAGCCAGAGTCAAGATGGCAGAGTGAGAGGTGACAATCCTGGGCTTCCTCTAAACCTCTCTGACAACAACCTCAGAAAACATGCTAATTCTGAGAGGGATGGGCAAGAAGAAGCCACAGTAGGCATATATACAAGAGTAGCTTCATGAAAAAGAATAGTGATATAGCAAGTATTTATTTGACACCTACTATAGTGCTAAGTACTTTATAATCTTTATCTCATTTAATCCTCAAAAAAATCTGAGAGGTAGGTGCTATTATTATCCCCATTTTACAGCTGAGAAAAGGAAGAAAACAGAGGTTAATTGTCATGCCCAGGATTATACAATAAGGAAGTGTCTAAGCCTGATTTAATGATCATGTATATTATACAAATACATATACATGGGACCAAATAAGCACAATAACCTGGTATTTGATAAACTCCAGAATCAACCCTATTGGAGCAAGAAATCACTATTTGACAGAAACTGCAGAGAAAACTGTACGAGTCTGGCAAAAACTAGACTTAGTATAACATCTCACACTGCATCCCAAGATAAGCTAAAGGGATACTTACATGTAATATAGAGGGTAATATCATCAGCAAATTAGGGAAGCACAGAAAAAAATGCCTCTCAGATCTATGGCTAAGGGGAAGATTCTTGACCAAATAAAAGATAGAGAAGTTCACAAGAGGCAAAATGGATAATTTTGATTACATAAAATTAAAAATGTTCAAACAAATTCAAAGTTGCCAAAATTAGAAGAAAAGAAGAAAGCTTAGGAAAAAATTGCAGCAAAGTTTCCCTGACCAACATCTCATTTCTCATCTATAGACAGAACTGGGCCAACTATATAAAAATAGGAGCCATTCTCCAATTGATAAATAGTCAAAGAATATGAACATGTAATTTTCAGAGGAAGAAAACAAAGCTCTCAATAAATATATGGAAAAAAATTGTATAGGACACTAATAATTAGAGAATTACAAAGTAAAGTGACTCTGAGGAACCACCTCGAACCCATCAGATTGGCTAAGATGACAGAAAAGGAAAATGACAAATCTGAAGGGGATGTGGGAAAATAAAATGTACTATTGGTAGAGTTGTCTATTTAGCTGAACAATTTGGAACTATGTCCAAAGGGATCTAAAACTGTGTATATAATTTGAAAATTCACCATTACCACTACTAGGTCTGGAGCTCAAGGAGTCAAAGATAAAGAAAAAGGACCCACATATACAAAAATATTTATAGAAATATTTTTTTCCGATGAAAAATTGGAAACTGAGAAATGGCTGAACAAATTATGGTATAAGAATGTGATGGAATACTTCAGTGTGGAAAACTAATGAATGAAATGGTGGCAGAAAAAACTGGAAAGACTTAAATGAACTGATATAAAGTGAAGTGAACAAAAATAGGAGAATAATTTTACACAGTAAATGTAACAATGTAAAGATAATCAACTGTGACGGACTTAGTAACTGATCAGTGCTATGATCCTCCACAATTCCAAAGGACTCATGATGAAAAATGCTATCCACCTTCATAGAATCAATAAATTCAGCATGCCAACTGAAGAATCTTTTTGGAATATGGCTAATGCAGAGATATGTTTTGAATGATTTCATATCTATTCTAGATATTATACCTGCAGCCTTCTTAATAGATGAGGCAGGGGTGGAAAGAGGGAGAGAATTTAAAACTAACAAATAGAATTTTTCTTTTAGATACAAAAAATAAAGTGTAAGCAAGATGTTTTGGCAAACTTTTTCTAAGAAAACTTTTTCTAGGGGGCAGCTGGGTGGCTCAGTGGATGGAGAGCGAGGCCTAGAGACAGGAGGCCCTGTGTTCAAATCTGTCCTCAGACACTTACTTGATGTGTGATCCTGGGCAAGTCACTTACCCTCATTGTCTAGCTCTTACTACTTTTCTGCCTTGGAACAAATACACAGTATTGATTAAAAAGGAAAGAAAGAAAAAAGAAAAGAAAAGAAAACTTTTTTTAAGACAAATTTTTCTACTTCACAATTTTGCTAGGAACCATATATTCTATAACAAATCGGAAAGAGAGTGATGGGCAATCATTCACTGGGGAGTACGTCCAGCTTGGGAGAAAGAGAAAGTCCTTTGCTCCAGAGGAGTCTTTGGGCACAACATCCCAGATCCACTTACGTGAAATGTTCCATTCAACTTGGAGACAAGAAAGCTTGATAAATAAATATGAGCCAGAGGTTTCCTCATTGTCATTGTTATATTCATATGCTGGGAAATGATGGATGCCACCTGAATGACAGGAGAGGCAGTTGGAAGACATAGAATGTTCCTAGATGCTGTGAGCCAGGGGCAAACGTCAGTTGGCCTGGCAGTATAAATTTCCCTGACAGCCACTTGAAGGGGTCTTTGGTCTTTGGTCTTTGGGTTTTGGTGTTGGGTCTGTGGGCTCTTTAGGTATTTAGGTCTCTGGATCTTCTTAGCTCTTTAGGTCTCAAGGTCTCTGGGTGGTGAAGGGAGATTGGGAAGTCTATGAAGAAGAGGGTAGGAAGAATCTGAATATTTCCTGAAAACTGTGAGAGCTAGTGAATCACCAAACACTGATAGCGAGAAAGCTGAGAGAATAAGATCACCAACTAAGTTGCAACAACAGCAGTCACTATTCTCTGGCTTGGCTGTGGCCAGGGTGGGCCAGAGGGGTAGTGGAGAATACAGTTCCACTACTAGATCATTTAGATAGATCACTACATGATCCATTACTAGATCAATAGCCTCCAATCCTGATTGTCAACTAGTTATAGATATTAGATTGACAGGGTCTCCAATTCCCATTCCTTATCTTGTTTATCCTTTCCTTGATTATAGATTATAGGTAAAAAGTGTTTAACAAGTACCTTCCTGAGTGGTCTTTCTATTACAATCCTTGGAAGGGAGTCAACGCAGTCAGATTTCAAACGTGATCCAAAGCAAATCAAAGCCCTATAATAATTTATCCAACCTCAGGTTGGACCTGAAAGGGTTGCCCATACACTTAACATTTTGGGGTTCTCCCTGGTAAACTATTAGAGAAAAGGGGAAATTATAACAACCATCAAGGGTGATCAGGGTTGGTGTTCCTTCATCATCTGCAACTAGGGAGAATACATAGATACATTCACATCCCTGTATACCTATATCTCCCTAGGAGCTTTTTGTTTATAACATCATATATCAGTGGTACAACAAGGGAAGAGAGAAACAGAGACTTAACGTATAACATATGTTATTGTATAGGCTTGGGACTGAAAAATAGCAAGCTAGTGTTTATCGAAATCAGACTTGAAATCACCCAAAAACTGAAATTAGGAAGACTGGAAGAAAGATAATAAATATATTTTCCGAAGGTCCAAGCTAAATTCAGCTCCCTGGTGCCCCTCTGTTCTTTATCCAGAATGAATTGAATCACTGAAGCTGGGGAAGAGGACAGGGTGGTGGCAGCAAAAGTAAAACCACACTGACTGTAGAGACTAAAACTGTTGGGACAGTGGATTTCACGGAAGACATTTTACCTGCTGCTGGACACAGGGGTGATAAGAGTTGTGGTAAGTATCTCTGCAGTAGTTTGAGAATAATTGGTGGGAGTCCTTATTTGGCCTGTAAAAAGAACAGAATAAGGAAATACATGGGCCTGTGACCCTATATACTCATATAACTCCTCTTTCCTGGCAATGCCTGAGACAAGTCTATCAAGAATGCTGGCCAATCCACTTGAGACACCATATGCATGGATTCTATGGGCTAACATATTTGCTCATTATATAACATTCATTACACATAATCTAGTAGTCTAGCCTCTTTTCCTACTCCCATTTTCACCAGAAGTCTTTTCTGCCACTTCCACATACACACTCATGGTCTGGCCACACATATCCTGATGGAATGCTTTCTTTGCCCCCATGAGCTAAATATTGTCATTTAATATACAGAATGAAGGCAGTGCTAGTAACTTCCTGATGTAGAACATTTTACAGTTTACAAAGTTCCCGTACTCATCATTACAATCTCTTTCTTTCCCCCACCCCATTTTGCAAATGGGAAATTAATTTAAAGAGAGGTGCAGTGACCTCCCAGGGTCATAATGCAAATCAATTTCACAGCTAAGACTTGACCCTGTGTCTATGCTTTTTCCATCAGAACCTACCAGTATTTCCTCCACTTTTAGTTGCTGGAAGCCATCAAAGCCATGACGTTTAGCAAGGCTAGTCACCAGCTCTGACAATCCAGCAGGGCAGGTTGCCGGGAGGATGGAAATTCCACACTCAGTTTCCCCTATATGATTCTTTTTACAGTGACATTCACTTGCATTGAAACTATTGCAATCAATATCCTTATTTGGCTCCAAGGAGACACATAAAAACAATACAGGTTCATGGCAAAAACAATCACAGTCACAGACTACCCACTATCCCAAAATAAACCCCCTGAGTATAGAAATTTCCTCTAGAATCAGCCCAAGAAAAAACCAGCAGTTAGTGAGTTAATGCAAGTTTCTAAAGTTCCCAGTAAGAAAACACCTGGCCTGAGTTTGGTCCCAAACTTCCACAGACCAAAGAAACAGTGAAACACAAGGAAAATAAGGGAATGACAAATTAGCACAGAATCACCCTTCCAGAACTGCATTCGTATTGACCCTATAGCAGAAAGAACAGCAAACATACTTTTAAAAAATAGTGAAAAGTGAAAGAACACCATGGGAACAAAATTTGGACCAGACTGATATTATTGTATCTTATTTGATGTAATCAACTACCATAACTATCTTCTTGATTGATGATGGGTATGAATAGTATAATGTAACAATATACATGATTTAATTAATTAAAATATAATTAACTATTATGCTTAGCTAGGAACTAATGTTCTTGTACCCTACGGATGGCTGAAAAGAAAAAGTTCCAACTAAGCCATGCCAAAATGAATAATTGTTGACAAGCTTGCTTCTTTGTTTAACCACAGTAAGATAATTAGTAAATGCCAATCATATGATGTTTCAAAAGTTAATATGTGATTTTGAATGTATGGGAAAATCAAAACCTGTATGAGATCATAAAGAAAAAAGGGTATAAAAATAAAAATCAGCAGATGGCAACAGAGAAAAAGCCTCTGCAATTTAACTTGCACTCTGGCTCATTTTCATTTCATTTTTCGCCACACCATCCCACCTCCAGAGACCCAACCAAGCAAAGAGCGGGCTCTTCGCATTTAGTGGACACCATGACATTCCCCCACATACACACAGACACACAGTATCTCATGGTACCAGAGCTGCTGGCATCATAAATAACAAAAGCAGAATTCTCTCTGTGTGTTGGTATAAAGCCCTAGTCATATTTGTTTGAAGGAGTGTGAGTGTGTTATGCTAAAGTCATAGGTTCTTGGGAAGGAGACCAGAGAGGAAAACGCCTCCCCATGCCCCAAAAACACATTGTGAAAAGAAGAGAGGACAGGATGGGAATTGGGAGGAGCAGGAATCTGAAGGATTGGAAAGGGTGTAAATGGTTTCTCCCTGGGTACCTTAAGAACATCTATGCTCACATCTTAGTCTAATGTCTTGGACAGAGTTGGTTCTTCCTAATCTCTGCTTGAACTAAATGAGATTGAGTTGGAAGGAACTTACCTGGTGAAATGTTCAGCCAGATCAGGGAAACATGAAAAGAGCCATCACGAGGGTCACAGAATCCACAGCCATAGAGACCTGAGTCATCCACCCTGAGCTGAGACATGTGGATAGTGATGATACCTTTGTGGATATCATCATTGAGGGAGACTCGTCCACCATTTTGTTCTAATAAGAAGTTCAAGTTCCTGATGATTAGACACTCATGTCCATTTCCATTTTTTCTTACTTTACACAAACATTTCAATCTCTGCTCAGGTTTCTGGAGATCGTAGTAGAAACTTACTCTGAGTATCTGGTTCTCCTGATAGTCCAATACAAAATATAGTCCCTGGGAGCCTGCAAAGTAGATGTTCAGGTCAGGAGGAGCCCAGCTGGGTCTCCCTTGAATCCTTTCCCTTCCTTGACAGAAGAGTATGAGCAAGGTAAAGAAGCTGGTCTCCTTAAATAATATCCTCTGCTAAGAAATTATGCCACAAAGAGCCATCTCCCTCCCCCAGAGGTCTTCCTAATCAGTGATTTCCTAGTGAATAATTAGCAATCAGTTCTCCATCTCTCTCTTTCTTTCTCTTTCCCATCATAGATTATAGATAGATACATATATACCTATATATGAATGTACACACACATATATATATATACACATATATATATATACTCTTGACACATTCTTAATTTTATCTTCCTTGATAACATTTTCTCCATCACTTTCTGAAGGTAAGTCAGTCATCAAACCCTCATTTCATGTATTGTTTGTAATTTCTATAGCAAAAATGCAAAGGCAAAAAATTTAGCAATCAATTTTTGTTAGGTAGTTAAACTGGCTCCAGCATACCACTGCTTCTACCCCTCCCAAGTGCTACTTAACAATATAAGGTTATCGGCATTCCTTTCCTTCTCCCACTCTCCCCTCTCTTTTATTTCCCCTATCAGTCCTCATTTCTCCCCCTCCCTAAAAATCCCTTGCCTCCAGATACCAAATAACAGCAAAAGCAGCAGCAGGAGACAGGGGGCTGCCTGGACCATCATGACTCCATGGGCCCAGAAGCAGTAAATGTAGAAGAGAATTTCTTCACCCTGGCCTGATCTGATAGAAAACAGGAGGGAGTTGGTCCTTATTCTCCACTGCTTGATTCAGCACCTCTGAGAGGAAAGAAGAACTAAGAAATGGTCAAGGAAGCTATGATTGGGGAAGTGAGGGGAGCATCAGAAATGCTGACCTCATAGGAGAGGAGAAAGAACTTATCTCTTGGTGATTTTATTTGTCAGGACTCTGACCCTAAGGATGACCTACCTTTAGTCCTTAGAAAGGCAGAACCACAACTGAAGCTTGTTTCCATAGGTTTCTAGATCTCACAAGCTTTTATCCCATGTTTAGGCAT
>NC_058133.1:271408464-271417104 GCF_016433145.1 Gracilinanus agilis | reverse complement strand
AAAGAAGAACTAAGAAATGGTCAAGGAAGCTATGATTGGGGAAGTGAGGGGAGCATCAGAAATGCTGACCTCATAGGAGAGGAGAAAGAACTTATCTCTTGGTGATTTTATTTGTCAGGACTCTGACCCTAAGGATGACCTACCTTTAGTCCTTAGAAAGGCAGAACCACAACTGAAGCTTGTTTCCATAGGTTTCTAGATCTCACAAGCTTTTATCCCATGTTTAGGCATACAAAGACAGCCTGGGCAAGTAGGAGAGAGGGAGGGGATGAGACAGGCATGAGAACTGAGCCTAGGTCTTAATTGGCATTCAGGAAAAGGGAAATGGAATTGTCTGGCCTGAAAGAATAACTTCAAATGAATAACAACTGCTGGAGACAGGGGCATCTATTTAGGAAGGAAAGCTAGGACAGAAGGATGCCATCTCCTCACTATCTCTCTCTATCTCAGGCAAAGAGGAACCAACAGATGGACTCTTCCTCTTCTTCCTGGCCCCACTAAATCCTTCCCACCCAGTATTCTCTGTCCATTTTCCAAATCAAGTGAATTGAATTTAGTAAAAAGAGGGAATCCTGGGAGAATGGAGAAAGTTGATTGTTGGACAGGGGGTCTTCTGGTCTAATTAGAAATATTTCTCCATTATTTCCCTGGGGGAAGAAAGAGATATAATTAGGATTGCTGTTCATATAAGTTATGTCATTGAACTATAGGGCATAAATCTATAACCAAAGAATCCTCAGAGAAAACTGAATCCAGCAGCTCTCAATATATGGTCCAAGGACTTCTGGAAGAGGAGATGGAGGGAATAAGTATTGTTATGGTGTTTAATATGTGCTACACACTATGATAAATCCTTTTAACAAAAATTATAATACTGATCCTGTAAGAGCTTTTACAGTAGAGAAGAGGATGGAGGAAGTGAGGAATTGAAACTTACTTTCATCAGAATTGGTCCAAAGAGAGAATAACATACATATTCAGTTGGTATAGAAATCTATCTTTATTCAGTTGGTATAGAAATCTATCTTTCCCTACAGGAAAGTAGGAGGAGAAGGGAATAATAAAGAACAAAATATTTTTGAGTATGGAAAAGGTGAAGGGAGATAGAGAATCACATATACAATGAAAAATATGATGGAGAGCAATACATGGTAATCATAATGGTGAAAAAAAGACAATTTTCTCTAAAAAAAAGGTCTCATTTCTCAGATACATAGAGAATGAGTCATATGTAAAAGAAAAGAAGTCATTCCCCAATTAATAAATGGTCAAAGGATATAAATAGGCAGTTTTCAAATGACTTAATTAAAGCTATCCATTGTACTGTCAAAAATTATTTAAATCACTATTAATCAAGGAAGTACAAATTAAAACAACTTGGAGATGCAATCTCACATCAGACTGGCTATTATGACAGAAAAGGAAAATCAGAAAAGTTGGAGGGCAGGGAGGAAAATTGAGACACTAATTAACTGTTGGGGAAATTGTGAAATTGATCCAGCCATTCTGGAGAACAATTTGGAATGATGTTCAAAGGTCCATCAATAAAAAAGATAAAAAGCAAAAAGAAAGAAGACCTGTACATACAGAGGAATTTATACCAGCTCTTTTTGTGGTGGTAAAGAATTGGAAAGTAAGAGGATGCTGATCAATATGGAAATAGTTGAACTAGTTGTAGTATATGATTATAATGGAATACTATTGTCCTATAAGAAATCACAAGCAGGATGTTTCCAGAAAAACCTGAAAAGTCTTACATGAACTGGTGTAGAGTGAAATGAGCAGGACCAAAAAAAATCATTGAACACAGTAACAACAATATTGTACAATGAACAACTGGGAACGACTTAGCTATTCTCAACAACACCATGATCCAAGACAATCTCATAGGATTCATGATGAAAAATGACATCTTCCACTAGATAAAGAACTGATACAGTATGAATCCAGACAAAAGTGTACAATATTTAAATTCCTTTCTTAGTTTTTTGTTAGAATTTTCTTCCACGAAAAGACTAATGTGAAAAAATGGTCTCCATGGTCAGAGATAAAATCAATAACAAATTGTTTATCATTTCAGTGAGCAGGAAGGGAAGAGAAAAAGTGAATGGGAGATTCAAAAAAATGTTTTAATAAACATTAAAATTTATTTTACATGTAATTAGGGGGAAATTATAGGTATGTATGTATGGCAAATATACATATATATGTCAAAAAAAACACACCACTTAATTCCTGTATTGCTTCTCCTCCCAAACATTCCTTCCTGTTAAAGTATATTTAAATCCTATCCTTTCAACTTCTTTCTACCTCTCCTGTGTTTTGGTTCTATGTGCTATCCTGAATTACAAATTCTTGCCTAGATTAAAGATCCTTGTTGCTACAGTGGTAGCCCCCTTTACACCAAAACTGACCTATTTAATTAATTAATTTAGGGTTGATTTAAATTTAAAAATTTTCATTTCTAACATGATGAATAGCAACAGATATAACCCATAAACAAAAAGCGTATACTGAGAACAAAAAGTTTGAGAACTACTTGTATAAGAATTCAGTTGGGAGAATGTTCTGAATCTAAATTCATTGTATAATTCCATAATTAGTCTATTTTTAAAGTTTTTCTCATGTAATTCCTGAAAATGTGATGAGACTTAACCCTTTGCATGTGACTACCACACAGGTAAATCATGGTTTAAGACTAAGCTGAGAAAGTAGTTAGAATATCAATTGACCTTAAAGATGATAAGAACCCAAGCTGAGGCAAGATAGTATGATCCTCAGCTATGTCCTGTCCCATGTGGAAGTTCTCTCTAAAGGGTAATTTTGAGAGGGATTTAGTGCTCTTCCTCCCATTAAAGGAAAGAGTAAATTGAGGGTGACTTGAGAAGGTAAAATCTGAACCTTTCTGATGATGATGATATCTCGGGTTATCAGCTTTTCCTAATAGGAGGGCATGTAATTCCTTGGAGTCAAAGTCAAAAAGAACTCCTGATGGAAAACTTATTAAGTTATTATGAACACACTCTGTGAAGTCCTGGGGATACAAAGAAAGAGAAAATTCTGTCCCTGCTCTCAAGGAAATCACAGCCTTAAGAGTCAAACCTCATGTAAGTAGCCACACTATATATAAGAGAAATTCACATTAGTTAACAAGAGAAAGAAACTAGATTTAAGAGAGAATGGGAAAAACTTCCTATAGAAGGTAATATGTTAAGTGGAACTTGAATGAAGCAAGTAGGAAGAGATGAAGAAGGGATAGCATTCCAGGCATGGGAGAGAGCCACTGAAAATGCACCATCAGGAGACTGAATGCTTTTTTATGAGGAAGAAACCAGTGACCCTGGATCCCTGAGTATATGATGGGGAGTGTGGGGTGTAATGAGTAAGGAGGCTGGAAATGGGGGTGGAGGTGATTAACTAAGAAGGACATTGAATGGCAAAAATAAAATGATTGTGTATTAGATCTTGGAGGTGATATGGAGCCACTGGAATTTATTCCATGAACTATGACATGGTCAGATCTTGGCTTTAGGAAGAAAAAATTGAATGTAGGATGGTTTGGAGCAGGGAGAGATTTGAGGTAGGGAAACCAAGCAGCAATTTGGACTTTTGCAATAGTCCAGAATTTTGGAATTTAGGGGTGCATGCACCAGGATGGTAATGGGATCAAAGGAGAGAAAGGGGGATATTTGAGAGATTTTATCAAGGTAAAATTGGCAAGTATTGGCAATAAATTTCATGGTGGGTAGAGGACAGGGAGGAATCACATATGACACCTACATTGCCAGCTTGGATTGAAAAGATTGTGGTACTCCCACCAGTAATGGTGATATTAGAAAAAGTGGAGATTTGGGAAGAGGAAAGACAATTAAGTTTAGTTTTTGACCATGCTTATTTTAAGATGTCAGTGAGATATCCTGTTCAAGACATCTAATGATACTTGGGGATGTACGACTGTAAGTCAGCAAAGAAGGTAGATTAGATAAGCAGATTTGAGAATTATCAGATTCTCAGAAGTGTAGCTCATGGTGAGAACAAAACAGGATTTGGGGGCTGCAATGCAGAAGCAGAGATAAAATGTCAAGAGATTATGATCAGAAAAGGGAATTTCATAATCCTTGTATATGAAAATGGTACATTTGTGAGTAATGTCAAGATCAAGGACTTGATGTTACATCTTGTCTAACTGAGTTGGGCTAGATAAGCAAGTCAAGTGAAATAAACAATTTGTGAAACTATGAGACTAGGCAGTATGTGAGTGTGTACTGTTTTTTTAGCGGGGGGGGGGAGGGGAGGAGGGAAGGGGAAGGAGGGAAAGGTAGGAAAAGGATGAGAAGGAATGGAAAAGGAAGGTAGCTGGGTTCCACCAGCCCCAACTAGGGAAATTAACAAGAGCCTATAGAGGTAGGCTATGAAGCAGAACAAAATCAGATTAGACTTCAGGGATATTAAGTTGAGTTTATTTGGGTTAGGAAAAAGAAAGGTTAGATCTCCAGCAGTTAGCTGGGACCAAAGCACTTGGGGGCTAAAAGGCACTCCTCAGTTCCGGGGAAAAGGTACTCAGGGGAAAAAGGTGCCAAAAATCAAGCCTCCTCTCTCTTTTATACTTTCTCAGACACCTCTTACAAAGGAAGTGGGATATGTCTGAAGAAGTGGAGGTTGAGAGTTAGATATAGTCTCCCAGGATTTAGAATCATTTTTAAAATGTACAGTATACACACACACACACACACACACACACACACACACACACACACACACACTATTTATATATACATTTATAGAGAGTGGGAGAAAGGAAAGTAGAAGACAGACAAAGACAAACAGGCAGACAGAATAGAGATTGAAATCCCATGGTCTGAGGGCAAGAGTTGAAGAGGAGAGAAAAACTCTAAGCCAGGCACTGAACTTATGAAGAAAGAAAGGAGGTTCACAGACAACCACAACCAGGAACTTGATTGAGAGGTATATATGGTTTAAGAGAACCTCAAAGAAGAAGAGGTTACTAATGACAATAGTAGGAAGAGGGTGTGGAAGTCATAATAATGAATAGAGTATTCCAACTACTCCATGTAGATCAAGGAATTGAAGAGAATATGTCAAAATATATCTACTGCTGGAGAGCAAGGGCAGAGGTTTGTGTCCTCTGAGAGTAACCAAGACTTGGTGAGAGCTAAAAGATAGTGGTAAAGGAAAAGATTTAAAATCAAAGCAAATTTTTTACCTCTAGGGCAAGCATTCCAGAGGTGGAAAACATTAGAGTGGGATATTAAGGGAATTCTATCAAAGGGAATGGCAATAAGGGATGAGGAATGGAAGGCGAATTCTACTCAATGAGATCTGGAATTTCAGAATCACTAAGAGAGTCAATGCGTGACAAGGAAGGGGTGTTCTTAATCATTGAGGAATGAGTTAAATTAGATTTTCAAAGTCCATAGGAGTGTTGCCTCAGGATGGAGACTTTCAGGGCCTTAGTCCCTTCACATGAGAAGACAAATGTTAGGAGCTGAAGGGGATGTTGTTATTCTCTTCCACCCAAGGAAAGAGACAAGGCAGGAGACTTGACAGAATGGGTTTTTTATTCTTTCCTCAAAAGGAAGAGTCCAGTAATAGATGGGAAGGAATGTCTTCTCTTCCCTTTAGAGACTGAAGACTAGTTAGGAGAACTGGTATGACAGAATAGAATTTATAGAATATCAATGTGTCAACTTCCTGGTTAAGATGGCAGCAGAGTAAAAAGCAGCTGCTTAACCTCTCCTAACCAAAACATACAGGACTCCTCAAGAAGAAATAAAAACAAATCCAGAGAAACAAAGGGACCCCACAACAGGGTGCAGCATTGGAGGTACATGGAATCGGGGTATTTCCATGCTATAAAGGGGTGAAACAGCTCTCACTAAAATGCAAGCTGAGCAACCTCCTGCCCCACCGCACACCACCTACAATGCCAAAGCCAGCTCACAAGAGTTAGAGCAAGTTTGAGGCACGGATTAAGTCCTTGGAAGCTACCTGGGGTCACCAGGGCCTGCTCCTGAGAGCAGCAAGACTTAAAGACCTCAAGAGGCTAAAGAACACACGTGAACTTTGAGTGCAGACCCTGAGCGCAGGCACAAGTGTGGGTGTGGACGCAAGCCCAGACACAAATCCTGAGCGCAGGTGAGGACGCGGATCTTGAGTTCAGGCGCGGACCTTGAGTGGAGGCGCAGTGCAAAAGGGGTTCAAAATGGTGGAAGCAACACCCTGAGACTGTTAAAGGAGCCTCGGGGACCACCAGGAGGCTTGACCCTGAGAACAATTGAGACCTCAGGAGCCTAAAGAGTGCAGGCAGACTCTGTGAGGATAAACTTGAAAGGGCACAGGGCTGACAATGGCAAGCCAGAGACAAAAACCCCAAAAGAGAAAGATCATCAAGAAGAAATCTGTAACACTCGACAACTTTTACCCAGATAAAATACAGACAAAAGAGCAAACAGCAGAGGAGAATAAACAAGTAATCATATCCAAACCTTCCCAAAATAATGAAAACTGGCCACAAGCTATTGAAGAGTTCAAATCTGAGATGATGAGGAAGATGGAAGAGATTTGGAGAGAGAAGTGGGAAATAGCTCAAAAGGAAATGAACAGGTTAGAACACAGAAACTCCAAATTGGAGAAAGAAGCCCAAAAATCAAACAAAATGGTAAGCAAATTGGAAACCAAAATCTGGCAAGAAAATAACAATTTAAAAGGCAGAATTTTGCAATTGGAAACTCACTTTCCAATTGCAAAATTCTGCCTTTTAAATGAAATGAACTGATAAACAAATTGAACACCAGAAATGACCAGATTGAAAAGAAAAACCAAAAGGTTATAGCCAAAAACCAGTCCCTAATGGCTAGAATTGAGCAATTAGAAGCTAATGATCTCTCAAGACAGCAAGAACAAATAAAACAAAGTCAAAAGACTGATAAAATAGAAGGAAACATGAAATATCTCAATTAGAAAGTGACAGACCAAGAAAACAGGTCTAGAAGAGACAATCTGAGAATCATTGGTCTTCCTGAAAAAGCAGAAATTAATAGAAATTTGGACTCTATACTAAAAGAAATTATTCAGCAAATTGCCCTGAAGTTCTACAACAAGAGGGCAATATAGACATTGAAAGGATCCATAGATCACCCTCTACACTAGACCCAGAAAAGACAACCCCCAGGAATATAATAGCCAAATTCAAGAGCTTTCAAGTAAAAGAAAAAATTTACAAGAAGCCAGAAAGGGACAATTCAGATATCAAGATTCAACAATCAGGATAACACAGGATCTGGTAGCCTCCACAATAAAAGATCACAAGGCTTGGAATATGATATTCAGAAAGGCAAGAGAACTGGGTCTACAACTAAGGATCACTTACCCATCAAAACTAACCATATACTTCCAAGGGAAAGTTTGGGCATTCAATAAGATAGAGGATTTCCAAGTATTTGCACAGAAAAGACCAGGACTAAATGGAAAGTCTGATATCCAACCACAAAAATCAAGAGAAACATAAAAAGGTAAATAAGAAACAGAGGGGAAAGAAATAAAACTCGTATTTTTTTAAATTTGCCTCTTTAAGGGCTTCAATATGATCCAATTATTGGTATTCCTATATGGAGAAATGTTATGTATAATTCTCTTTAAGGAACTCTATTCACTATTATAGTATTCACTATTATAGTAATTAGAAGAATTATTCATAGGGAGAGGTTGGAATACTAAATAGTCTAAGATGATATGGGGGTGGGAAAGAGGGAGGTGAGTAGAGGACACCAAGAGAAACTTGAATGAATAAAAAAATAGGATATTCTATTACACACAAAGAGGGCATGGGAAGGGGAAGGGATGAATACTATTATAAGAAGGAGAGCAAGAGAGCATTAAGAGGTAATAGTTAAACCTTACTCTCAGTGTAATTAACCCTGAGAGGGAAGAGTAGCTTTATCCATTTTATCCATAGATAAAATTCTATCCAACCCTACTGAGAAAGTCAGAAGGGAAAAACCAAGGGGAGCAGAGAAGTGGGGAGGTCAAAAAAGGGAGGGGAGGAGAGGGGACAGGGAATTCATTAGGCCTTAAAAATAAATAGAGGGGAATAATAAAGGAGGGGGTAAAAGGGTAGTAAATCAAGGGAGGGGACAAGGGTTACTGGCATAAAGCAAACCACTGGTTTAAAAGGAAAAAGTGTAAGAAGAAGGGGTAGAATAAGAGAGGATACCAAAATGTCAGCGAATACACAACTGATAATTATAACTCTGAATGTGAATGGGATGAACTCACCCATAAAAAGGAAGCAAATAGAAGAGTGGATTAGAAACCAAAATCCTACCATATGTTGTCTATAAGAAACACATATGAGGCGGGTGGACATACACAGGTTTAAGGTAAAGGGCTTGAGCAAAATCATTTGGGCAACAAATGAGAAAAAAGAAGGCAGGAGTGGCTATTATGATTTCTGACAAAGCCAAAGTAAAAAGAGATATGATTAAAAAAGACAGGGAAGGTCATTACATCCTGATTAAAGGCAGTATAAACAATGAGGAAATTACATTGCTCAATATGTATGCACCAAATGGCATAGCAACCAGATTCATAAAGGAGAAACTGGCAGATCTCAAGAAAAAA
>NC_058133.1:271323531-271407964 GCF_016433145.1 Gracilinanus agilis | reverse complement strand
GAGAGAGAGAGAGAGAGAGAGAGAGAGAGAGAGAGAGAGAGAGATACTTAAGGTGAGGATGAAAATTTCTTCTTTTTCAATTAATTCCAGAGAAGCTGGAATTCCAGAGATTATATGGACAAAGCTAAATTCCAATGAGAAAGCATTAAGATTGAATCATGATTAAAGATACAATTAATAAAATTGAATATCAATTCCCTAATGGAATAGCACTTAAATTTATAAGGGAATACCTAACTTATTTCAGTTGCAAATGGAATTTAAAAATAATTGTGGGAAGAATAATAATAAAAAAATAGTAGGGAATTTTAATATCTTAGCAATAGAGTGTGTTAAATCAAAAAGAGAGGGAAAGAAGTTCTAGACTATATTAGAATGCTGAAAGAACACATTTTTGAAAGCCAAGCAGAGAAAAATAAAAAAAAAACATAGAGACTAATTTTCCCTTCTAGCTCAATTAAATGGAACATTCTCCAAAATAGCTAATTCTAGGGCACAAGGAAATTATAGATAAATTGAGAAGAGTAGAAATTTATTTTTCAATTAACTTGCTGATGCCTTTTTTATACGCAGCATTTTCTGATAAATAATCCTTTCTTCTCCTGACCTACCCATAAACCCAGAAAAGTACAATTTTTTTAAAACTCCATTTATAGATTACCATGCAACAAAAATAATCAACCAGAAAACTAAGATCAAAAGATTCATGCTACAAGGAGATCTAAAAATTACTTGTTCAATAACATTCAGGTTAAAGAATGAATTATAGAAGCCATAATAAATTATATTAAAATGTCAATAATATAAATGTAACTTTTTCTTTTGTAGTGCTGTGATGGTGAACCTATGGCACATGTGCCAGAGATTGCATGCACTATCTCAGGTGGAGGTGCTTCCTTCCCCCTCTCCACCCTTTCCACCGAACTCCGTGTCCCCACTGTGCTTACTTCCTCCCCTTCACAGGGTCCTCAGGCCACTCCCTTCTCTTTTTCCCTCCCCTGTTTGGCCCTGGCTTCCTGTGACCCTCCTCCCTAGAGAGAGGAAGGAGGAGACCAAGGCAAAGGGGGAGCCTGGGCACTAGCCTTTGAGGAGGAGCAGGCCAAGTCCCTTCAAGGGCAGTGTGCAGTCTCCCTGGGTGGCAGGCAAGCAGGAAGGAAACAGAGGCAGAGGTTCATGCTGATGGCCCAGCTCTCATCTGACTTCTGAGCCTGCAGAGCTGCCCCTGCACTCTCCCTGGGGTTCCGCCTTTGCTTTCAAGTTCTGAAGCTCCCCAGGAGGAGCCCGCTCAGAGTCCCAGGGAGGACCTCTCCTGTTATGCCAAGACCCCCTCCCCTCCCTGGAGGCCATCAAGACCTGCCTGCAATGACCCTCATCCCCATCAGAGAGTTTTAGCAAGTGCACATGAACCAGTTCACTGAAGGGAGGGAGATTTCAAGAGTCTACCCCTTCCAAAACTGGGGGGAGCACGAGGTCCCCTGAGGTCTCCATTCTCACCTAGAAGACTTCAGGTCAGGTGGACTGTAGCCAGACCAGAATCATTGGTAAAGCAATGCTTGCAAGCCCAGACTTGACCTGAACCCAGATCAAGAGTAGCTACCCCAAAGGATGATTTTGTTTTTTTAAAAAAGGGAAGCTCGTTTTATTCTAGAACCCTGTTCAAGCTGACTCTCCTCCCCTCTAATCAAATGGTGGCAGGACATGTTGGTCCAAGAATCCCTCCCATCTGACTTTTCCTGAGGCGAGCTGCAAAAGGTGGTCAACAACATGCTGAAAAGTAGACCCTCATGCATACAGGATCTGTTGTCTCTGGGGGGCCCTCAGTCTGGGGGGGAACTGCATGCAATCTGGGAGGATGAGGCATTGCACATGGTCTCTAAGAGGTCTTGAAAGGTTTGCCATCACTTTTGTAGTGTATCGCAAAAACAATAATCAGAAATAAATATATTCTAACCCTGAACACTGATAACAACACTAGAAATATGTATGATTTGAATATGAAGTCAAAACAATTATGGAACAAACATATTAATGGCACACCATAAATAATATGGGCAGGCCTGAGGTAGTTCAGATTTGGCATTGGGTAAAATATAGTAAGAGATAGATATTGAAAGAAGGATAGACATTGAGGGCACATTGCATTGTTTTAGCTGAGTGATGTTCCTTTGCCTGCCCAGCCTGCCCATTATTTTCCACCAATTGAGCATCAACAGAGGGTTCCTAGAGCTCCTTGTGATTATCTTGTGGTTGTTATTTGTCCTTCATTTTTTGAAGAAGACCAAAAACATACCCTGAATTAGATTTCAATGAGGCAGTGTTGCAAAGTCATCTTCAATTGTTGGGGCCTAACAAAACCCTGCTTTGGTACTTCTAATCATACAGAATTTTTTTTCTTTTTAAAAAGATGTTTTGTTTTTATATTACATTTACCAATTTACAAACATTTATGGATCATTCTCACTTTGTGAAAGGTCTCTTGCAACAAAGTATTGCAGTTAATAAGATTAATAATCCTGAGTTTGTCAGTCTACATAGAAGGTTGCTGCAAATCTGTCTTAACACTGCCCTCCTGTGCTGAGCATGAGGACTAGGGGGGCTGCTACTATTGGGGTTTTCCTCTACCCTTTTATGCTAGAGTTGGGCGTGTGAAAAAATGTATCTCTACTCCTTGCTAGACTACCACAGTTGATGAGATTAGAAATTGCCACACCGAACCAATCAGACAATTCCAAAAGATCCTGGCTATCATGCCAAAGGCTGGATTCCCTTTCTGTCAGTGGTCATCCTCTCCAATGCAAGAAATTCCTCCTGTTCTCAGTAACCTTCCATTGAGGTATTCAAAAACTCCTGGCATCTCAAACTCATGGTTTTCTCACCAAGATTAGGAATGTGTTGTTCAAGCTTTACCTACTATGGGAGCTCTTTATACTGGAAGCTCTGTAGAGAGAGAATTATAACTCACAGTTCACATTTCAGGGGTGGGGGGGAATTTTTAAAAATTTATTCAGCACCTCAACTTTTCTTAGAAAATTAACTCAGGTGCAATTGGCATGTTTGACTGTATCTCCAATTCCAGATGTGTCTTTGGAGACCTGGGGGAAAAAAGCATTGTTGTTTCAAGTGCTTCCCCAATATGAGAATAATTTATTCCATTTTTTAAACTTATTTTTTAAAGGTTCTGTAGGTGAGTGTACCTCCTGCTGTCTTACCTTAGGTTAGTCTCTTCCCTTTTACTAGAAAAATAACCAGTTCCAAGGCCCTGGAATATTTCAAGCCAAAAGGAAAAGTGTTTTTATTTACTGAGTCTTTGCAGTTATCATAGCATAATTATAGAGTTTTGATGCATATTTGAGTAGGTAGATCTTGAAAGACAAATATGTACAATAATAGTGTAGGACACTGGTAATGAAATATTTTCTCAGATGTCAAACAAAATTTGTAAACTCTCAGACTCTTTCCCGATTGTTATTGTGTACTTATAATTTGAACATACTTCTAATCAGACAGAATTTTTTTGTTTTTTTTCTTTTTAAAAAGATGTTTTGTTTCTTTATTACATTCACCAATTTACAAACATTTATGGATCATTCTCACTTTCTGAAAGGTCTCTTGCAACAAAGTAATGCAGTTAAGTAAGATTAATAATCCTAAGGGCCTCACCTGAAAGTACAGGTAACATTTCATATCTATAGAACTTTCCACATTTCCATTTTTTAAAAAAACAACAACAACCCAACAGAAATCTATTTTGTCTCCTTCCCACTCATCTTCCTGTAAAAAAAAGAAAATCTTCAGGTAAAATTTGCATATTTGGGCAAAAAAAATTCCCTTAGTAGTTATCTCTCTGTCTCTGTTTTTGCCTTTGTCTCTGTCTTATTCTGCACTCTAAATTCATCACCTCTCTGCAATGGATAGCATAGTCCTCTGGAATCTTGAATGGTTGATGTTTTTATGATAGTTCTTATAGCCTTCAAAGTTATTTGTTTTATAGTATTATCATTATATCAGTTGTTCTGGCTCTGCTTATTTTATTCTTCATCAGTTCCTGGTTTCCAAAATTGCTCATTTTATAATATTGACATTATAGAGTAAATCATCCCTCTGGTTCTGCTTACCTCATTGATGCATCAGTTCATAAAGTTTTTTCTATCTTTTTGAAATCATCTATTGTTTCATTTCTTAAAATATCATAGTATTTCATTACATTTGCATACCACAACTTAGCCATTTGCCAATTGATGTTTCCAGGGGTTTTTTTCCATCGCAAAAAGACCTTCCCTTTAAAAACTGTTAGGCTTACAAGAGAGATCAAAGAAAGAGGAAAAGGTCCTATATGTACAAAATATTTGCAGCAGCTCTTTGTTGTGGACTCCCAATGCTTTGCACCAAAGAATCACAAGAAAGGCCATGTGGCAAAATTCTGATTGGTCCTCACAAATTTAAAGCAAACAAGCACACAAAACTCAATCATTCCTTCAGCAAAGTTGTTAGATAATCCTACAATTCTAGGAATCTGCATTGTTTTGCATTCTCTTACTTTTAGTGACCTGTATGCCATCCGTCAATTGTCTGGCTATATTTGAATGCAATTATAAGACGGGGAGTAACTGCTTGTTCAGCTCTTCGTCATTTCCAAAAAGTAATTCAAAACTAAAGAATTCTCTCCCAATTCACACACAAATATGACTTTCTCAATGCTAGGATGAACCTTTTATCAGTAAGTCTCTCATGAGGCAACAGAATGATGATTATTATTAGCAATAAAAGGTATCAAGTGCTAACAAGGGGAAAGGATATATAATCTTCAAGTTTTGACTTTTTCCTGTCTATAACTGATGGAGGAAAATAATTCACTTTTACGCTAACTTGCCTTCTCCTCCCCCTGAAACAACCCCCACAAAAATTGATTCTTCTTGGCTGCTTCGTAGGTAAACTGAGTTTAAAAGATTTCAGTAGAACTGGAAGGAGGCTTAAATTATCAGGTCAGAAGTATCTGGAGATAACAGTCAAGTGGCTTAATGAGAGTTTACCACAAATATCTTCAAGGTGCAGTTCTTAAGGACACAGAACATCTTCCTATTGATCCCTCCTTGCTAAATGACTAAAGGCAGTTTATTATTTAATATCCCAAGAGTGGGAGGTACCTCAAAGTAAGCAACCATCCCCTCTAGAGGTGTAACTAAAAATATAAAGGTTAATTCAGGCTCATCTTTATCTGTGCTCCCCATTCTCCACTTTAACAAGCTTATTATGTTCCAGGCTTATGCAAAGGCACCTATTATTTTGCTCTGGGAGTGACTCAAGCTCATTTCAGTCCTTTTCAGTCTTGTTAAACTCTTAATGATTCCAACTGGGGTTTTCTTGGCAAAGATACAGTAGTGATTTGCCATTTCCTTCTCCAGTTTATTAAAAAATAGAACCCTTACCTTCTATCTTAGGATGATGCTAAGTATTAGTATCAAGTCAGAAGAGTGGTAAGGGCTAGGCATTTGGGATTATATGTCTTGCCTAGGGTCATACACATAGGAAGATTTGAATTCAGGACCTCTTATTTCAAGACATGGCACTCTATTAACTGAGCTATCTAGCTGCCCATCTCCAGCTCATTTTACAAATGAATAAACTGGGGCAAACAGAATTAAGTGACTTGTCTTAAGGACACACAGCTAGTAAGGTTTGAGACCAGATTTAATCTAAGGAAGATGAGTTTTCTTGAGTCTAGGTCTGGACACTCCATCCACTGCACCACCTAGTTGCCTTTGTTAATATGTTTGTTATTGGAACAACACGAAACACTTAGAGATCATCCAATTGCTAACAAAAGAATTACTTTTTTCTCTAACTGATGGATAAATGAATCACTTCCAACTTAACCTGTCCTACCTCAACATAAAAAAACCCCAAACCTCAAAACAACAACAAAAAAACACATATTTGGAGTTATACTCTGGTTTTCTAACATAAAATATGTTTTTGGAGCAGTTGATATGTAACTTGCAGAATTCTCTTTTTTCCCCTCTTTCTTTGTTAAAAGGGATGACTCAATGAGTAGTGGAAGGGAGAAGAATATATTTTGAAATGAAAGGGACATAAATCCAAAAAAAATCATAATATATGATTTAATAAATAGGTTTCTAAAGTTCATAGGCTTTAGAGTTTGAAGGGCCTTTAGAGATCATTTGTTGTGATTCTTTGGTACAAACAGGGACCATAGGGCAGTTAAAGTGGATAGAGCATGAGGATTTGAGTCAAGAGAACTTGGGTTCAAATATAGCCTCAGACAGTTCCCAGCAGTGTGACCCTGGACAAGTCCTTAACTCTGTTTGCCTAGCCCTTGCTCTTTTGTCTTAGAGTTTGTATAAATGGAGATTTTGAACTTTGGACTATATCCCCCATAAGACCCTTAGTATTTCCCAAAATTCCCTTTAATCTCTCCTGCACTCCATGTTTGCATGGTCACGTTGTTTTATAAATTCTGTAGTTCTTCCCTCTGAAGTGAGTTCAGTACCTTTTCCCCTCCAGTTAATTTATGTTAGTTTATTAATAAAACTTTATAAAATATAATATTTGGTTCTTGTATATTAATTTTAATCTCCACAAATTGTTACTAAGACAGAAAGTAAGGGTTAAAAAAAAGGATTAGCTGTAAATAGAAGGATATTGATCAAGGACAGGCAATCAGGATACTTCAAGTTCATTTGGCTAAGCTAGAACTCCCTTGCCTGAGTTGTCCATAGTTTTCTACCTATCAGCCATCAGAGAGGGGCTTGGATTTCCTTGTGGCTATTTTGTACTTAGTGTGTGAATTAAATATTTAGGGGACCTGAATTTTGGGAAGACTTACCATTAAGGGGGATACCATAGAATCATGTGTTTCCATTTGTCAGCAT
The DNA here is from genome assembly GCF_016433145.1 of Gracilinanus agilis. Lineage (NCBI taxonomy): Eukaryota > Metazoa > Chordata > Mammalia > Didelphimorphia > Didelphidae > Gracilinanus > Gracilinanus agilis. The sequence continues at coordinate 271,401,074 of NC_058133.1, read as the reverse complement.
GGCAGGTGAGATTCCTGACCAGCAGAAGTCAAAGGATGTGACTCATGAGGACTGGAGTGAAATTCTGGCCAATTAAATTAGGGGAAGGGTTTAAACTAAGCTTAAAAAGAAAGCATGTGCAGTGTGAAGGGGATCTCAGTCTTTTTTTCTCGTGGGAGAAGCTCTCTCACTGGCAAGCAATCCTGCCATCATACAATCTTAAATCTCTAAGAAGCAGAGACTTGGCAGCAGTGAGGGAAGTTGGAGAATAAAGAGTGGCTAAGTTTGGAGACCTCCTAGGTAGACTACTCATTCTTTTTCTTTACTAATAAATAGTTATAAATTTAATATAAAGTCTCCAAGATTAATTTTTAATTATTACGTCAGGCAAGAAGAAAGTAATAGTGACAGTCTAGGCATTTAATTCTACTGTGTTAACCAAGTCTTGAGGCTAATATTAATGCTAGGAAAAAGTAACCTAACTTGAATAAGTATATGAGTTGGGATTTTGCTGCTACCACAAAAAAAAATAACAGGAAAGTATCACAGCACATAGGTCATTGATTTTAGTAGTAACTTTAATCACTTCAAGGAGTTTCTTTAAGATTATAGCCATGAAGCTGCTCAGTGCCACCAGTGAGTAATGTCCCCTGCTTCCACAGGCTCTCCAAAAATCTAGGAGTGAGTTTTGGGCTCAAAAAGACATTCCATCCTCAAAAAGAAATCATCTTGGTCCTTTCCCATTACTACCTGAGGTACCAAGGATGATTATGTGGCTATCTCTGCCAAAGAGTCCACAGACCTTCCCATCAGGTTTTAACCATTATCATTTTGCTATTATAATCAGTTATGGAAGAATTAAATGGATGGATGCAGAGCAAAGTAAGCAGAACCAGGAAGATAATGTGTATAATAACTACAGCTGTATAAATGGAAAGAACAAAAATCTAAAACTAAACATTGTGTAATTATAATGACAAATCTTATCCCTGTAGAAAGGATGAAAAAATATACCTCCTTTCCTTCTTTGAAGAGGTAAGGCACTTTGTCTATGGAATATTGTACTTACAATCAAGACTCAGTTGATGTGTCACTCTTGCAGAACTTTTTTATTCTTCCCTCTTTCTTTGCTAGAAGGGATGGTTCAATGAGTAGTGGAAGGGAAAGGAATATAAAAGGGACATAAATGAAAAAATCAGAAATATGATTTAAGAAACAGGTCTCTCAAATTCATAGACTTTGGAGCTGGAAGGGCTTAAGGATCATTTGCTTCAATGTGACATTTTATAAATGAGGAAATAGAGGCCTAAAACAAACCAGACTATGATTCCAAATCAAATGTTATCAGACCATATATTCATCTTTTTTTTTAACCCTTACCTTCCATCATAGAATCAATACTATGTATAAGTTCCAAGGCAGAAGAATGATAAGAGCAAGGCAATGTAGGCTATGTAAGTTGCCCAGGGTCACATAGAAAATATCTGAGGCCCAATTTGCACATATTTATCTTGATTACATTGATGGGCTTCTATTGATACAAGAGTCTTGAGAACATCCTTAACTGTGTTTCCTCTTGGAAAGTCATGAACCCAGGAATTAAGAAGAATATTAATGAAAAAGATGACAATTTACTGAATCAAATTTACCTCAGTAATCTGACCAGTAGATTGCAGCACCTTCAGGTCTCACTATCTCAAGCACCTAGCCAGGAACTTGAGACCATCTGGGATGACTCAACAATCAGAAACATCACTAATATGCTATCATTTCATTTCACCAGATTGCGACTGGATGGACTGTTTCATATTCTTATGGCTAGCATGTTCCTTTGATCTGTTTCTCAAATATCAATTATCCTTAATTAATGACCTATGTGAATATCATCTAAACTTGTTGGTCCTTGTTTTTGGAAAGAGACCAGTGACATCATGGGGTGATGTCTTTGCTTGCCTGGAATTGTATTTAAGTGAAGCAGAGTTGCACAAAGTCATCAACGTTATTTTCTTCTTTGTCCCCTCTTTTTAGACACTCTTCTTTATTCTATTTAGCCTTCTTCTCTGCATCTTGATTAATTAGCCTTTTCCTCCATGCTTTTTGGAATTCTTGTTGTCTTCCAAAAACTTTTCTCAATTATCCCTCCTACCTCCTAACATTAACTGAGAACCTGACTGTTCCCCAAAGATACCTTTTCTCTGACGACCCTATTCAACGGAGGAACCTTAAAATGAGTTGGAATGTTCATTCTATTCATTGCTACTTCTTTCCCAACAGTTATATTCAGATCACATCTATCAGATTTGATAATCTGGATGTGAACTGTGAATTTCTACGATTGAAATGTCATTTTCTATGTTTAGAAGTTCTGGACAATTCTCTTGTATTATTTATTTCATTATTATTTAAAGTTTCTTCTCCCGTCCTTTTCTTCTTCCTATAATTTAAAAATTGTTTTTAGGTATCTTATTTTGGAGGTTAGTATGTTTTTCTTGTATAGTATATTTTCATTTTTTTTGTTTCTCTTCTTTTAGGTTGTCCTTTACTTCTGCGTGTTTATATTCCCAATCTATTATTCTCTTTTGTTTCTTTGTGATGCTTGCCATTGCAGATTAAAATTTTCATATTCTGATCATCTTCTGCTGTTCAGATTATAAATTCTTCTCTCATAATTCTCATTTCTCTGGAACAGTGTGTTGTTTCACATTTTCCTTGAGTTCTATAGGGTATTCTGTATCATCAAATGTTGGATCATTTTCCTTTATTTTGCAATATTTATTCAGAGATTTTTAAACTCAGTTACTAAACTTAGAATTTATATTTCCTTCTGTTTTTTCTTCTTGATTTATCTGTTTATGTTTAAGGTCTTTGAGTTTTCTTCTACCTGAAATATTTTAGTACTTTCAATCTTGCCAACCTTCCTTTATTTTCTTTATTGCTCATTTCCTGACTCTTTCCTCTTTGATCATGGTTTCCTTAGAGGCTAGATCTCAAAGCATCTCAGCTTTTCAGAACACTGGGAATAGTTTGCCAGTCTAGATCTTTTTTTCAACTGAATTTTGAGTAGTCAGAACTGGTCCCATTTAGGTGCTATTCTCTTTCCATCAGGTATGACCAGGCTTTTGCACAGCTCCCCACACTCATGATATCTTGTTCTGGAGATCTTTCTCACTCTCTCTGTTACTCAGTTCTCTTCAGAGCCTGCTTTCTCCAATACAAGTAGTTCAGTGCTCTGCAAGAGCTGATCCTTACAGATTTCAGCTCTTGGTAGACTTTTGTGCTTGAAGGGCTCTGACCAAGGTGGGTGTTGAGGCCCAAGTAAACTTTTTCACCCTGGAATTGAGGTATCTAAGGCACTGGAAAAATGGAAGGGAAACCAAAGTGAAGGGGTGGAGCTTAATGTAAGTCTTTATTGTGTCCTTGGATATGCTAATGCAACCTAGCTATTGACTAGTAGCATGGTAGGTGGAAAAGTAGTGCTGAGTGAACTCAGGGTCAGTGAATATCAGTTCTTGTTTTGTTTTTGACCTTATTTTGAATTCTAGATGTCCTATATCATGGAGACAACTGAAGTTGCTTTATCTTTGGTGCATAATTTCTTTTATGGAGAAGTTTGAGATGTCAATGGGGACCAGATAAACTGTCTAGTTTGTCTGTCATCTTGTTGCTCATGTCACCCAGAATCTTATATTTAATATTTAATAACTTTCATTCTATTCAGTCACACACAAATGTGGCCATATCCAAGATTATGACATTATTTGATAAAATTAGATCATATTTGTAAGTGTTTTGTGGACATTAGCATGTTATATATATATATACGTTGTTATTATTGTTATTGTTATTATTATTATTAACACACAAGATTTTTGGATGCCAAGATTCTCTTTCTGTCTTCTTTCCACAGTCTTCTACAACCCACAATTTTCTTTCCTTCTATTTCAACTTCCTTCATTTGTCTTGAATCTATTCTTTGATTTCATCATGATTTTCAGGTCCTTAAGCCCTCCTGATTGTTATTAGTCTATTACTGCTACTTTAGCTTCTCTCTTACCTTACAATCCAATATGTACTCCATAGTCAGCCATATCACAGGTATGTTTACCATTACCTTATTCCCTAAATCTCTTATCCCTCTGACTTTCTACTGTGTCTATTCTGTTAATCCCCATTCATGTAAAACCATTACTATTAGCTTTCAGGATGCTCAGTGCCATTAAAAAATCACAAAATAGGTGATTTTGTCTATAATGTGTTGATGTATAATTTCAGTTGAGTTTTCACTGTGAGTCAGAAAACTTGTGCATTTTAATCAAAATTCCTATGATATTACTCAAAGCACTATTTTTATAATTCCCATAGCATAAAATTCTTCTTGTCTCACCTCTGCCCCAAATTTCAATACATTATCTTGCCTCCTAGTTTACTGAGTTTCCTGAGAAAATGGAAAAAAAATTAAAATTTCCAAGAGAAGAGGACCTATGGAAAAAAGAATTATAGAGATTCAGTGTTTCAGTGCTTGTTGGTTTCCTCTTACTTCTCTTTTTACCACAAAACCACAAAACCTCTATTTTTACCTATTTTTTTCCCACCCACCTTTCTCTGAAGAAAGGGCAACTATTTAGTCCACAAATAATTCTTATATTCATATGTACTCAATCTTATTTATTTCAGGAACACCCTTTATTAATTTTCCATTCTGTATTTTCTGGGTTAAATCTTCCTTTCTCAACTGCCACTCCTTGTCCTCTGCCTACAATTACAATATTCAGCTCTGTTCTATCTTAGAGTAGAGTAAAACAAAACTCTTCCTATAACATTTTTATTCCCTTTAAGCTACCATCTTATTTCTCTTCCTTGTTATCATCACTGCCCTACCACCTATACTCCCTTTTCACTCCTTTAAAACTGGTTTTCAACTCCATATCTTTACTGAATCTGCTTTTTCAAAAATAGCACAGTCAAGAAACATTTACTAATCATTTACAATGTGCCAGGCACAGTGCTAAGTGACAAAGAATACAAATACAAAAAAGAAAAACAATGTCTTGCCAAGGGTCATGACAGAAAAGTCCAAAGGCATGTAGTTGAGTTGGAAATAAGTAAAAGGATACAAGAACTAGATCAAGAATACCTTGACGATATAAAAATGAAAAAAGTCAAATTTCCAAGAGAAGAGGACCTATGGATAAAGTCATTCTAGAGATCCAATGTTACTAAAGTCTCTTCAGAGACATTGAAATGCCCTTAAAGACAAAAATTCGCATCCTTGAAAAGGAAGGAAAACATATTAAAAAATTTAGAATAAGGAGAGACATTGCTGTTATTGAAACTACTGCTGATACAGTTTCAGGACTAATCTTGCCATTGATGGATCCAATTGCTGTTGTTGGTCTTGAAATATCCATGACTTCATTAACATGTCCATTTCTATTATTGTGTATTCCTCACCACTACCCCCCTGCCCTGTCTACATGATTCAGGTAGGACCATTCTTTCTCCTAATTAGATGGCTACTCATATTCAAACCGAGACCAGTCAATCAAGCACTGAGTCCACCTAATGGAAATCTCCCATCTTCTTAGATCTTTATGGATTCCTACAACCAAAATTCCAGATTTCAGGGGCTTGAAGGCTGCCTTTAGGGCCTAGAAGGGAGACTCTCGTCTCCCATAGCTGTTAAGTTGACCTACCACTTCCATAGTTTTAGGCACCAGATGCATTTGGAAAACCAAGAAAACTCTTTACATCTATTATTTTCACTTTAAGATCCTAGTATTAAAGCTGGAACTCTCCCAAGTCCTTGCATTTGTTGTTCTTACCTCCAAGTACAAAGATAATATATAAAAGGGCTGCAATAGTTACCCAGATCCTTTCTTCCTGATGCTAAAACTTCTGCAACCTCAGCTCCAGCTCTCAATCAGTACACTTTTCCCAAGCCTGTACCATTGCCATATCTAATTGGCAAAACTAATAAAAGTTAAGAAAAATGGCACAAGAGGAATTCTATATTAAAATAAGATCCAAAGCATTCAATTTCTTTTGAAACACAGCTGGATATGTTGGACATAATACCAAAGAATAAAATGAACTAGATAATAGATTGAAGATATCCTGCAGGATAAAAAGGAAAAAAAAAGATAATGGAACAATTAAGGGACATATAAAGTAACACTATCTAAAAGCATCAATGGATTTGACAAATAAGAGAATGATTTAGCATCTAAAACCTTTCACAACTAGGCTCCAAAGTCCTTTTCCAGGCTTATTCAAATTTCTCTCCTTCAGGAAGAATACAGTCAAACCTATCTGTCTTTCTTTCTGTCATAACACATAGCTTTCCATCTTCTATCTCCATGCTTTTGTAAAGCTTTATCTTATACCTGAAATGACCCACCTCCTTCACTTTTGCCTGTTAGCATCTTTAGGATTCTTCAAAGCTCATTTCAAACACCAGCTACTCTTTTAAGGCCTTTTCTTATCTCATTCCACCAAATGCTTGTGTCTTTCCCCTCTCCAAAACATACTCTGCATATATTTTGTGTTTACTTATATGTGTACACATACAAAAGAATATAGGTTCCTTAAAGGAAAACATTTTATTTCTATCTTTGTTTTTCTAGTACCTAAAACAAAGCTTTGAGCATTTTTTTTTTGGTCTGGCCCTTTGAGTTCATTAATACCAGGAACTTCCAGAGAAGACACTCCCTCTACCATTGGATATCAATCAGCAACCCTTCTGCAACTTACACTCTTAGAGAGTTGCCTGGACATTAAGAGTATAAATAATGGACTCAACATCATATGTAGTCACTTTTTCCAAATGTTGAAGTTGAACCCAGATCTGATTTAGCCTGAGAATAGATCTATTATACAGTGTCTATCTAAATGGCAATCAATCAACAAGTTGTCAAACAAAACCAGTAATGAAAATAAAATTGAAGAACAATCCTAAAATATAATAGAAATTGAAAGCTACAGGAGGGTTCATTTAAATAAAACCTTCCTGAGGTTTTATTCCTTTTCTTCAGACAAGAGTGGAGAAATTCTACAAGTACAGGGAGTATATAGAATCCCAGTATAGAAAAATACTAATAGAATTCTTCAAGTCACACAATTATTAAATTTCATGATTATAAAATATTTTTTCAACAATTGGGAAAGGAAAAGGAAATTGCATTTTTGACTTCTTAAAAATAAACATTAGAAAAATGACTCTTGTAGGAAAAATATTTAAATTTTTAACATATACAAACATCTTGCTTTACTTTTCCTTTCTCCCTTTCTCCTCCTCTTCTCAAAAAGTAACTCCTAATACACTATATACTGAGTAAAGATAATAAATCTGAAGATAAATGATGAAACAATAGTAAGGAAGTAACTAAGGAAAAATAAGACAATGAACTTAAAGAAAAAATGAATTATTTAAATTGACTTATAAAATCACAGAAACATGAAAAAATCCCCTAAAATTGCATAGTTAAAATATTTGGAATTTATACAGATAAAAGTGATGATTTTCAAGGGCAAAACATAAAAAAGAAAATTTAAGAATGAGTGGGCTTCCTAAAAATGGAAAAGAAAAATCTGATCACCATATTTCTGGAAATACTGCCAGAAAAATTTTCTAGAAATGTTGAAAAAGAAGACAGATGGCTAAAATGACAGAATTTTAAAGATGTCAACAAGAATCATCCCTAAATTTAACTAACCTAGAAATATTATTGTCGAGATTTAAAATTATAGTGACAAGGAGATGAGTTTTTACATTAAGCTAAAATTGTGTAGAAAATACATGAAACTCGTTTTTAAGTTTTATGATAAAATTCACTTGAAATCCATACCAAATTCTGTTTCATATAGCTGAACATTTTTAAAAACAGAGATGTCAAGAATATGTGGGAAAGTGTAGTAATCTTAAAGCAGTTCTTGACATGCAAACATAGTAAGAGTTGAGTATTTGAAGGAAGCTGTAACTGTGAGTCATTTGACTTTTCTTAAATGTAAATTTTACATGAAAATGTCAGTGAGTGTGTGTGGTATAATGGGTGAAGAGCTAGTCTCTGTTCAACTTGTCCCATTGACAAATAGTAGTCTTGTAACCTTGAGCAAATCTCTTGGGCAAAGCCATTCTAGGTGGTTGAGGAAATTAAAATTAAAAATTTTTCCCTGAAATAATGAAAATCTTTTTCTTGCTATCATTGCCTTGCATTGCAAAAGTAGGCAGCAAAATCTCTATAACACATATGTATTGAAAAGCAAAACAAATTCCTTGATTAACCATGTCCTATGTTTTATAGTTCTCTGGAACGGTGACTGGTCAGTATGTTGATCTGGAATCCCCAAGTCCTTCCTAATATTATCTTTATAATATTGTTGATATTATAGAAATTGTACTCCTCATTCTACTTACTTAATTGTATATCAGTTTTTACAAGTCTTCCTAGATTTCTCTGAAACCATCGCTTTCATCATTTCTGACAGTATAATACAATCCCATCAGAATCATATATCATAACTTATTTATCCATTCTCTAAATGATGGACATTCTCTTGGTTTCCGATTCTTTGCCACCACAAGAAACTGCTCCAAGTAATTTTATACAAATGATTTTCCCCCTCTTTTTTGGTTTTCTTTGGAGGTATCAACCTAACAGTGGTATCAGTTAGACCAAGAGGAAGGCAGTTTAATAACATTTGGCCATTATTCTAAATTGCTTTCCAGAATAGTTATACTAGTTCACAAATTTACCAACAATGTATTAATATATTTGTTTTCCTATAATTCCTTCAGCATTTGTCAACTCTTCCAAACTGATGGGTGTGAAATAGAAAGTCAGAGTTGTTTTAATTTAAATTTATCTAGCTATTAGTGATTTAGAGCAAAAGTATCAAAAATGATGTCTGAGGACGCGCTGAAGGCTACCAACACCCTCAAGTACAAGTTGAACTAGATCAAAATATAATTGGGAAATATTTAACAAAATGCATAAAAATTTAATAAAACATAAGTTATAGCAATATTTGTTTTTCTAAGTCAATATGCAACTCACAGGGATCATTATGTACAGCTTAGCATCTCCTGTTTCTATTGAAGTTTTATACTACTGGTTTTGAGCATTTTTTTCAGATAGCTATTGATGAATTTAATTCCTCAAAAGAACTTCCTTTTCAGAGTTGTTGACCATTTATTAATTGAGAAATACTTTTATCCATATAAATCTGACAGAGACTTTTAAGCAGTAGCTATCCAAAACAGGAGCAAGCGTAATCTGTAGTGGAGACAAACTAAAAGTCTTCCCAATAAGATTAAAATTGAAGCAAGGATGTCTGTTATCACTGCTATTTTCCAAAATTGTACTAGAAATGTTAGCTATAGCAATAAAACAAGAAAAAAGACATTGAAGAAATAAGAAAAGGCCTATGAGGAAACAAAGCTATCACTTGTTGCAGATCATCTGCTGGTCTACTTAGAGAACTCTAGAGAATCAACTAAGAAACTAGTTGAAACAACAATTTTAGTAGAGTTGCAGTATATAACCCACATAAATCATCAGAATTCCTGTATATTGCTAACAAAATCCAGAATGAGAAAGAGAAATTCCATTTAAAATAACTTCAGATACTGTAAAACATTTGAGAGTTTACCTTCCAAGATACACATAGGGACCATATAAACATAATCACAGAACTGTTTTCACACAAATTTAAACAAATCTAAAAAATTAGGAAAATATTAATTATTCATGAGTAGGCTAAACCAATATAATAGAAATGACAATTCTACTAAATTTACATATCCAGTACCAAACAATTTAAACCATGAAAGAATTATTTTATAGAGCTAGAAATAAAAGACAAAAAACAAAATTGATCTGGGAGAATAAAGGAAAGGGATACCAAAGCAATCAGTAACAGGAAAAGCAAAGGAAGAAAGTCTAGCAGTATCAGATGTCAAACTATATTACAAAGTGGTAATCACCAAACTAAACTGTTAATGGATAAGAAATAGAGTGGTTGATTCATAGACTATATTAGGTACATAATACATTGTAGTAAATGACTATAGTTTTCTGGTTTCTGATAAACTCACAGATCCAAGCTTTTGTGGCGAAAACTTATAATTCAACAAAAGCTACTCAGAAAATTGGAAAGCAGACTGGCTAAAAATAGTTATAGACCAACATGTCACATCATATACCAAGATAAGATGAAAATGTGCACATGATTTAGGCATAAAATATGATATCATAAGCAAATTAGGCGAGCATGGAAAAATTTATCTGTTAGATTGACGGAAAAGGGAAGAGTTTATGACCAAACAAGAGAGAGAATGGATCAAAAGATGTAAAATGAATGATTTAGATTGTATTAAATTAAAAAGATTGTGTACAGATAAAACCAATGTATCTAAGATTAAAAAGAAAGCAGGAAACTGAGAAAAAAACAATTTTGTAACAAATTTCTTTGGTGGAGACCATTTCTCAAACACATAGGGAGCTAATGGACATTTATAAAAATAAGAGCTATTCTCCAGTTGATCAATGATCAGAGAATATGAACAGTTTTTATAAGAAGAATTTAAATCCATCAATAGTCATATTAAAGATACTTTAAATAACTAATAATTAGAGAAATGAAAATTAAAACAACATTAAGGTTCCTACTTTACACCTATCAGATTGGCTAACATGACAGAAAAGGAAAATGATAAATGCTGGTGAAGATGTGGGAAAATTAAGGCACTAATGCATTGTTGGCGATGTTATGAACTTGTCCCACCATTACGGAGAGTTATTTGGATAACTATAAAGCTGTATATGTCCTTTGACTGAGCAAAACTTCTATTAGGTCTGTATCCCAAAGAGATCAAAGAAAAGAAGAAAAAAGACCAGGTAGTTCAAAATTACTTACAGCAGCTCTTTTTTTGGTGGCAAAGAATTGGAAATTGAGGGGATGCCCATCAATTAGGGAATGGTTAAACATGTTATGGGATATGATTGTGATGGAATACTATTGTGCTATAAGAAATTATGAGAATGATGATTTTTAAAAAACCTGGGAAGACTCATGCAATAGTGAAATGAACAGAACCAAAAGATCACTGTACACAGTAACAATTCTTTTGTAAAAATGATACCCTATGGAAGATTCAAATATTCTGATCAATACAATGATCTGTTCTAGAGGACTCATGATAACAAATGCTATTCAATTCCAGAGGGAGAACTCAGTAACTCTGAGTAGAGATTGAAGCATATTTTCACTTTATGTTTTTTTTTGCAATATGGTTAATATAGACATAATGTTTTACATGACATCACTTTATAATTAGTACCATATTGCTTGCCTTCTCAATAGGTGAAGAGAAAAAGAATTTAGAACTAAAAAGAAAAAAATGCTTGTTAAAATTAGCAAATAAAAATGGGATCTAAAATGTAATATAACCATAACAATAAATATATTATAACCATCAAAATGAATTAAATAATCCTTTATTGGAGAAATTTACTGCAAAGATCCCCCCTCCATTTAGTTACTTCTCTTCTAATTTTAGCTATGTTGGTTTTGTGTGTACAAAACAACAAAAAAAAAATTGTCTGTTGTCTGTTTTAACTTCTGTGGTTCTCTCTATGTATTTGGTCATGAACCCTTCTTCTATCCAGATGGTTTCCTCTAATTTTTTTTATGATGTTACCCTTTATGACTAAATCATGCATCCATTTGCAGTTTATCTTGATATACAATGCGAAAAGTAGTCTATAACTACTTTCTTCCTGAATGTTTTCTAACTTTCTCAACAGCTTTTATTTAATAGTAAGTTCTTGCTGCAAAGCTGTGATCTTTGTGCTATCAAATACTAGGCAATATTGATAATTTGTTTTTGTATATTGTATAAAATATAGTACACAGTCTTTTTTATTGATCAAACTATTTATTCCCCAATATCCGATTGTTATTGCTAATTACTGTTTTGTAAGATAGTTTGAGATCTGGTACTACTAGACTCCTTCCTTCTCAAATTTTCCCCCATTAAGGCCCTTAATATTTGTAAACTTTTGATTTTCCAGGTGAATTTTATTATTTTGTTCCATTTGATTTTTGAATTTTTTTGTTTAAAATGTCCTTGAGCAAATAAATCATGTGATGTTTTCTTTTTTTATTATACTAGATCAGCCTATCTATGTATACTTAATACTTCTCTAATTATTTTAAGATTATTTTCATTTGTTTAAGGTGTTTTATAATTGTGTTTATATATCTCTTATGTGTGTCTCAAATATTTTATATTTTCAGTACCTATTTAAAATTAAATTTCTTTTCCTATCTCATCTTGCTGGATTTTGTTAGAAATATATAGAAATGCTGATCATTTGTATCAGTTTTATATCTTGAAATTTTGCTGCAGTTGTTAGTTTTTAAAAAAATAACTTTTAGTTGACTTTTGAGTATTAGTTAAACAAATAATTATACCATCTGAAAAGAATGATAATGTTATTTTTTCTCTTCGACCATATTTATGTCTTCAGTTATCTTATTGCTATATCTAATATATATTGCACTGTATTGAATAGTAATAGTGATAATGGCCATCCTTTTTTACCTCAAGCATTCTGGAAATGCTTCTAGTTTATTCCCATTACAGACCAATAATGGCTTTTAGTTTTAAATAGATACTATTTGTCCTGTTAAGGAAAGTTCCCTTTTTTCCTTTTTTTCTAGTCTTTTTTAATAGGAATGAGTGTCGCATGTTTTTTTTTCTGAATCAATCATTATAATAAGATGATTTTCATTGTTCTTATTATTAAAATGTTCAATTGTTTTTTACAGGTTTCCTAATAGCAAATGAGTTGTGAATTTTTTGGTACAAATTTAACATGGTCATAGTATATAAACTTTGTAATATATTGTTGTAGTTTCCTTGGAAAGGGGAAAAAACATTTATATAGTATCTACTATGTGTTAGTTACTCTGCTAAGGACTTTCTTTTTTTTTACAAATATTATCTTATTTGATTATCACAATAACCCTGCAAAGTAGGTACTATTATTATCTCCATTTTGCAATTGAGAAAACTTGCTAAAACAGAAGTTAAGAGCTAGTATTTGATACCAGATTTGAATTTGTATCTTGATTCTAATCCCAGTGATCTAACCTTTGAACTATCAGTTCCTTAATTGCTAATATTTTATCTAAAAGTTTTGTATTAATATTCATTAGACATATTGAATAATAGTTTCCTTTCTTTTGATTTTCCTTGGGTTAGATATTAAGTGTATATATATGTATATGTATACATATATAGAAATAATTTATTTTACTATTTTTCAAACTATTTAAAATGTTAGAATTAATTATTCTTTAAATATTTCATAGAATTCATTTGTAAATGAATTTGCTCCTTGAAGATATTTTGGTAGGAGCTCACATCTTGTTCAATTTCATTTTTTTGAGACTGAAAATTAATTGTTTTGTTGATCTAGATATTTTGTATTTTTCAAAATATTCATCCATTTAAAATAATTTCTTGGAATTTCTCCCTTTTGTGAATTCACCTTTTCACTTTTTAATAATGGTTATTTGGTTTTTCTCTAGCTTTTAAAAAAGTTACTAACATCTATTTTATTTTATCAAAAATAGTTTATAGTTTTATATATACATTCTTTTTTTTGCTTTCAATCTCTTCTTTGATTTTCATTATTTCCATTTTGATGCTTAATTGTGGGTTTTTAGTTTGTTATTTTATTGCTTTTTTAGTTATATGCCAAATTAGTTCATCTTTTATTGATGAAAATTTAGAGATATATAGTTTCTCCTATGGGCTATTATTAGCTGAAATCCTAAACTTTTGTTATGATATCTCATTGTGGTCATTATTCTTAATTAAATCATTGGTTTGTTCTTTTACTTATTAATTCTTAAGTTAATCTTAAATTACAATTTTAGTCTATAACAAATTTTTTTTAATTTTAAACCCTTAACTTCTGTGTATTGACTTATAGGTGGAAGAGTGGTAAGGGCTAGGCAATGGGGGGCAAGTGACTTGCCCAGGGTCACACAGCTGGGAAGTGTCTGAGGCCAGATTTGAACCTAGGACCTCCTGTTTCTAGGCCTGGCTCTCAATCCACTGAGCTACCCAGCTGCCCCCTATAACAAATTTTTAATAATTTCTTCAATGGTCCTTCAAGTGTTGTACTTTTATTCCATTGTGACCCATAAAAAGTTATGCTTAATATGCTATTTTTCTGCATTTGTTAATGCCACAATCTGTGGTAAGTTTTTATAAAAAACAGTTTTGAGAGAACTATGTATACTCCTATTCTCATTCAATAATCTCTAAACTTTTCTAAAATTCTTTTCAGATTCCTAATTTCTTTCTTGTTTATTTTGGTTAGATTAATTAGATCCAAAAGGAGTCCACTGAGGTCTTACTATCTATTACTCTGTGTAATTCATTTAGTTTTTCCTCTGACTATTCAGAGATAATATTTTCCCAGGTCTAACTCCTACTACGCAAGGCTTTTGTGCACAAAACTTAACAGCCTCAAATTCTAGTTAATACTAGCTTGCTTAAAGTCTCTTGCAAGCTTTCTAATACAACACAGTTATAATTCTATCTTCCTCATCCTGAGTAGATCTTCTTCGATAATCTTTAAAGACCTTCCTTTTGGTTCTGGTCCATGTTCTCTGACTTGAACACCCCTTAGCAATGTGACAGCTGTCCAATGAGACCCTGAGTTTGCTTTCATCTGGAACACATATCTTGTTGATTGTCCAGGCTCTCACCCAACTGTAAGATGCAGATTATAACTGTACCTATTTTGAAGGATTATTGTGATGAATAGGTCATTAAGAAAGGCAGAGAAGCCTCTAGGTGGAGTTGAGGAGATAGAGGCATTATGGATGTGGGGGACGGCAGAGAAAATGCATAGAGCTGAGAGATGGAGTCTCTTCTTGGTGGAACAACCAGCAGGCCAGTGTCATTGGATTAAAGACGGATGTCAGGGAGTAAGACGTAAGAAGACTGGAAAGAGATGATGTTGAAGTAGAGCTTTGAATGAAAAACAGTGGATTTTTTATTTGATCTTTGAGGCTATACTGAGCCACTGGAGTTTATTGAGTGTGTGTGTGTGGGGTTGACATAATCAGATCCGAATTTTAGAAAAATCACTTTGGTGGGTAAATAGAGAATAGATTGGAACCAGGCGGCATTCGAGGAAGGTAAAGCCTTTTACCTATTATTGCAAGCTATTGCAATAGTAGATGTATGAAATGAGATCTTGAGCTAGAGTGGTAACAATGTCAGGGGAGAGAAAGGCCATTGTATCATGTTTCAATATCAGAAAATAACAGTTTATCCTTTTTTAATCCCTTATAATTTCTAGCTCATGTTTGCCTTTTACTCTTTGTATTAGCTCTTATTTGTATTTTAGTTTCTAAGAATGTCTCAGTTTTCCCCATATAAAATGAGAAAAATAATAAAGTTTACCCCGTAGAGTTGTTGTGAGGATCAAATGAGACAATATGTATAAAATATGAAGTGCATATTTTGGCGCATAGCACTTGGCACATAGTAGGCCCTATATCAATACTTCTGTCTTTCTTCCTTCTTCCCTACGTAGCTTTATTCTTGATCTTTGCATTAGAAATGCTTGAAAGCCCTCAGATTCATTAAAAATTCATTTTCTCCATGCCCCCACCCCCAGAACTATATTCAATTCTGCTGGGTAAGCCTATGGCTTTTGCATTCTAGTATATTGTATTCCAAGCTCTTTACTCTTTTATATAGAGACCTGAGAAAATATGGGCTGCACTTGTGTCCTATTGGGTCCTGGTGTTTCTTGTTGGTACTTTGTCAGGATATTGAGGGTTATGATTTTTCTCGGAGCTCAGGAACAGCTCAGGCTGGGGGTCTGCAAGCATTTAGTGCACCCAAAGTGGTCTGATCCAAAGCAAAGTCTGAGGACTGCCTTTCTAGTCTGAATTCTACAAGTTTCTGACATGGGTTTGGGTCTGAACTGTAGATTTGCCCCTGGTTTCAATTCTACTAGACTTCTAATACACTCTAGCAGACTGTTGTGGAAATCATACACTGGAAAATTCTGTAGGTTTAGAGTACTAAAATTAATTTTTTTGGTTAATGTTTAGTTGTTTTTAATGGTGTCAATTTTTTGTGCACCTTTTTGGGGTTTTCTTGGCAAAGATACTGGAATGGTTTACCATTTCCTTTTCTAGCTAATTTTTCATATGAGGAAACTGAGGCAAACAGGGTTTGCTCCCTTTCACACAGCTAATAAGTGTCTGAGGCCAGATTAGAACTCAGTCAGATCTTCCTGACCCCAGTCCTGGTAGTCCATCTAATGCAGTCCCTTTTGTCTGGTATTCCTACCCTGGCTATTCTGCTGCAGGTTTCATACTGGGATGCGAGCTGGAACTGAGACTCCCAACTCTGCACTTGCATCAAAACTATATAACTGCTGCTTTCTTCTGTAGCTTCTCTTTATTCAGTACCCTACAAAGGTCTATAATAACTCCTCAGCCTAGATCAGTACTCCTAGAGCCAGGTCTCTTTCTCCTCCAATCTGTCCTAGAACTGAGAAGTGAATGACAAAACTGTCAGTTGAAATCTGTTCTTGCTCAGTCTGTGAGGTTGGATTCTTCTGTGTGGGTCTGAGACCTCTTTTTGCCTTAGTACACAACTATAGGCAAAACTTCATGCATTCTCTTTGCTTCAAGGCTCTGAGTGGCTATTCCTAAATGAAGCAATCTCTTTAGCTCTCCTTATGGCTCTCTGGGATTTTTTTCCCTTGGAATTCTTGGTTAGGATTTAATTTGATGTATTTTCTAGTTCTTCTTGTAGGAAATGTAAGGTAGAACTTGGTTGGATTTCTTCCATCTTGGCTAGTCTTTTGAAAGGTTGAGTATCAGATTAATTGCAGACCTGTATTGATAGAGATTTCTGTCACCAGAAATGTCTTCACTTCACCACTGAAATCAGTTCTGGTCCCTAAAAAGGGAAGAAAGCACTCTACTAGGAATTAAGGATAAAAAGACAAGCAAACAAAAAATTATTGTTGTTCAGTGTTTCAGTTGTGTCTGACTCTATGTGATTGCATTTGTGATTTTCTTGGTAAAGATACTGGAGTGGTTTGCCATTTCTTTCTTTAGCTCATTTTACAGATGGGGAAACCGAGGCAAACAGGGTTCATTGAATTGTCCAGGATCACATAGCTTGTAAGTGTATGAGGCCAGATTTGAACTCAGGAAGAGGAGTCTTCTTGACTCAATGCCTGGTGCTCTATCCACTATGACACCATCTGTCTTAAGAAAATAAATGAAAACATGAAAGTACATTTCAGTATCAATATTATAGAGAGATAGTTTGATGAAATGGAGAAAGAACCAGTCTCAAAGCCAATAAGACCTGGTTTTAACTACTATTTATCACATCCACTGATTATATAATTCTGAGCAAGTTACTTGCTCTATCCAGTCTTCTAGAAAATTCTCTGAGACTATAAGATATGGAGAGATGCTGACTTATACTGGTAGAGAGCATCCATTATTTTCCTACAATAGTGAAGTCACAGGTCCTACTCTTTAAAAAAAATCAATATAAAAATGTATAGGTCCAGTGCCATTGTTTCTAAATTTATAGACAAAATAATACACTGGGAAAAGAATATAAAAATTAATATTGGATTTCAACATCACAGTAACAGAAAATGATAAATCAAATAGATTAATAAAAATAAATTTTAGATTAAATAAAAAGGTAAAGAAACTGTACATTCTATGAACAGAACTAATTAAGAATAAGCAACATATATTTTTGTCCATGTGCTAGTGGAATAGTCACAAAAATCTGAAGACATTCAAGGACACAAAGAAGTGATGAATCAATTTATAAAGGCAGAAAATGAAGTATATTTATAGATCATAATGCCATAAGAAAATTGCAATTAACAAGGAAAATATGATCAACAATTTAGGCTTGTGTGGAAAGCAAATAATGATTTATTGAACAGTACTGGTATTAAATATTAAATCATACAGGAAGTAAATTTATGCAAGATGACAATGCAATACAGTATATTAAAATGTATGGGTTACAGACTCTTATTGATAGGCAAGTTTGATAGTAATAAGATAAAGAAAAATAGTGAATTGAATTTGCAATGAGAAAACTTAGTCCATGAACCCCCAAATCAAGAAGTTTTCAGAATGAAAAAAGTAAAGATCAAATTAGTAAGTAAAATATCTGTTTTTTTAAAAGTCTCACAAATATGCACAAAGCATGAACAAATTTCATTTTTAAAAGGAAGAGAAAAATTAGATGTCTAAACTCAAGACATGAGATGGGGAATTATAGTGAATTAATTAGAATCAAAAACTATTTCAAGGGATCATTACATGCAGTTAAATGCAAATGAAACTGATTATATTTCAAAAAATCGATATAAGAACATGGATGTTCAAATTGACTAAATGGGATATAAACAGCTTAGTGAATAAGCATTTATTGAGCACCTAATATGTGCCAGCACCTATTATGTGCTTGGCGGGCAGCTATGTGGTACAGAGGATAGATACAGTAAGCAGACACTGACCACATGACCCCCCACAAGTCACTTAACCCTGTTTGCCACAGGTATTTATCTATAAAATGAGCTGGAGAAGAGATGGTAAACACTCCAGTATCTTTGCCAAAACAAACAAACAAACAAACAAAAAACTCTAAAGGGGGTCACAAAGAATTGGACATAACTGAAAAAAAGAGTGAACAATAACTACATGTGCAAGGCACTGTGCTAAAAGCTAGTAATTCAAAAAGAGGCAAAAGAAAGCTCCTGTCCTCAAGAAGCTCAAAATCTAATAGGGGAGAGAATAAGCAAACGGATATGTACAAACTAGATAGATAGAGGATAGATAGAAAATAATTAGCAGAGGAAAGACACTAGAATTAAGAGTGGGTGGGAAAGACTTCCTGTAATAGAGACTTTAATTGGGACTTAAAAGAGGCTAGGGAAATCAGGGCGCAGAGATACAGAAGGAGAGGATTCCAGGATTGGGGGGAAAACCTTAGATTGCCAATTGCTGAGAGATAGAGTGACTTATTTGTGGAACAGCACAACACAGAGTAAAAAAGTAATTCTAAAAACATCAAAAAATAATAAAAATGAAAAGATTTTCCTTTGATATGATTAAAAATATTTGAATTTCAAAAGCAGGCTTTAATGGAAGAAGATAATTTTTTCTTCAGTTAAAAATCTAGTCTCAGATACTTACAAGCTGTGTGACCTTGGGCAATTCACTTCACCTCTGATTGCCTCCGTTTCCTCACCTGTAAAATGAGGATAATAATAGAACATACCTCCCAAAATTGTTGTGAGGATAAAATGTGGTATTTTTTTGTTAGGATCTCTGCAAACCTTAAAATTCTATATAAATGGTATTATTATTGTTGTTGTTGTTATGAAAAGGAAATTTAGAAAGTAAACATCTGTAAAGAAGTTAAAGTACCTCTTTTTAGGTTTCATGACAACTTATATAGAAAATTGAAGAAATTTAATAAAAAATTAAATATGATAATACAATCTAAATGAATTAATTACTGCAATGAAATAACATTTTTATAGAAGTAGAAAAAACATAGCAAAATTTACCTAAAAATACTAGTTAAAAATAAAAATATGAAGTAATATTATGAAAAAAAAAAGATTTCAAAGTACCTGAACTGCTCAATCTTAAATTATACTATAGAACAACAATTAACAAAACAACCTGGTACAATTATGAAGCTAATAAATGCTGGAGGCAGTATTCGAAACCATGTCTTCCTGTTTTCAAGGCCAGCACGCTATCAATTCTTCCAAGCTGATTTTCTAAATTGGAAAAAAAATCTCAAGTGGCAGAAAAACATGAATGACACAATACTGCAGGTGGACTAGTGAATTAGAATAATCTTTTCAGAAAGTAAACAAGGACATTTATCCTCTTTGATCCAGTAATCCCATTATTTTAACTATTAAATCAATAAAACAATACATATGCATTAAGGAACTACTATGTGCTTAATAAAGTCTTGAAGGAATCCAGGCAAGCCAGGAGATGGAAGCTAGGGTCCAAATGAAGATTAATATAGGATTAAGAAGATGAGATTTGGATGGAATTGCAAAAAAAATCAGGGTGAGGGGTGGAAGGAGAGAAAGACTAGGATATGGGACTACCAGAGATGCATGGCCATGGATTTTTCTTGGGAAAGCACCTGTTATAAAAATATGAGTTGCCTCAGTAGCTCATGTATGTTCTAAGGATCCTTTCCTCAAATTTTACTCTGAAAGGTACACTTGGGTCCTGGATCAAGGCTGCATCTCCCCTTCAGATTTTAGGGGTAGCCCTAAGGAGTCAAATGTGATTCTCTAATGCACGGTTACTTAGCCTTTATTTATTTATTTATTTATAATCATAAACCTGTTTGGCATTTTGATAATGCCTATGGACTTCTTTTCAGAATAATGCTTTTAAATAATTGAAGGAAATGCTAATTTTCAGTTAGAGGTTAGAGTCAAATTAGAGATTTGTTTTCCTTCCAAGTTCACAAACATCCTGAAATCTATCCACAGATCCCTTGGGAGTCTATGAACTCTAGGTTAAAAACTTTTGCTCTGATGCCATTGATTCAAGTCTCTACTAATGTACTTCCCCCAAAATTATCAGTTTAGAGTCATTGTTGTCATTTGGCCTTAAGCAGTTTTTAGAAAGGGGTTTTAGTAATAAGAACAAAAACATACCTCAATAATCTGTGACACACTGTCCTCAAATAGAAAGAGTGAAGTGAAGGCAGGCTCAAGCTCAGAAAGCACATGTGGCTAAGAAATAACTCAGGGATTCTGGAAAACCTTTCTCCCTTAAGGGGAGGAATTCAGCGTAGTGTAGCTTCTTTGTGGACCCTTCCTAAAGCCAGGAGTCTTTGTCCTGGGCTTCTGACTAGACACTGTTCTGTGAGAAATTCAACGTCTTTTGGACTCTGAAGAACAAAATATTTTCTTCTATAGAAGGAAGAAGAGAGGAGACAGAAACCAGGATGAAAACCAAATCTAAGTGCTCCGCCAACTCAAGTGATCCCCTTCTCTAAGGGCTATCTAGAAACCCCTCTTCTTATTTGCTGCTCACTGGGCTCTGAATCTCAGTCAAATGCTCCAATCATTTGCTTCTGTTTCATGGGTGACCCAAAGGGTGTTGACTAGATTTTCTCAGGCCAATCCAGATACACTTTCATTTAACCCCATCCCAGGTCACCCAAGGATATTTCAATCTTAATCTAAAGTATCTGATTAACTACTAGTCTTTCTAACTCATTAAGGCATCTTATCACTCACCTTAAATGGGTTGGAAGGTTTTGTTGATTGACTCAACCCTTACATTTGTTTTATGAGTGAGGGAGGAGTCTGTTGTCACTTGCTAAAGTCTGACTGGTTCTCAGGAGCTATGGATGAAGTAGATAGGAAACAAATGGATGTGGAAAGAATCTAGGAGATGTATCAAATGACTCTTAGGGGAAAGGAATTACCATTAAAAACAATATGGAGGGGCAGCTGGGTATCTCAGTGGACTGAGAGTCAGGCCTAGAGACAGGAGGTCCTAGGTTCAAATCCGGCCTCAGCCACTTCCCAGCTGTGTGACCCTGGGCAGGTCACTTGACCCCCATTGCCCACCCTTACCACTCTTCCACCTATGAGACAATACACCGAAGTACAAGGGTTAAAAAAAAAAAACAATATGGATACTAGATATGTTCAGATAATAAAATTTTAAACTTCGTTGAGATTGTTTTAGGTAGTAATTTTTAGGAAAACAACGTCTCTAGTCAGTTTCCTAAAGGGAAAAGAGTACTAGGGGAAGGATTTTTCTAAAAAAATACAAACATCTTATCTTATAGATTGTTAGAGACAGATTCAGATTATGAAAAACTGGCTGAATTCATCATGCCAGAACATTTTCTGTTTATATCTGAGGGATTTGGAACCCCCCTCTATGGCAAATGGTTATCTAAAAGTTTTTAGTATGGATAAAGGCACATATGTACACTCTAGTGTATAAGGAGTTAATTTGGTTCGGAGAAATTGCACTTTCTTTAACTGTGGAAAGTGGGAGTAAACTTGGGGAGTTATAAATCATATCAGGCATCTGATTCTGTGTGCATGAGAGAGTGAGTAAATGCTGACACTTTCAATAAGTGAGGGGGAAAAAAAGTCATGAAACTCTAGTAATACTGAACTGGGAAATTGATATATTTGAATTGGGAATTCTTTGATTCCCTGATTTTGGTCATTATGGGCTTTCAAATGACAAAGTTTCAGCTAACTTACTTGCATTGCATCAGCACAAAATAAATTTCTACCCCTAAATTAATTGTGAAGGGCCACATGCATTTGGTAAATTTATTGATCTGAATGTGAATTTTCTACCATGAAGGATTTTTATCTACACAGGAGATCAAGGAATGGATATGTAAAGACCATTTCCAAATGGGAGAATGGCTTGGCAAATTCTATCAAATATTCTCATCTTTCTCTAACTTAACATTTGGGATTGGTTAATGATAGTTCTTTATAGATATAATTTTCTTAAATATTAGTCTTATGGACTGGAAAGTATAATTGGAAGGAAATTGGACTTGGTATGAAGCTACTCCCTAGCTATATTTTATTGTTTTGGGATGAAGTAAATTGTTGAGGTATATTGAATGGGCATTTATCAATTGGGAAAGGAGTATCTACCTACACAATTTAATTTAATGTTCTTTTCTGTGGTGAATTTTGAATAGAAGCAACATGGAATTATAAAAATGGGAGGCAGAGTATTAGGGCATTTCATCCCATGTGAAAAACTTGGACACAAATTAATATGAATTCCACTGAGAACAGGATTCATATTTTTATATGTTATATCTTAATTAGATTTTATACAGTATTGGTGGTAACTTAGAGTGTGGTTCATTTATACAACTGGGGACAAAATTTTCTCTGAGGCTCTGAATGTTATGATTGGTTTATTGATTGGAAAAATGTTACAGGTTTTAGATAACTGGAACAGACCATGGAAGAGTATAGACTTTTCCTATTCTCATTTTCTAACAGTACCCTTTGGGTTCAGACCATATTAACCTGGCAGAAAAGCTTGAGGAAGTATGGTCTTTGATTACTGGGGACAAAGTGAACTTAATTTGGAAGCCAAAAGCAATACATGCAATGAGTTTGGATATGTATATTGAATTTTGGAAACATTGGTTCTTATGGGAGATGTTATAGTAGTCAGGAAATTGTTTACAATGTAAATTTGTATAATCATCTCATTTGTTTTGAGATTTACTTATGTTTCAGCTTTTGCAGCTAACTGATGTTGATGTTACTTAGGGATTATAAAATTATTTTAAGTTTCCTTGAATTTTAGAAAAATGAGCAGTGAAAAAGGAGGGAAAGGAATTCTTTTCCATATTAGATGTGGAGACCCAGAAACAAAGATGACACATAGCTTAACGCAAAATAACTTAGATAATACCAGACCTTGGAGGAGACTCCCATGACTTCTTAGAGAACTAATAATAGGAAGAAAGATCTATGGACATTTTTAGGGCTTGGGACTTGTAATATACCATTTGGATTGTCAAATCTGGAAAACAACATTGAGTGCATTAATAAACATGGAGACTAATAATAGCTGACCTTGCTTCATTAAAGTTGGCAAAAGACTTTATACACATTATCAGTCAATAAACATTTTAATAAATGCCTATGATATATTAAGCACTGGGCTAAGGATTCAGGATATGAAGAAAAGCAGAAGACAGTCCTAGCTCTAAAGGAGCTCACAATTACTTAGGGAAGACACAAATATATAGGAAGAATAAGAAATATTCAACAGAGAAAAGACACTGGAATAAAGAGGGATGCAAAACATGCTTCCTGTAAAAGGTGGGATATTATCTGCAATTTGAAGGAAATTAGGGAAGCCAGGAGGTAAAGATGAGGAAGGAGAGTATTCTAGATGTGGAGAGCAGTCAGTGAAGATGTGCAGAGTTGGAAAGTGGAGTATATTATTTGTGGAATAGCAGGGAAGCCAGTGTCACTAGATTTAAAGGAATAGTGGAGGTATAGAGGGATAATAAGGTGTCAGAAGGCCAAAAGAGTAAGGGTAGGATGGATTATGATGGACTTTGAATGCCCAACAGAGGATTTTATGCTTGATACTGGAAGTGATAGGGAACCACAAGTTGTTATTGAATGGGGAAGTGGCATGATTAGATTTCTTTTTCCGGAAGATCACTGACAACTGAATAGAGGATAGATTGGAGTGGGAAGAGCATACAAGTCTAGCAGTCAAATCCATCAGCAGGCTTTTGAGATAGTCAAGATAAGTGGCAATGAATTCCTATGCCAGGAGTTAGGCAGAATTAGTAGAGAGAATAGTACATATGCAAGAGATGTTACAAAGGCAAAACCAATATGTTTTGACAACAGATCAGATCTAGGAGGAAAAGAAGGAGATACAGAAACAGAGAGACAAACAGAGAGAATGAGGAGTTGAAGATGACACCTAGATTGCGATTCTGGTGGACTGGGAAGTTGGTAGTAACTTCACCAGTAATAGGAAAGTTTGGAAAGCCGGGCAATATAAGGAGAAAAGTTCAGCTTTAGATGTGTTGAGTTTAAGGTATCTATAGACTATCTAGTTCAAGATGTCTAACGGGTAGTTGGAGATATGACAGTAGAGGTCAGGAGAGAAATTAAAGCTAGATAATTAAATTTGGGAATCATCAGTTAAGAGAGGATAATTGAATCCATAGGGATATTACCTATATCCACCCACAGAATAGGAAAGGTCAGAGCAGCCTGCAGCCCATTACAAAGTCTTGCATAGGAGACTTGCATAGGAGAAGCAGCATAAAGGATATGATCAGAAAGATGTAGAAAAAGAAAAAAAGAGATGCCAGACACAAAAAGAGAGATAGGGATATGGACAGATAGGGATATTATCCTGTTATTAAAAAAATGTCAAGAGAACCAGGAGAAGGTTCCTTGCATATTGGTTGGATGCTCTGTGGCAGATTTATTGGAGGAAATAGACAAAGGTGGTACAGGATGGGAAATCATGGCTTGGTTGCAATGTGGGAAGTAGTGGAAGTACTGACTATGTCAGTAAGATTACAAATCAGTTGAAGTATCATATTTTGTTGTTGCTCATTTTCAGCCATTTTTCAGTTATATTTTACTCTTTATCACCACATTTGAGATTCTCCTTCTCTTGATTCATTTTATATACTCTGGCTATTTGGAATGGGGATTACAATTTACCTTTTTCCAAATCAGTTCCAATTAGGAAAAAAAAAGGTCTTAAAAAAAGATAAATAGAAATGATTTGCGTTAACTGGATTGACAAGGCAGTTTTTTGTTAATGGGCTTGCACCTGTTAGATTCAAAATTAAGACTCATAGATTTAGGACTAGAGGAGAGCTTAGGGGTTGTCTAGGCTACTGGTGTCAAACTTATATAGAAACAGTGACCTTTCAGTTATACATAAGAATCCCCAGGGGTCACATTTTGGCTTAGTTTTAAGATGTAATATTATCTATGTTTTGTTGCATTTTTATTTATTTTGTTAAATATTTCCCAATTGCATTTTAATGTGGTTTATGCCTCATTCAGAAGAATTGTAAGCTGCGTGCAGCCTGAAGGCTATGTGTTTGACACTTCTGGTCTAGATCAATCTCTTTTTATAGATGAGGAAACTGAGGTTCAGAAAATAAAAAAATTGGCTCTCAACTTTGACAGAGTTCTCTCATTCTTCCTTTTTTCACACATTTGTTCAATTGCCAGATTTTGCCCCATCTACCTCCATAGCATGCCTTGCTTCCATTTCATTCTTTCTATTCATATAACAATCGCCTCTAGTTCAGGATCTCATCACCTCTTGCCTGGATCTGTGTAACAACCTCCTAAAACATCTCCATGGCTGCTGTCTCTTTACTCTCAACGTATCTTTCACAGAACTGTCAAAGCAATATCCTTGAAGCATTGATCTGAACATATCATCCCTCTACTGAATAAAGCACAGTGACTCTTTGTTATCTATAGGCTGAAATATTAAGTCCTCTGGCAATTAAAACCTTTCAAAATCTGGTTCTGACTTACCTTTCCAGACAAAATACATACCTGATTCCTTTACATACACTCTGTACTCCAACCAAAATAAACTTCTATATGTTGATAATATATGATATTCCATCTGTAAATATGTGTGCTTCTGAAGAGGATTCTCCCCTTCTCCCCCACCATTTCTAGAATATATTCTCTTCTCACTAAGTGGTAAATTTTTGGTAAAATAAATATCCCTTAAGTTTGTTACTTTTAATCATTTGACTCAAATAAGGAGATATAAAATTTTACTTATTTTAGAAGCAAATAGAAGAAATCTTGAGCTCAGAGGCAGTAGACTTGGGCATACACACTGACTGCCTTACCACTTCTGGACAAATCATTTAACTTCTATAAACTTTAGTCTCTTCAAATATAAAACTTGAAAGATATATCTGTAGCAGCTACTTCACAGGATTGACATATGGATCAAATATGATAATTTATGTAATAGAAACTATAGATTAGGTTCTGGGTTTAAAATGTGAATTATGACTAACACGAAATTGAAAAAAAAGAGAGCTAAAATATGTCTTTACACAGTAAAAAAAAATTACAGGTAAGAAATAACAATATAAATGCCACCTGCAAATATATCTTCCATCCTGTAGCCATCATACTATATCTCACATTTCCTGGCTAGGGTTATTGAAAAATCCTATGCTTTTTAAACTCTATACAATCTGGTTTTTGACTGTATCATTCAACTAAAGCTACATGCTCCAAAGTTACTAGTGATCTCTTACCTGCTAGTCAAATGACTTTCTTAAAACTCATTTTTTAAACCTCTCTGTTGCCTTTGACACTGTTAATTGTCCTTTTCTATATCAATATTTTTGTTGCTTCTCTCTCTTGTTTTAACTCCTGCCTGCCTAACTATTCCTTCTCAATACCTTTTGCTGAATTTTCTTCTAGGTCATGCCAACTAATCATCGGTGTCCTCTGAGGGTTAAATCTGGATCCTTTTCTCTTCTACCTCTATAGTCTCTTGACTAATGATCTCATGAGTTTCTATGGATTCAATTATCATCTCTATGCTGATAATACTCATATCTATTTTTCCAGCTCTTACCTTTCTCCTGATTTCCAATCTCAGATCAATTCAGATCAAAAACTGCCTAATGGATATTTTGAAATGGATGTCCCATAAATGCCTGAAACTCAGCATGATCCCGAACAGAACTCTATCTTTCCCACAAACCCTTCCCTCTTCTAAACTTCCCTGTTACTGTTGAGAGTATCACTCTCCTTCCTTTCCTCTAGACTTACAACCTCAGTATCATCCTTGACTCTTCATCCACACTCATCCCACATATCTAATCTCTTGTCAAGTTTTCTTATTTCTTCTTCTTTTATAATATCTCTCATATAACTCTTCTCTCAAATCACACAACTGCCATGCTGGTGCAGGCTTCATCACTTCATTCCCATATTATTGCAATTATTTGTTGCTTAATGTCCATGTCTGGAATATCTCCCTTTGGTAGTCCATCCTGCCTTTAGTTGCCTGTCATTTTCCTTAAGTGTAGGTATGATCATTTCACTCTATTCCATAAACTCTGGTTTTAAACATCAGGTCAGATAAAAAAAAATCTTCTGTTTGTTTTGAAAGGCTTTTAACAACCCCACCTCTTCCTACATTGCTGGTCTTATTAAACTTCACTTGCCTCAATGTACTGTATATCCCAGTTCCCCTGGCCTTTTTGATGTTCCTCACACATAATACTACATCTCGCAACTATGTGATTCTTTCCCATATCTGGAATTGCAAGATTAAAATTAATATCCAATAACTCCAAGTATTATATTTTATAAGATTTATTAATAATCACTTGAAGTAGAGGAAATAGAAATAACCTGAATAAAGAGAAATTTTTTCCCAACCGTGATAGCAGGAGAAGAGAAATTAGGGGATGGGGTTACAGAAATTTTATCTCCAAAACATAAGGATGAAACGTGAGGACAAAAGTGTGATTCTGGGAAACGGAGTCCTGGGGTACAAAATTCTAATTTCACAGAATGCTCTCATTTCCTCTACTCTCTTTCTTCAAGATTAAACGTATAAATCCCACTTTCTATAAGAGTCTTTCCTAATCCTCCCACCATCCTCAATTGTTAGTGCTATCCCATTGAGATTTCTTCTCATTTATATTGTATATACAGATATTAGGGATGTATGGATGTACAAGAAGAACTACCACTCCATCACCCATCATCCTGACTTTTGTCTTGCCATTGGACTTTGATGGTTATGGAAGACACTGAAGCTCATAACTTTGAGTGACTGATTCACTTAAATACATCTTTTGTACAATTCAAGATATCACCACCTGATATCATTGGTCTTCTTTGAAAATGCAGGTAAAACAACATTTATCTTGCATGTATAAAGTTATTTTAAGTTGTATTCCCCCATTATTATATGAATTCTTTGGGGGCAGGGATTATGTATATATTTATTTTCTTTATATTACCAAAACTTAGCATAGTGCCTGCATATAATAACTTAGTGAATGCTTTTTCTAGTTGTTGTTGTTGTTGTTGTTGACAATTATAATGATGTTATTAAAAAGTAAAATAGCTAATGACTTAAAATTATAACAAAAAATGTTAAATTTTAGGGAACTATAGTAATTTTAAAAATAGAAATTTAATTTGATTCATTATTTAGTATTAATAATAGAAATAGTTATAGAATACTAAGATAAACTTTACTCTGTTCAGATATAATGATGAACAGTAATATGAAAACAAGAAGAATATTAGGAGACATAAAATTTAACATTTATAACAATAAGTGTGAATGGTTAGGATACCCCTATTAAATGAAATGAGTTAAAGAACAGATCAAGAAATAAACCTGACTCATATGTTTCCTATAAGAGACATATTTAATGTAAAATTATAGTTTAAAATGAAAAGTGGGCTGAAATATGGAATTGTACATTTTAAAAAGGCAAGCATAGCGGTAATGGTGAGATCTTCAGTGCCAGACTAGAAATCATCAAAAGTGAATGACTAGAGGGGGCAGCTGGGTAGCTCAGTGGAGTGAGAGTCAGGCCTAGAGACAGGAGGTCCTAGGTTCAAACCCGGCCTCAGCCACTTCCCAGCTGTGTGACCCTGGGCAAGTCACTTGACCCCCATTGCCCACCCTTACCACTCTTCCACCTATGAGGCAATATACCGAAGTACAAGGGTTTAAAAAAAAAGTGAATGACTAGGGTATTATAAAATAGTGAAAGGAAAGAAGCTTAACAAATATTTAGCAATTCTTAACGTATATAAAATCTGACAGCTAAATTCATAAATGTACGGTTAACTGCAGTGCAAGAAGAAATTGTCAAAAGCATATTATATGAAGTACTTCAGCATTCCATTATCAGAATATGACAAATTTAGTTGAAGAACAGTTTAAAAAATTTAAACTGTTTAATAAGCTAGAAATATCAGATTTATGTGGATAATGATATAAGAGAGGGTAATATGTATTATTTTAAACTAGATATAGAATTCATGAATTTTGAACACACTTGTTTAAAAAGGCAGAAATTACACATTGTATTTTTAGATATTACAATATAATTAGAAATAGATAATGACTGCATGAATAAATTTAATAGAATATGTACATATGCAAAATAATATGCTTATACACGTGTATTTTTAAAAACAAAATAATTATAGAAGAAACCAGAAGAATTACAGAAAATATTTGAAACACATTATGTGGGATTTAACAAAAGCAAGTCTTAAAAGCAGCTCTATTTTAGTGATTGCCTATATTACTCTGAGAGAGAGGAGAAAGGGGAATAAATTAATTAATCTTGCATCCAATGACATTAGGAAAGGGGGAAAAATTATAGTCCAAAGGGAAACAAAAAATGAAGAAAGCAACAAGAGATAATAAAATAAAAAAGAAACCAATACAATTAAAATTTAAAAATGAACTGATAAAACCATAAAATAAGTTCACTATTTAAAAAAAACCCTAAATCAATAAAAAGGAGACAAAAATCAATAACTATCAAATAAGAAAGCTCAAAGCAAATATCCATAAAATAAGAATGTTGCAAATACCAACAAATTAAGAGCTAAAATGAAATTAGTGATTATTCACAAAAATGAAAATGACTCATCCTAATGTAAGAAGTTGAGCATTTAAAAGTTCTTCAAAACCACACCTAAGGGGGCAGCTAGGTAGCTCAGTGGATTAAGAGCCAGGCCTAGAGATGGGGGGTCCTAGGTTCGAATCTGAAATGAGACACTTCCCAGCTGTGTGATGCTGGGTAAGTCACTTGACCCCCCATTGCCTACCCTTACCACTCTTCTGCCTTGGAGCCAATACACACAGTATTGACTCCAAGACGGAAGGTAAGGGTTTAAAAAAACAAACAAAAAAAAAACCACACACACACACCTAAACCTATATGTGCAAAAATATTTAAAGTAACTCTTTTTGTTAAGGCAAAGAGTTAGAAACTAGATATAGAATTTATGATTTTTGAACACATTTGTTTAAAAAGGCAGAAATTACACATTGTATTTTTAGATATTACAATACAATTAGTAAGGGGATGCCTATCAATTGGGGAATGGCCTAGTAAATGATAGTATATGACTGTAATGGAATACTATTGTGCAGTAAGAAATGATGAGCCAGAAATACTCAGACCTGGAAAGACTGAAACAAAACGGAAGAAAAGTGAAATAAGAAGAACCAGAAGAATTTTATACAGAGTGATAGGAATACTGTAGAATGAAAAACTGAATAGCTTTGTCATTTTCAGCAATTCAATGATCCAAGACATTTTAAAAAGACATGATAAAAAATGCCATCTGCTTCCAGAGAAAAAACTGATGGAGTTTGAATCCAGACCAAGGCAAACATTTTTCATTTTCTTTCTTAAGTTATTTTTTGTTTGAATTTCCTTCTACAAAAGAATTCATATGAAAAAGTGTTTTACATGATTGCACATGTAAATTCTATATGAGTTTACTTACCATTTCAATGGGAGGGTGGAAGTGGGAGTAGGGAGGGAGGGAGAGATTTTTGAGACTCGATATTCTTTGAAAAACATTGGAAACTACTTTTACATGTAACCAGGGGGAGAATTACATTAAAAAACATACCTAACCAAAATGGGATCATGGGGGAATCTTTTCAAGGATTTAAAGCATTAGTCTTGTATTATGTTTCTGAGACATCTGGTAAGAAAGGATTAAAAAAAATAAGTTTGGCCATTTCACATAATGAATCGGATGCAAAAATGATGAATGAATTACTAGCTAATATAATAGAACATTACATTAAAAATCTCTTCATCATATGCAAGCGAGATATATATTAGGTAGACAAAGTCTTGTTCAATTTAAGGAAAACTGTCACTGTACCAAATATTAACCTAATTAAAAAAACAATTCTGGGGCAGCTGGGTAGCTCAGTGGAGTGAGAGTCAGGCCTAGAGACAGGAGGTCCTAGGTTCAAACCCGGCCTCAGCCACTTCCCAGCTGTGTGACCCTGGGCAAGTCACTTGACCCCCATTGCCCCACCTTTACCAATCTTCCACCTATGAGACAATACACCGAAGTACAAGGGTTAAAAACAAAACAAAACAAAACAAAAAAACAATTCCCTAATAATCATGTAAGAATATCAGTGGATACAGAAAAATCTTCTTTAAAAAACCCCTTTGTTTGTGACAAACATACATACACAGGAATAAGAGAATAATTTTTCTTTAGTAATTATTCTTTTTAACACAAAAAATTTAGTTCAAAATTCTCTTCCTCCCTTCAGTCCCCCCCTTACTCAATGAGAGGGCAAGTAATATGATATCTATTATACACATTCAATTTTGGGTTACTAAGGCCCATGATTTGGGGAGGTAAGGAACTTTTAATTGAAATTGAAGGCAATTTAGAAAAACTCTTCTAGAAGAGTTTTCATCATAAAAGGTGAAAGGGTCTATGGATAAATCTGGATTACTAAAGTAAATCCTTTATTAGGGAAGTTCATGGAAAATATTATAGTGTCATCCTACTTTGAACTGAAAACTGGGTTATTTTAAAAATATTTAAACATTTGGGAACTGGCAAATGCTATAAATCAGGACCTTGCTTGTTTTGTTGATTGTCCAGCCTTAAGAAAATGATGGAGAAAATATTAATAATGCAGATTAAACTTTAAAATTTTCCAAGCATTTCAGAGAGCCAGTTGTTATACAGTTACAAGGACACTCCTGACAGAAAAGAATGTCACTGAATCAGACAAAGGAAGCCACTTTCTAGTGTTTTGGCTATAGAACAGAATGCTTGAAAGAATATAACATGACATGTTGAATTCCCACCCTATCAAAATTGACTCTCATAATCAGGCCTAGAGACGGGAGGTCTTAGGTTCAAATCCATTCTCAGACACTTCCCAGCTGTGTGACCCTGGGCAAGTCACTTGACGCCCATTGCCCACCCTTACCACTCTTCCACCTAAGAGCCAATACACAGAAGTTAAGGATTAAAAAAAAATGACTCTTATGTATGAAGGCTGGTCATTAGACATCGTGCAAATAAGCCATTTTCCAATTCCTTGTTCTAGTTCCATTATCTCATTTTCAAAGGAGAATACAAAAGGAATTTGAGTCACAGAATATCTCTGGATTTGTACTTTTGTAAATCAATATATTTTGCTTTATTTTAAACCAAAGAAAACTCTGAGAAAGGAAGCTAAGTAAAAATCAAAGAAGGAGGAGGCAGTGGATAACTCAGTAGATTAAGAGCTGGTCCCAGAGACTTGAGGTCCTGGGCTGAAATCTGACCTCATATACTTACTTCCTAGCTGTGTGACCCTGGGCAAGTCACTTAACTCCTATTGCTTATCCTCTTGTGCCTTGGAACCAATACATAGCATTGATTCTAAGACAGAAGATGATGGTTTAAAAAAAAGTAAAGAGGGAATGTAAAGTTACTTAATTCCAGACTCTAAATCTCTCCATCAGAGAACCTAAGAATACTAAAGGGATGCTTTGAGTATTTCAAGATAACCTATAAAAACATAATAAAAGTAAAAAAAAATTTCAGATTTAGTATAGGAAGAAAGAACTGACTAAACAAGTTCTATTAGGAGAATCTTTCATCTAACTTATTCCTTCCAACTTCCAAATCTTTAGACATTTTTTTTAGAGAAAGAAATAATTCTTTAATACAGTTGGAAAAACTGGATCATAGTATGAAAGATTAACTTGGAACTTTATTATGTTTAAATTCAAGGTAGGTCAGAATTTAAACAAAAATATATCTAACACCCGAAGAAAATATTTTTATCAATTGTGATGTGGGGAAATGAAAAATGTAGCCGTAAAAGTAGCCAAACAAGGTGTATCCCTCTCCTATCATAAGATTCTATGATATATAAAAATAGCTGTTTGTTAATCCACTCAATGACATTATTCAAGGAAAAATAGACAAATGCTCAGGAGAAAGCCACTTCTGTTATAAACATGAATAATTGTATATTAGTCACTTTTATTTATGTGGGAGTTATCTACCACTATATATGTTTTGGTCTTCTATGTGTAAGAAGTTATCTATAACAGTTGAGAACTTAAAATGCATACAAAATAGCTTTCAGCCTCTATCTTTGAATCTCCTTATAGGTGATTTGGTTCTTACCACAAAACAATACTAATTTATCAATATTTTTAAAGAATGTCTTGGAATAAAAGTAGGAATTATCTACAACTTAGTCTACCTATCCCCAAATTCTTATACAACCAAACTTTTCTCACCTATGTCTTAATTAATAGTGTATAAGTTGCTAGCAAATAAAAGGTGCCATAGAGAGAGAAACAGGGATAAATTCAAACTAGGCAACAGAAAGTGGTAAAATGTAAAGTCAGTCAAATTTCCATATGAACAATCATCAAGCCAAAGGATGGAATGTAAGCCATTTGCCAATATGAGAGCAGCAGTAAATTTATAGGCAGGGACTTCTTATTTTTCCAGGAGTGTTCTAGTTGTTCCGCCAAGGAACTGAGCTGTTGCTTCTCTCGTTCTTCCTGCTGTTTGAGCTCATCCAGCACAGCCTGAAGACAATTCTTGAGTGCCAGATTTTTTACTTTGATAATAAGTTCTTCCTGTCGTTTTGCTCTCCCTTGAGTCTCTTGGAGTTTCCCTTTCATTATATGGATCTGCTTCTGAATTCCCATAACCATCTGATTTGTTTGCTTGTTTTCTTGGCGCTGTTCATCAGAGTCATCAAACTTGTCTTGTAGCTGCCTCTATAGGTCTTCCTCATTGTCAATGATGTTTATATCTTCATCATCATGAGTATCTCACTCATCTTCCTCTTCACGACTGTTGCTAATGTCACTAAATATCTCAAAGCTCATCATGTTCTGAGGAGCCATGGCCATGCTTATGGCCACTCATTCCTGGAGAGGAAATATTTAGGTATGCCAGGGAAACTTGGTTGTCTGCTTCCTTTGTTTCATCTTCTGCAATCACCTCCCACCGGGTACTGACAGCTTCAGCATCTGTACTTAGAAGCCTTTTTACTTCTTTTTCCACATGTGGTGATTCAATATACTGCTTCTTGGCTGTCTTACAGAACCATCTCTTTCTGACATTCTTTAGTGGCAGAGTGATACCATGGTTGCCGATGAATTTTCTCTCCCTATCTTTATCTTTTTTCTTATTTGCTTTTGGATCAGTAGTAGCAACTGATTCTTCTGGAGGTGGATAAAGATTCCCAACCACACTGCATACAAGCATCTGGCAGATATTTGTTGTCTTATAAAAGGTTTTTTTTTATCTATGGCTTTCATGGATTCAGTAACACAGAAAAGGTCAGTCACTTTAGCAGCTAATGGGACATGATCCACCTGGATAATTCCATGATGTCCATCTGCATGTAATTCATTGGTCAATTTATCTTTCAAGTTAACACTTCCAGACCGTATTGCACTTTTCACAGTGGAAGCATATTCTGGGGGTAAGAGTAATATTATTCTGGGGGTAAGAGTAATATGAACTGACTTTCCAGCTCATGGGGAGCATCTTCTTTGTTCTTGCTCATTTTTTGTTTTGTAATAGTCATTTCCTCTCGTCTTGTTTCAGAGTAAATTTTTGTATCATTCAGAAGCAGTTATGAGGTAAACCTGGTATGGTACAACCTGGCTAAGCCTCAGTGTCCTTACCTCAAGGAAATAGGAGAAGCGAGTGTCCCTTTAGATATTCTTTAGAGGGAAGCTTTTTTTTTAAATCAAAGATATTTAATTTTAACTATTTTCAACATACATTTTCCAGAATTATGAGATCTAAATTGTCTCCTGCCCACCCTTCCATTATCTCTCCCAGAGATGTTAAGCAATTTGATCTGGGTTATACATGTATTATCATGAAAAGCATACTTCCATCTTAGTTACTATTATAAGAGAATACTTATATGAAACCAAACCCTGAATAAACCATAAATAAACTAATGTTGAAAATGGTATGCTTTGATCTGCATCTGACTCCAATAGTTCTTTCTCTGGAGGAGGATAGCATTCTTTCTCATAAGTCCTCCAGAATTGTCTTGTATCATTGCATTGCTTTCATAGTTGACCATCATATAATATTGATGTTACTGTATGTGATGCTCTCCTGGTTCTGTTTATTTAACTTGGCATTAATTCACATAGATCCTTCCATATTTTACTAAGATCATCAAGAGGGAAACTTTTAAGGAGGGCAGATGAGTTAGACATTTTTAAAATACTGCTCATATGAACTTGTTTGGGAATCTAGGACAATAAAACAATCAAGGATTGGTAGAAAAATGAGCCAGAAGATTTCAGTTCTATTCCTGAGTCAAAAAAACTGACTCTGTGACCATTTATGCCCTCTAAATACTATAATGTGGAAATGTCCTAGAGGGATATCAGATGTTACAACCCACCTAGAAACTCCTCAGGGCTAATTAAGCACCAAACCCTTTTATTATGAAACAAAGTTTATTTTAACAACAGGAATAAGGGTAACTGGATAAGGATGACCCTAACTCTCTTCAAACTACCTCTACCCAACTTCTACATTCCCTGCTTAAGGGAAGCCTTCTGTTTCTTCTCTGGGGCCTACCTAATCCTCCATGTTATCTAAAACCCTTTCCCAAGCTATCTGACTTAACCTAAGGTTCCCACCAATAATTAATAAACAAAGGGTAAAAAAAATCCTGAGTTTGGCTGCTGTACTAAGTAACCAAAGTTATAGATGGAAAGCTTTGGATTACCTTAACCAATAGGAATTCTGGCAGCTGGACCACTAGCAGATGAATATTGGACTCAGTGAAATTGGTTTTCTCCAAGTAAATCTTCTACCTGGATGCCAAAGATTTCTCCACGAAATCCTGATCTTCCAAGGAGAATCCCTTAGAACAAAACCCTAGAAAACCAGACCATCTCTAACTATGTTCCTACAATACTTACTTTCTATATACAGAATGGGGACAATCAAGTGCTTCTAATAGAATAATTAAGGTTTAAGCATTTGTTCATAGGTTAGTTTGTGTTCCTACAAAAAGAAATATCATAGAAATGCAAGAGTATTATGTTCTTTTTTGGTAGAAAAAATGAACACTTTGGGGTGGGGAGGCTTTGGAAACCTAAAGCATACATATCATTATTTTAGATGGGCTCTCTTGCTATTTTAGTCATAGCCAAGCTTGGATTTTCTAGCTTCAGCCAATGAGGAGAATAAATGTCCCACTAGGTCCAACCCAGATTCTATCTCATTTTCCTCTCTCCTTGCTAGTATAGATTTTCTTGAACAAGCCATCAGGGTCACCAATTAACAGAAAATGTTTCTGAGGCAGCAGAAAGTTTTTTTTCATTTCCATATTTAGACCCAGTCATATCATCCATAAAATAACTATAGTATTACTTCCAATTATAACCATTGGGTATTCTAATAGTTTTCTAGTAGCCAATGGGTGTATCATCTCTGTTGGATACTGTTCTCTATTTCCAGTTTCTGGGCTCATTTTCTCAGGGCCACATGCTACTCATCTAGTTTCTGATATGTTCATACATAGTGCTTTGAACCTTTCCCTGATCAGATCTTTAGGCACAGCTCACCTGTACTCAACCATACCAAGCTCAGGAAGGTTGGGCTAAATGTTCTCAGTTTTTGAGTAAATCTTTTTCATTTAATTTGAGTAGATAACAGACATTCTCAAAATTGTCTCTGTCTTTAGTAGGAAAATGATTTTGAGACAAAATAATAGGCAAGATAAAAGGAAGCAGGGTTAGTGATCTCTACGTACCTGGTCCCTAATCTCACCCTTATTATATATCTCTGTCTTTAAATCTCTCTGTAGTAGATCTTTACACACATTTATACCCATAAATATAACATGGACATGAATATCATAGATGAAAAAATGGGCAAAGGATAAAAAAGTAGAAAGGTAGGAAGAAAATCCTGAGATAGAGAAGTCATTAAAAAAATGATAGAGGAGGCAGCTATATGACTCAGTGGGTTGAGAGCCAGGTCCAGGGATGGGAGGTCCTGGGTTCAAATCTAACCTCAGATACTTCCTAGCTGTGTGGTCCTGGTTAAGTCACTTAACCCCCTTGCCTAGTCCTTACTGCTCTTCTGCCTTGGAACAAACACCAGCAATGACCTATTTATTTATTTATCTGTTTGTTTGTTTGTTTGTTTTTATGAACACCTTTACCTTTCATCTTAAAATCAATACTGTGTATTGGTTCTAAGGCAGAAGAGTGGTAAGGGCTAGGCAATGGGGATCAAGTGACTTGCTCAGGGTCACACAGCTAGGAACTGTCTGAGGTCAAATTTGAACCCAGGTCTTCCCATCTCTGGGCTTGGATTTCAATCCACTGAGCCACCTAGCTGCCCCCCACCTAGTTATTATTATAAGATGGAAGGTAAGGGTTTAAAAATTTTTTTATGTTAAAGTTTATTGGTTTGATTATACCTCCAAACAAAATAAGCCTTCTATTATTAAAAAAAAGAAAAGAAAAAACTAATACAGTGACCCAAACTGGCCATGTATACAGCATTTTATAACCATAGTCCTCTGGGTGCAACCTGAAGTGTCAGGTCTGAAGTCAGGAAGATTCATGTTCCTGAGTTCAAATATGACCTCAGACACTTCCTAGCTGTGTGACCCTGGGCAAGTCACTTAAACCCCATTGTCTAGTCTGTACCTCTCTTCTGCCTTGGTGCCAATGCACAATATTGATTCTAAGATGAAAGTTAAAGGTTTAAAAAATATTGATTAGGATGAAAATATTCATAAGATTAATAGTATCAAAGTTTATGAAGCATAGGAATGAGGATTGAGAAAAAGACATTACATTTCACTAGAGAGTTTAAATGAGAATGGACCCAGGGGAGCAGCAACCAGGATTATGAGGGCCATGTAGTTAGGAAGAGTTTTACTTCCCGGTTGGATGATATAGTGTTTGATAAATGCTGTGATCACCCAGTCAGAGGATGAATAATTTGTGACCATATCCTGACACTTCTTCAGTTCTTCTTCAATTCAGTTCAGTTCAGTTCAGTTCAGTTCAGAACTTCTTCATTTCCCAAGGACTGACATTCTTTTGTAATATTTACAACAAATAATAATTCTGTAGCCTATGAACCAGATGGAGAATACCACTGAACAGTCAGTTCCTACCCCAGTACTTAAATGACTTCAGGTCATTTTCTCTGTTTGCATTTAATCGTCTGCTTCCTTAGGAAATACTGAGAATGACTATAATTCCTCCACTACTTTGGTCCTACTCCTTCCTGGTCCAGCTCTGGAGATGAATGGCCAGGAGAGGTCAGGCTTAGAAAATTCCAAACAGAGGGTATATGAGGCTGGGATATGAGATGGTATTCGCTACTGATGTATTTTCTTGATATTTCTATTCATTTTCCATAATCTAATTATATTTTTGATCTTGAAGTTTGCCACTAAAACCATAGTGTTTTTTTCCTAGCAGGAAGATTTCCCAGGTTAAAAAAGGGCAGAGACAAGTAATTGGTAAATAATTCCAGACAGACTTTGGGGTATGTGATTATAGGAAACACCATTTCATATTCTGTCAGTTGCCAAGGCCTCTGTCCCAGAAGTACACATCTTATTATATTTAGTAGGAATCTTCAATATTTCATTAACAGAATATCACAATTTGCTAGTGTAATGATTCATATGAAAATGACATATTTAGAACTGTTTAATCAATTAGATGCATTGGGCATATGGAATGAATTAAATGGGAAAAGTAGAATATATGTATGTATACATAAATATACACATACATGTATTGAGTATGTAGATATCTCAATTGATTGCATTTTGTTATCAAGGTTTTTTATAAGAGTCTGATATCCAAGAGACATAGAAAATGAATACCAATATATAAAACCAAAAGCCAATTCCCCAATAGATAAATGGTCTCAGCACATAAACCATAGGCTGCTAAAAGAATTACAAACTATTAACCACATAAAAGAATGCTGAAAATCATTAGTAAAAGAAATGTAAATCAAAATAACTCTGAGATTTCAACTTACAAACTGGAAAAGATGAAAAAAGATGGGACTAGTTTATGCTGGAGGGGTTGTGAGAAAAAAGGAGCAATAATGCATTGTTACTGGGGCTGTAAATTGGTCTAACCAATCTGAAAAACAATTTGAATTATTCAAAGAGAGTGGCTACAATGTCCATGGCCTTTGACTGATGAAAATTAGAAAAGGAGATAAATGGAAAGGAATAGAGATAGCAGCCATTCAGCCAAAGAAATGCAAATGATCAGTATTTGATTAAACCTAAAAAACCTGGCAAAAGGATTCTTCATTTGAAAAAATTTGTAGGGAGAAAATGATTAGAAATATGACAAAAATAAGTTTAGATCAACATTGCACAATTGTATATCATATTAAATTCTAGGTAGACTTTAGTCAAACATTAAAAAGCTAAAAAATATATGATAATAAATTTATCCAATTATAAAGCAGAAGAGTTTGTCTATATTAAGAAAAAAGACCAGAAGTTATCAAGGACAAAGTTACTATTACAATCCTCCTTTGCTGGATAGAGTAGTCCATGAATCTGTAGTATTGTAACCCAAGAAATATAATCAAGATAATAAGAAAAATAAGACCATCTTATGTATATATATAATATATATACACATATGTGAAGCATAACAGATAAAAACTTAACATTCTAAAATATTTAAATAACTGATTAAAATATTCAAAGGTAAACTTCAGTCTTTCAATCACTCAATACTTATTAATTACCTGTTATGTGCCAGATACTTTGCTAAGTGTTTTGAATACAAAATGTTCATGAAGGAGATCACATTCTACCAAGGAAGAAAACATTCAAATAATTATATATGAGCAAGACCCACACAGAGTAATTTTAGGGTAGAATTTAGAGGGAAGGCATTAAGACTAAAGGGGACTTTCTCTTCAGATGCAGCACCTTCTCTCATTCTCATTGGTTCACTGGTTGAGGTAGGAAGAGTTGGAATGCTCCTTGTCCCCTTGCCTCTTCCAGTTTCTTTCTCTATCCTGATTGCTCAGGCACCTCTCCTCTTTTGAGGTTAATTATATTCATAACAACCACCCATTCCAAAGTCTGGTAGCTAATGTCTACAGACACTTGGATCACTTACTTCCCTTCTTTTGTTAATGAGTTTGCTACATAGCTCACAATTTTTCTTTCTTCCCTAACTCCTGTCATGATACTATGGACCTCCTCATATATAAGGGCTCCCCCTCCAACACACTAATCATTTAGTTCCTTAACCCCTTTGCTTCCTATGACCTAATCCTCCACCCATTTCAGTCACATGCAAAGATAGTCTTACTCTGGATTTTTCTATCACTCACAAAAGTACCATGTACATGTTCTAGAATTCTGAAATCCCTTTATCTGAATACAATCTACTGACTTTTCACCTCTCCCTCTGCCTTCTCTTACAAAACTCTACTCTTTGTCCACATAGTGACCTCCAATGCCCTGACTCTTCAAATCTATTTCAAGCCATCTCCACTGTACCAACTACTCCTCTTTTCCTCGTATTCACCCTTTGGTAAACCAATTGAATTCTACACTATCCTCCTCTCTTGAATCACTAGTCTCCTTATCATTTTGCTCATTATACCCTGTTAAGCCCCAGTCTTGGATTGCTCCTATGCACATACTGTCAAATAAAGATGGAAAAAATGAAGTAACCACTGTATCTAGGTTCACTACAAATTTGTGTTACTCAACTTTAGCTGGGTATAGTGTTTATTTATTTCAATCATATCCAGTTCTTTATGACTCCATTTGTTTTTTTTTTTCCATAAAGATACTGGAGTAGTTTGCCATTTGCTTCTCTAGCTCATTATAAAGATGAGGAAACTGAGGCAGCCTAGTTCAAATTATTTGCCTGGGATCACACAGCCATATTCCAACTCAAGAAGATAAATTTTCTTGACTTCAGTTGTAGTACCTAGCTGCCCCCAAAACTCCATATCAAGGCTAAATGTTTTATCTGCTCAAGCAATCCCATTCCATCTTGTCTCCTGAAACAGATTGCTCCACTCTTTAACTTTTTTTCAATATCTTTCTGTCTACAGGCTTATTCTCTATTGCCTACAAACATGACCTTGTTTTCTTCATACTGAAAAAAATCAACACATGATCCTTCCACTCTTACCAACTATCATCCTATATCTCTCCAGCTATTTGTGGCTAAACTCTTCAAAATGGTCATCTAAGATGGGAACCTCCATTTTCTCTCCTCTTACTCTTTTTAACCCTTACAATCCAGCTCCTAACCTTATTCTACTGAAATTGAGCTCTCCCAAGTTACCAGTGATCTCTTACTTGCCGAATCCCATGACATTTTCTTAATCCTCATTCTCCTCGACCTCTCTCTAGCCTTTGATACTGTTGTTCACCCTCTTCTCTGTGATAACCTCTTCTCTCTAGGTTCTCAGGATCTCACTTTCTCTTGTTTCTCTTTCTACCTGTTTGACTGCTCCTTCTCAGATTCTTGCTGGATCCTTCTCTAGATCATGCTTTCCAATTATAGATGTCCCTCAGGGCTCTGTCCTGGATGCTCTTCTCCTTCTATGCTATTTTACTTAGTGATCTCATCCACTCCCATGGATTTAATTACTATATGATGATGATTCTCAAATCTACCAATCTTGTCCCAAATTCTCTGCTGACCTCTAATCTCATACCTACTTTCCAGATATCTCTAATTGGATGTCCAGTAGACATTTTAAACTCAAAATGTCCAAAGCAGAATTCATTATCTTTTCCTCTAGACTTTCCCCCAGTTTCCAACTTCCCCATGTCTATAGAGGATAGCATCATTTTCCCAGTCTCCTAGGTTTATAATTTAGGAGTTTCTTCACTGGCTCCCTAAAACCCCATCCTACTATCAAATATGTTTCCAAGGCTGGTTTACTTCACCTGTGCAACATCTCTTGAATATGCCCTTTTCTCCTCTGACACTGCTACCACTCTATTGCAGGCCTTCATCAACTCATACTTGGGCTATTTCAGTAGTCAACTAGTAGCTCTGCCTGTCTCAAGTCTCTCCCCATTCTTCTATATTTTCCTTTTAATCACCAAAGTAATTTTCCTAAATCATAGGTCCCACTATGTTAGTCCTCTACTCAATAAACTTCAGTAGCTCCTTGCCACTTCTATGATCAAATAAAAAATACTTTGTTGGGCATTCAAGGTCTTTCATAACCTAATCTCTCCTTACATTTCCAGTATTCTGTTACATTACTACCTGACACATATTCTTTAATACAATCACAGTGGTCTCCTGGCTTTTTCATGAACAGGATATCAAGATACTCTATTTCAGCTCTGGATATTTTCTCTGGCTATCTTCCTTATCTGAAATGTTTTTCTTCCTTAATTCTGCCTCCTGACTTTTTGGTTTCTTTTTAATCTCAACTAATGTCTCCTTTTTATCAGGAAGCCTTTCCCAACCCCTTTTAATTCATGACTTTCCTCTGTTAATTATTTCCTGTTTATCTTGTCCTCATTTTGACTAAATATATTTCTTTGCTTACATATTCTTTCTCCCATTGGATTGTGAGCTCCTTGAGGACAGTGACTGTTTTTTGCCTCTTTTTGTATCCACAGGGTTGAACATAGTGGCTAGCACATAGTATATACTTAACAAATGTTAATTCATTGATTGAAAGGCCTCTTCTCTCTTTTTTTTTAATTTTATTTTTTTAAACCCTTAACTTCTGTGTATTGGCTCATAGGTGAAAGAGTAGTAAGGGTGGGCAATGGGGGTCAAGTGACTTGCCCAGGGTCACACAGCTGGGAAGTATCTGAGTCCTGATTTGAACCTAGGACCTCCTGTCTCTAGGTCTGGCTCTCAATCCACTGAGCTACCCAGCTGCCCCTGAAAGGCCTCTTCTAAAAGGCAGAATTATAGTTGAGCCTTGAAGGAAATCAGGGAAGTTAGGAGAAGGAGATGTGGAAGGAGAGTTCCAGGCATGGAAGACAGTCATTGAAAGTGCTTGGAAGGGGGAGATTGAATGTTATGTGCAAAGCTTGGCAAGGAGGCCAGGGTCAATGGATTTCAGAGTACATGGAAGAGAGTAAACTATAAAGAGCCTGGTTATGAAGAGCTCTAAAAGCCAAAGAGAAGATTTTATATTTCATCCTAGAGGCAATGTGGAGTCCCTGGGGTTTATTGAATAGGGAAGTGGCATAGTCAAAATTGCACTTTAGGAAGATCAATTTGACAGTTGATAGAAGATGAGCTAGAGTGAGGAAAGACTTGTGGCAGGCAGATTAATCAGAAGCTGTTGTAATAGTCCAGGTTTGAGGTGATGAGTGACTGACTATATCAGGGCAGTGGCAGTATCAGAAGAGACAAGGGGGCATGTAGGATAGATGTTGCAAAGGTAGAAATTATAAGAGTTGACAACTAATCAAATATGGGGATTAAAAAAATTGTCAAGGTTGATACTATGATGATGAGTTGGGTGACTGGGAGGATAGTGGTACCTTTAACATCAACAGGGAAGTTATTGGGACAGCTAGGTGGATTAATGGATTGAAGGCCAGTCTAGAGATTGGAGAACTGGGTTCAAATCTGACCTCAGACACTTCCTAGCTGTGTGACTCTGGGCAAATTTGACTCCCATTGCTTAGTCCTTAAAACTCCTCCATCTTGTAACTAATACACAGTATTGATTACAAGATGGAAGGTAGGGATTTAAAAATAAAACATCAGGGAAGTTAGGAAAAAGATGTTTTTTGGGAAAGATAATTAATTTAATGTTAGACATATTGT
The DNA here is from genome assembly GCF_016433145.1 of Gracilinanus agilis. Classification (NCBI taxonomy): domain Eukaryota; kingdom Metazoa; phylum Chordata; class Mammalia; order Didelphimorphia; family Didelphidae; genus Gracilinanus; species Gracilinanus agilis. Next base: position 271,356,562 of record NC_058133.1, on the reverse strand, counting down.
CTATGTCTATAGGTTTGAGATATTCAAAAGGCAGTTGGAGAAGTGACGCTAGTTGTTTGTCAAAAGCTGAGAAATAGAAAAGCAGACCTAAGAGTCATCATAGATCATTTAAATCATGGGAGTTGTACAGAGCTAGAAAAAAAGAAGATACAGGACAGAGCTATTGGAGACCCCAAAGGTTATCAGACATAATCTTGATGAAGATCCAGCTATGGAGACAGAAGGAGAAAGAGCAGACAGGAAGGAGAAGAACTAGGAGAGAGCAGAGTCCCAAAAACTTAGATAGAAAGAGTATTGAGGAGAAGAAGGTGATAGTGTCAAAGGCTATAGAGAAGTAAAAAACAATGAAGGTTGAGAAAAGCCCATTGAATATATTTGTTAATTAATAAATTGTAATTTTGGAAAGCGAAACTAAGCAATGAAGTTGGAAAGCAAACTGCAGAGTAAAGAAGAGAATAAGAGGAAAAGAAGTGGAGTCTATTGTTAATGACCTTTACAAAGAGCTTAGCAACAAAAGGATGAGGGGGAAGAGAGAAATGGAATGATATGTAATCAATAGAGAGAGATTAAGTTAGCATTGTTTTTGGAGATGAGGAAGACAAAGGCATATCAGCAGATAGTACAGAAACATCCAGTAGACAGGAAGAGATTGAAGATTAATGAGAAAGCAGAGATAATAGAAAGGGCAATCTTCTGGATAAGACAAGATGGAATGGGATCACCTGTGCCTGTTGGAAGATTTGCCTTGGCAAAAAGGAGAAAAACTTTTTTATGTGAAGTGGATGAAGGAAGAGCATTTAGATGGTATGAGATGAACAGGGTAGAAGAAGGAATTCTCTACGAATGATAGAATGGAATCCTTGATAAATAAATGGTTCAAATGTAGCAATTTTTAAAGAGTAAACATGAATTATGGGTAATCACCAGAAAAACTATTCAATCTCACAAAGAAAAGAAAGTCACATTCAAATGGTTTTAAAGTGTCACCTCATACCAATAAAAATGACAAAAATCCTTAAAAAGTTAAAAATGCCGTTGAGGCCTTAGAGAAACAAGTACATTCATGTACTGCTGATTGACACACACATACCTATATATGCATTGCAAAATCACATAATCTTTTTGGAGAGCAATTTGGCAATCCACTGCAAAAGGAATAAAAATAATCCAACATTTGAACCAATAATCTTCATTATTGGGAAGAGATGAACAGAATATAAGCAAAATGAAAAAAGTTATTTATAGCACTATTTTTGTTATGCTAAAAAAGTATAAATAAGCATAATGTTCAAATAGAGTGACTGAATAGATTATGTTGTATTGATGTAATTGAATACTACAATGCAATTAAGATCGACAAGCTTAAAGAATAAAAAAATCTGGAAAGATTTATATGAAATTATGTAAAGGAAAGCAAAACCACAAGAAAAGACCACACATTACATATAATTAAGTAAAAGGAAAATGGAGGCCCAAAGATATTGAGATGAATAGAGAGAAAGAAAAATTAAGGGACTAGGAGGTGTAACTGGAGGAGTTCATGTTATGGGCATTTTATATGATGAAACTAATGCACTCAAATGTAAATAGCTATAATAGGTATTTAATTGTTTTTATTGATATCTATAGACTCATTATGAATGTAGTGAATACAACAGCATAGGGGAAAAATGATAGTATACCAAAATTAGAAATGACTTCTCACTTGCTGAAGTTCTCTCTAGAGGTAATAATTGTCCCTTCTCTTTAGCAGAGCCCATGGGGTTACTTAATAATGGGGACATTGTGCAAGCAGTAGCACTTGGTTTTCCTTGTTTGTAATATTGCTCCAGTGGGAGCTATGTGCCTCTTAATAGATGCTTTGGGAGGCATTTACGTTCCTAAGGGAATCATTGTGAACAATAATAGGAGAAAGTAATTTTTAGTATTCAATCCTCTTCTACCCTCTGGCACCCATATGATTCTTGATGTAGCCTGCAGTTGCTTTCCAAAACTGGGTGGGATGCATGAATTGAAAGTTGCAGAATTGCTTGCCCCTGTGGATCCATTTTCTGGAGGATCTAAGATCACACTAGGTTATCCAAAGATGATAGAAGAGTCATGCCATGTCTCGGTAATAAGCATAGTCTGTCTTTCTTGACATTATCTTCCTTGACCTCTGACATAGTTTAATATCAAATGCAATTGATACAAAGTAAGGGAGATTTACTCTTCTTTATTGCATGTGGCAATACAACTGAAGGCTACAATGAGAGGTTGTGTTTTTAGGATTTCTTTTCTTTGGAGGGAGGTGGTTATAAATAAAATGGTTGATTTAATTTTATCATTCTTTCTATTTGCATTACTGTCATCATACATGTTGTCTTCCTGGTCTCTTTCCTTCACTCTGCATCAGTTCATATATTTCTCCATTCTTTTCTAGATTGTTCATGTTCATCCTATCATATGGCACAATAACATTCCATGCCATTTACACTCCACAATTTCCAGAGATAGTTCACAAGTGATGAGCATCTATTTTGTTTCCAGTTCTTTGGTATCACAAAAAAAGTGCCATGTGAACATTTTGATGTATTTGGAGATGATTGTTTCTGTCTTTGACCTTCTCATCGTATTTATCTATCAATGGAATATTTAGTTGAAGGTATTATTAGTCAATACCTCTTTGGAAAGCATAATTCCAAGTTATTTTTCAGAATGGCCAGACCAATTCAGAGTATTTCAGTATGCCTATTGTATTGCAAACTAACATTATGAATTTATATATTTTGTTATCTTCGTCAGTTTATTGGGCATAAGGTTAAAATGCAAAATGGTCTTGATGCACAGTTCTCTTATTATGAGTGACGTGGAGCAATCTTTTATATGATTAATAGCTGTTAATTCTTTGGAAAAAGCTTTGTGTATTTTTAACACTTATTCAGAGGGAAATGACCCTTACTCTGGTATATCTGGGTTGATTTCCTAAGTATTTTGGATATTAGTCCCTTGTCAAAGATATTTGAGGTAAATACTTTTTATCCCAATTATTAGTTTTCCTTCTTATCTTAACTGCATTATTTGGTGCTTATGGGATTTAATGGATGTAGCACATATCGAAAATTTATCACAAGTAAAATAAATCTCAGTCATCCTTGATACTTTCCTTTTCTTCATCAACTATATATTTAACCAGGTGCCAAAGTCTCCATATGGGGATAAACAATTTCTGTCCTAGTCATCTCCTTTTCTCTCTACTCATAGTCATTACTATGCATTTTTAGCTTCTTATTTTTTTCACCTAGATTATCTCAACAATCTTCTAATTGGTCTTGATTTCCATTCTCTCCCCTCTCTATTTTATCCTCCATACTGCTGCTCAACTAATATTCCCAGGGCTGACCAAGTCACTTTCCCAGATATCTTCAGTAGATCACTACTTCCTCTGGTATAAAATACAAATTCATTAGCCAGGTATGCAAAGCCCTCCATAGCTGACTCATACCTAAGTCTCTAAAGTTATTTCACATTTTGTACCCTTCATGTACTCTTTTTTTCAGATTTAAATATTTAATTTTTTTAGAATCTTCATGTACTCTTCATTTCAACCAGAATGAGCTCTTTCCCACATATGACATAACCTTTCTCATTTTCATGCCTTTACATGGACTACATTCCTTCCTCATTAAAGCAGATAGTTGGCACAGTAGATATTAGACTTGGAATTTGCAAGACCTGAGTTCACATTCTGCCTCAGATATTTATTAATTTAGTTATTTGACTTCGGACAAGTCATTTATTCTTTTTTTGTTAACATCAGTTTCCTCCTATATAAAGTGGAGATAGTAATAGCACCCACCTCCTAGGATTATTGTGAGGTTCAAATGGAATATATATATATATATATATATAAGATTTTCAAACCTTAAAGTGCTATATAAATACTAGCTATCATCATCATCATCATCATCATCATCATCATCATCATCATCATCATCATCCTCTCCACCTCTAATAATCCTTACTTTCCTTCAAAACTTGGCTCATATGCCATCTTTAATAGGACTTCTTTTTAGCCATTTCCCTGATTTTTTCCTGTTTCCTTTGAAATAACTTTTTATTGACTGATCTGATCAAGGGAGAATTTTAATTCAAGTCTTCAATTGCAAGGTATGTACATTTTCCACTATATGACCTGTATATCTCAATATAGATATAGATGATCATAACTGAGGTATTCCTATTTAAGTTTCTTGAGGGTTATTTTGTATTTGTTTTCATATCGCCAGTATCTATCACAGTATTCTGCAAAAGAAAGTAAACATTAAATAAATATTGAATTATTGGGCTTAAAATGGAAGAATGATAGCCAAATACTATACAGCTGTAATAACAAAATAATAGAGCCCAGGAGGCAGTAGGCTGGAAATTGTGCAGAGGGAATCATCCCAGGAGAGATAGGAAATTCCCAAGAATGCAATTCTAATGGCCCAGATGAAATACAGCCTCAATGAAGAACAAAAAAAAAATAAAAAGGGAATATATGAAAAGACTGATATAGATTCACAGGAACTTCATCAATCACCTTAGATTTTTAAATATAGTTATATAGTATAGAGAAATAATAATGATACCTTACATTTATATAATATTTTAATTTTTACAAAGCACTTTACATGTATTATCTCATTTGATATAACAACTCTGGAAGGTACATATTGTTATTATCATGTCCATTTTTAAGATGGGGAAAGAGAGGTGAAAGAGGCTAAAGGACTTGTTCAGGGTTAGTTAGCTAATCAGTTATCTAAGGGAGAATTTTAATTCAAGTCTTCAATTGCAAGGTATGTACACTTTCCAATATATGACCTGTATATCTCAATATAGATATATGTGAATAAAGATAGATATTATATCTATATCTGTCTTTCTACCTATCTACCTTAGATCTTATCTTGTAGACATAATTTTACATATAATTGTTGCTTTATCTCTCTTTCCATCTATCTATCTATCTATCTATCTATCTATCTATCTATCCATCTATCTACAGGATAGAACCAAAGGCAGAAATGGAGAATAATTTACAAAAATATTGCATAGTATAGTAAGAAGGGTATTGGGAGTGCTAAACAGTCAGAATGAATAGATGCTGGTAAAAAAAAAAGGCCTAAAAACATAGTTTTTTATTTTTTTAAGAATAGTGGGGAAAAATTATAGAGCTGCTGTTTGGAATATATGGGATTATAACTGACACTCAGAGAGAAGAAAGAGCTTTTCAATCCTTTGCTTATGTCTTCTCTGCCTCCTGCCTTCTCTTTTGAACTGGAAAGAATGGAACAAAAAATCTCAGAAGGAATTGATTCCCAAATAAGGAAATAATCAGAGAGAACCTAGTTGCTCTTGATGAATTGAAGACATGTAGCCTAGAAGAGCTACATCTGTAGTTATTAGGAAGCATAGTAGATTAAGTGCTGCCTTAGTGGTATGAAGATCTCAGTTCAATTCCTCCTTTGGACAATAGCTAGTTATGTGACCCTTGTTGAAGTAATCAACCTCATTTTCCTCATCTGCAAAATGAGGATAATAACTGTACCTATTTCACAGTTATTGTGAGCATCAAAATGAAGTAACATATCAAAAGCATTCTCCATTTTCATTACTGTAATTATTATTAAGACCTGACTATATAATGGCTGAATTATGACCATAGTTAATTAAAATATTATGGAAAACAAGGAAGTTCAACTAATTTAATCAGAGATATGATCTCGTGTTTAAAAAAAGGCAAGAGAATGGAACCTGTGAATGATAGGCCAGTAAACCTGGCTTTAATTTCTGGCAAAAGTCTGGAATATATTAATAAGCAGGTAGAAAATGGAGTGAAAATCCCAAAGAAACAGTCTGCTTTAGGAAACAAGTCATGCCAGACTAACCTTAATTTCTTTTTTTTTTGACAGGGTCACTAAATTGGTCCATCAAGGCATGCTGTAGATACAATTTATCTCAGTTTTTAGCCTAGCATTTGATAAAGTAACTCATGCTATTCTGGTGAAAAAGACAGAGAGATTCAGGTTAGATGATAGTACAGCTAGATGGATTTCAAATTGGATGAATGGTCAGACTCGAATAGTAATAATTAATAGTTCCATGTCAACTTGGAAGGATTTCTCCTGTGGAGTGCCTTAAGAATGTGTGTCTTTGTACTTTTCTGTCTCCCTTGTCTGGAATATATTTCCTTCTCCTCATTTCTACCTGCAGAATTCCTTTCTGCCTTGGTTTAGGATAAGCACAATCATATGATAGATTGATTTTAATCTTATATCTATTTTGAGATATTTGTAAATTTTCTAATTTTTGTAATACTTGTAAAGCTCAGCACAGTGCCTGCCATATGCTAAGTGCTTAATAAGTGCTTGGTACTCTGCCCCATTTGTTTTCATTCTGTGTATACTTAGATGTATATTGGCTATCTCTACCAAATGACTGTAAGGTTCTTGAGATTTGATTGCTTCCCTTTTTTTTCCTTTGCATTCATTGCACAGCAACTGGCAGATAGAAGACACTTGATAAATGTTTGTAGATTGATTAGCTTCATTTGTATTTTTAAAAATGAGTTAGATAATGATATGTATGGCAAGTTTATCATATTTTCAAATGACTCGAGGCTGAGAGTGACAGCTAATACCCTGGATATTAGATTTCAAAATTTTTTATACTTCTTAAAACACTGTAATAAGTTAATGAGATAAAATTTAATTGGAATAATAGAAAATTGAGTTTTAATAAACCATAGTAAGTTTAAGATGGGAGAGTCCTGGTTAGACAATTTGAAACATATTTGGGATATTGGTGACTACCAGCTCAATGTGAATCAGCTCCCAGGGCTATTGTGAGGATTAAATGAGATAATATTTGCAAAACTCTTTCTAAACCGTAAAGTGCTATATAAATGTTACTATAGTTGATGCTGCTGTTGTTGTCATTGTTATTATCTGGCAAATGCAAAAGCATATAAAATCTTGGGTTGCCTTAAGAGAGGCAAAGCTTCCAGAAGCATAATGGTATAGTACAGAACATAACAACCTCCAAAAAATAAAAATTAATACTATACAGAGGGCAATGGAGTGAGTGCTTAATGGATATGATCAGGCTATAAAAAGTCACCAAAAACTGAATTTTGAAGAACAGGGGTAAAATATATCACCAAGAAATTGTAGTTATATAATAAGAAAAAAAAAGGTGGGATAGCCACATAAAAAGGATGAAGGATGAGAGCTCCATTGTTATCCTATGGGATGAAAGGAAAGGATAAAGCAAGGAGGGATCAATCAGTGAATTTATTGGAGGACCAGGACAAAAGTTCCACTGAATGAGCAGGCATAGTTGGGTTGAAATAAGCACAGAAGAGGAAACACTCAAATTGATGAGATAGATTCACTTGATTATCTGAGCTTGAGGAATCTAAAGAACTCCAGCAGAAACTTCATAAAATAATGCAAAAGAAAAGGGAGAAATAACAGAACCAAAAGAACAGAGCACAGCATAATAGTAGGCATGTAAACAAGAAAGTGATTGGGATGAATGGACAAAGAAATCTGATAGGGAATGAGCGGGATAAGAGTGATGTCTAAATTCTTTGGATATTTTATATGTTGAAATTCATTCATTTAAATACAGATGTAAAGTATAGTGAACTGGTTTCGTGATGTTTAAATTCAAGTTTATTGTTTATTGACAATTAATTAAGAACTCAGTTTAAACTTGAGCCATTTAGCTTTATTCTTTATTTATTTAGCAGAATAACTAATTTTGAAAGGAGGATAACTAGTTATGGGAACATAAAATGAATTCACTCTAGTCTGCATTAAAAACAAAGAAAAAATCCTCAAGGAAAACTAAAGTGGACAATTAAAGAATAAATGTGAATGGTCCAAATATCCTTTTAAAAAGAAAGAGTTATAAAATGCAAACTCCAGTAATATCCTCTTTTTAGGAAATGCTTTACAGAATGATTAAAGTGTAGATATAGGTTTAAAATATGTCATGTAACTTCAAGTTTTAAAAACTAGGAATAGCAGTAGTGCTTTAGGCCAGGGGTTGGCAACGTATGGCTTTTGAGCCATATCTGGCTCTTTTGAGGGCCAGATATGGCTCTTTCTGCAGGAGCCATAAAGTCAATTTTTTTTCCAGGCACTGTTAACAGGAGCGTGCACTGTGAGCACTGTATGGCTCTCATGAAATTACATTTTAAAAAATATGGCGTTTATGGCTCTCATGGCCAAAAAGGTTGCCGACCCCTGCTTTAGGCTAAAGTTAAATTTTTAAAAATTAAAGAGAGATAAAATATTATATAATGGTAAAAGTAAAAATAAATAAGTAATTAATTATTATTTGTTCATAATAAACAATGACCTCATCTGACCTCTTGGCATTTTATACTATTTGAACTTAACTTCTAGTTTGTATTTCATTTATATGCAAATATATCTCATCAACAATTAGAAAAATATAAAGTACATGAGGGCTGAAATAGCATTTTATTTATTTTCTTATCTCCCATAAATACAGAATATTGAAGATGACACATAATTTTTGCTAAAATCACATTCTTGATTTAATTTCTGTATGGGTTCAGTGATGAATGTTATGTTATTTATTCAAGAACAGCAAACGGAGCTAAGCACAAATATATTCATCACTGGATTAGGTGGAGGTAGATGAATTTTTAGCCAAAGAAGCTCTCAAAGACTCTGTTACCTTAAGGGTTAAGATATATATTGCTTTTAAAAGTCCCTTATAGACTAATGAAATTGCAAATCTTGATCACTCAGATGAAATTTCTGCTTTATTTGGAAGTCTAGATCATAGGATTATTGCAGTGTCTAGGCTCATCGGGCATAGTTACCTTGCACTTCCAAACACCTGGTGGCAGCAAAGTCAAGGGGGTACACTTACAATTTTTTAGTTTATTTCAAAAGGTTTAGTTAAGATTTACCACAGGCTTTCAAGAAAATTCAAAATCCAAAAATGGAGGTATCACATGCAATGACATTGGTGGGATGTTAATAACTGAGATTGTAGAAATAATGAAAACTAAAACACTATTAGAGCAAAGAATTTAATTTATGTGTGGGAGAGAGGTCAGGGAGTAAGAGACAGCTAAGAAATGTGGCTGAGTTTCTGATAATGAATAAAAAAAATAGTGTAAGTATATCAGCATTCAATGTGAAAAAAGAAAAAAAAGAAGAGAACACAGTTGTGAAAATACATATTACTTCTTAAAGCTCATGGTATTTTTTTGAGGAATGTCAAACAATGTCTTGGGTAAAACTTGATACGAGAGGATAGACTTGGATATAGGAGTAAATATGTAGGACCCAGAGAGGCACTTCAGAGCTGAGCAAAGAGAATAATGCCAAAGAGAATAAAAGCATAGAGATAGGATGGCTAGAAAATGCTGGATAACAATGGAAGATCCAAACATAAAACATAAAATAGTTATATTAGCTCCATTAACAATTACTTAATGTCTCAAAAAAATCTTGTTTTAATCAAAATACGGCCATTATCCATATTTGAAGAAAAGATATGGAATAGTGGATTAAAGAACAAAATTGCATGAAACATACATACCCACACACACACACACACACACACACACACACACACACGCACACACACATACACATTGACCCCTTTCTTTCTCCATGGATGCTATGATATTATTGCTATGGTGATGTGAGACTCTGGAAATGGAGAGTAAATTCTGACCCAGAGTTCACCAGGTTGGTGATGTGCTTTTTGAACTTGGTTTTGCAAGTTTTCCTTTTCTGGCAAGAGGAAACTAGGAATTGCTTTCCATCTTGCACAGCAAATGAGAGGAAGGAAAGAGGACATCATTAATCAGTATGTCTAAATTCTAGGTGCCAGCTTCCTCAACCTCTTGAAACATTTTTGGGCTGCATTCATATAAATACCCTCTATTGGCATCCCTCTGTTTCTTGCTTGGTTGGGAAAAAGGGAAGGAAACAAAGGTCTGATTCCTGTCTGCAGCCAAACACTAGACAATGCTCATTTATGTTGCTTGTCCTCCAATCAAATTTTCCCTACCTAATGTTACCATATATGCCCTATTTCTAGTTATAAACAAACAAAAATAATAGTTTTTCACATTTTTGTCCACATGCTTAAAGTAAAGAACTGAGAGAAAATTGCAATCTCATTAGGGAAATGGAAGATACATTCCTGCTTGAGTATAGAAGTCTCACAAACAAAAAAGGTGTACTCTGATAATACTCCTAGGAGACCAAAAATTTCATTAAATAAGAGAGCTTTATTAAACAGAAAGACATAATTAATTGCTATTCTATACCCAGTAAGCCTTTGAGATGAATGCAAGCTGAGCTTGGGAAGGTCTATCTAGTCTCCTAGGGACCAATGTATGAGATCATTTAAATATAAGCAAGGTGTTTCTCTCCATCCATTAGACAGAGGTGATGGAGACCAATTTCCTCTAATCCTTTAATCTATCAGGATATTTATCTATTACAGGTGCAGCAAAATTGCTACACCTGGGGTACCCCTTGCCATATATCAGTGGTTTCCAAACTTTTTTGGCCTACCACCCCATTTCTAGAAAAAAATATTACTTAGCACCCCCTGGAAATTATGAAACTATTCATTGAACTTAGAATAGAATGTAATACAAAAAAAAGTGTGGCCATCACCACTCTCCTGGATTGTTTCAGCACCCACCAGGGGGCGGTAGCACCCACTTTGGGAATCACTGCCATATATATTGTGAGCCAAAGGAAAACAGTTTGGTTAGGGCAGTCACAGCCTCTTCACTAATTTTCAGCCTCTTCCTGATGGGATAATTTTTCTCCTTTTCCATTTTTTATTCTTAACTCCCTTCTCCTCATTCTAACTTTCTTATGAGGTAACCTAAAGAATACCTTTATTATATTGGTCCTATAGATAACAGGGCAGTCTACCATTGGTATTATACTGGCTTTGTCTAAAATGTATGTCAAGCTCAGAAGGTTTCATGGTCTTGACAGGAACATGGATACCCTGCCTTGGGTATTGCCTAATTTGGGAATAGGAACTACACACTAAGAGTCCTTCCTGAAAAATGTTTTACAACTTCACTTGTGAGTTGAAATGTTTTTCAAAGATATTTTGGTGTGGAATGATGCTTTTGACCTGAATTCCTGAGCACACAGGAGTATGGGGCACATACTTATATGTACAAATGTGATATATATATATATATATTATATATATACATTTATACATAAATATGCATGTTTGTATGGAAAAGAGAGAGTGAGAGTATTTAGAACTGAAAAATATCATAGCTATCATCTAATTCATAGTGCCTTTATCATTTTATTCTAGAATCACATTTGAGGATCATGGATTTGGAGGTGGAAGGAATCTAAGAAATTGTCTAGTTTAAACTCCTTATTTTTCTAGACAAAGAAACTATAGCCCAGAAAGCTTAATATATTTAAGCCACTTATATTATAAAGGTGAGTTTTGAACCCAAGTTATTTAAATCTAAATCTAGTGCTCTTTCCACTGTACCAAGCTGGTTCTAGAGGAGAGAGCTGAGGTTCATGGGCCGGGGTTGGGGGGTGACACCCAAGTTCTCAAGAGTGGCTTATAACTCAGCCAGGAATTCCAATCCAATTCCTTAGACTGTAATTCAAGTCTTTTTTCTATTATAACACATTACCTCTCCTCTGAAAGTATTGATATTATCTGTGTTATATTTGAGGATATAGTTTACCAAAAAAATTAAGATTGGTTTGTGGTATCAAGTTCTACTCCAACAATGAAAATATTCTGTTAATATACATCAGTGGTTCCCAAACTTTTTGGTCTACAGCCCCCTTTCCAGAAAAAATATTGCTTAGCGCCCTCTGTCACATACTATCACCTCCCCCTTACAGTTAGTTATTCACTGCCTCCAAATGCCCCTGTGGCTATCACCACCCTCCTGGATCACCGCAGAACCCACCAGGGGGCAGTAGCACCCACTTTGGGAATCACTGATATACATTAAAGTATGAAGATGGTGGAGGAGAGAAAGTATTCTGCTGAGCTTTCCCAGCATTCCCTTCTGATCTACTCTTAACTAACACTTCAAATTGAAAAAAAAAAAAAGTCAGACTGAGACATTCTTTCAGCTCAAGACATCATAGGAAGTTTAACAGATCTGTGATATGGGGGAGGAGGCTGGCTCAGAGCCTATATGGGTGAAACACCAGAAGTAAGACTAGGTTGTGGTGATAGAAGCTCAAGTCAATAACTTTAGAATTCTCAAGCCAAAGAGGGTAAAGGGGTCCTGGAAGCTAGTCAGAAGAGATTATAGGGTACCCCTGTGCTAACAATGAATGCAGGATGAGACATTGTTTGGCAACTCACTGGTCTATACACATTTCTGGGACATACCCCAAGGGCAGAAGAGCATTTTCAGTCAAGGTAGAGGGGAAACCTTGAGAAGCAAGGATCTTTTTGCCCTTCTATTTCCCCAGTGCCTGGCAAAAAAGTGAGTATTTAATGAATACTTTCTGACTTCCTGCCCGATCACTTTGAAAAGTTTTAATAGGCTCTCACCTCAATCTATCTATTTTGATAGATTTGAAATGAGGCAATTTGACATTGTGGGCTTGTTTAGTCATTCAGTCATGTCTTACTCTATGTGACCCCATGGACAAATGAGTTTTCTTAGCAATGATTACTGGAATGGTTTGCCATTTCTTTCTCCAGTGTGTTCCCATTTTACAGATGAGGAACTGAGTCAAATAGGGGTTAAATGACTTGAAAAAGTTCACACAGCTAGTAAGGGTTTGAAAATAGATTGGAACTCAGATCTTCCTGACTCCAGACCTAATAATGCTCTATCCATTATACCAGCTAGCCACCTCTGCTGGTGCTAGAGAGTACCAAATCTGACAGCAAAGAAAAGGAATGGAGATAAATCATCTAACTGCATCTTTTATAAGAGCTGAAAAAAATGAAAATTTGCACTGAAGAATAACAATTGTGCCTGATGTCAAATATCTGAAATGACTGGAGGTACCTTGCTGGTACAGGGAGAATTTTACTTTGGAATCTTCCAGAAGAATAATAGGTACTTGTAAAAAGAAAGAGAAATTCATATCCCTAAGAAAAATGACCTCTATGAAATAGAAAAGTAAACAGGTATAGTAAATCTATATTTTCCCAGCTTAAGGAGAAAGCATATTATCTTTATGGGAAAATAAGGAATATTAAGTTTTACAGTTTTAAGTCACAATGAACAAACCTGGAAGTTGAATAACTATTTAAAATTAAAGGGATTAATAAGAGAGTTCTGCTTAATGAAAGGCCAGGCAGGACAGGAAGAAATGAAATTTCTCAGTGTCCTTTCTCTGTTTTCCTGGTCACCTTGACTTATTGACTTATCAGTTCATAAAATGGTTAACGTTTCATCTCTAGCCCTGGCTAGACTCTCTAACTGACTTTCCCTGGACACTTCTACTATCCTTGCCATCCTCTATTTTCTTTTTCTTTACAGCATCTTTACCTTCTAAAATGTCATGTAGTACCTTAGCTCTCTACATAAGAGAAGCAAGAAGGTAGCACCATGGGTGGGTTTGACCTGAAGCCAAGAAAACCTGACTTCCAATCTAGTTCTAGTCACTAACTATCATTTCCTTATTTATAAAATGGGGACAATAAAAGCACTTATCTTCTAGAGTTGCTCTGAGGATAAAAAGAGATAATACTTATAAAATGCTATGTAATTTCCATAATAATAATAATTTATTATATTATTTTTCTGGACCTATCTGCCAATTCTTATAAGATTTAAATTAATGTGCAATACTTCAAGTATTATTTTTATAAAGTTCATTATCTGACAAAATAGAACCAAGTGACTAAGTTTTTCTACTTGCTCAAAAATCCCTGCTCCAGCTAGTTAAGATGGGGGCAGAGTAAAAAGCAGCTGCTTAACCTCTCCTAACTGAAATATATAGGACTCCTCAAGAAGACATAAAAACAAATCCAGAGGAATGAAGGGACATCACAACAGGGCTCAACATTGGAGGTACATGGAATTGGGGCATTTCCATGCTATAAAGGGGTGAAACAACTCTCACTAAAATGTGAGCTGAGCAACTCCCTCCCCCATCCCACCCCACCCCACCTACAGTGCCAAAGCCAGCTCACAAGAGTTAGAGCAAGTTTGGGGCATGCATTAAGTCCTTGGCAGCCACCTGGGGTCACCAGGGCCTGCTCCTGAGAGCAGCAAGACTTAAGACCCAAAGAGGCTAAAGAACGCACGGACTTTGAACACAGACCCTGAGCACAGGCACAAGTGCAGGCGTAGACGCAAGCTCAGACATGGATCCTGAGCCCAGGCAAGGACTTGGATCCTGAGTGCCAGCATGGACCTTGAGTGGGGACCCAGTGCAGAGGGGTACAAGACTATGGAAGCAGAACCCTGAGACTATTAAAGGAGCCTTGGGCAGAGGAACAAGGAAGGGGACTACGAGGAGGCTTGACCCTGAGAACAACTAGACCTGAGACCTCAGGAGCCTAAAGAGTGCAGACAGACCCCGAGTGTGAGGATAAACCCGAGAGGGCACAGGGCTAACAATGACAAGCCAGAGACAAGAACCTCAAAAGAGAAAGATCATCAAGAAGAAATATGTAACACTCCTCAACTTTTACACAGATAAAATCCAGACAACAGAGCAAACAGCAGAGGAGAACAAGCAAGTAATCATATCCAAACCTTCCAAAAATAATGAAAACTGGCCACAAGCTATTGAAGAGTTCAAATCTGAGATGATGAGAAAGATGGAAGAGATTTGGCGAGAGAAGTGGGAAATAGCTCAAAAGGAAATTAACAGGTTAGAATATAGAAACTCCCAATTGGAGAAAAATGCCCCAAAACAAAAAAAAACAATGGTAAGCAAATTGGAAACCAAATCTGGCAAGAAAATAACAATTTAAAAGGCAGAATTTCACAATGGGAAAGTGAGGCAAGTAAATTGAAGACCAGAAATGACCAGATTGAAAAGGAAAACCAAAAGATTATAGCCAAAAACCAGTCCCTAAAGGCTAGAATTGAGCAATTAGAAATTAATGACCTCTCAAGACAGCAAGAAAAAATAAAACAAAGCCAAAAGACTGATAAAATAGAAGGAAACATGAAATATCTCAATGAGAAAGTGACAGACCAAGAAAACAAGTCTAGAAGAGACGATCTGGGAATCATTGGTCTTCCAGAAAAGGCAGAAATTAATAGAAATTTGGACTCCATATTAAAAGAAATTATTCAGCAAAATTGCCCTGAAATTCTACAACGAGAGGGCAATATAGATATTGAAAGGATCCATAGATCACCCTCTACACTAGACCCAGAAAAGACAACCCCAAGGAATATAATAGCCAAATTCAAGAGCTTCCAAGTAAAAGAAAAAAATTTACAAGAAGCCAGAAAGAGACAATTCAGATATCAAGGAGCACCAATCAGGATCACACAGGATCTGGCAGCCTCCACACTAAAAGACTGCAAGGCTTGGAATATGATATTCAGAAAGGCAAGAGAGCTGGGTCTACAACCAAGGATCACCTACCCAGCAAAACTAACTATATACTTCCAGAAGAAAGTTTGGGCATTCAACAAGATAGAAGATTTCCAAGTATTTGCACAGAAAAAACCAGGACTAAATGAAAAGTTCAATATCCCACCACAAAAATCAAGAGAAACATGAAAAGGTAAATAAGAAACAGAGGGGAAAGAAAGAAAACTTTTATTTTTAAATTTGCCTCTTTAAGGGCTTTAATATGATCTAATTATTTGTATTCCTATATGGAGATGTGTTATGTATAATTCTCTTTAAGGAACTCTATTCACTATTATTGTACTCACTATTATAGTAATTAGAAAAATTATTCATAGGGAGAGGTTGGAATACTAAATGGTCTAAGATGATATGGGAGTGGGAAAGAGGGGGTTGAATAGTAGAGGACACCAAGAGAAACTTGAATGAATAAGAAAAATAGGATATTCTATTACACACAAAGAGGGCATGGGAAGGGGAAGGGATAATACTATTATAAAAAGGAGAGGAAGAGAGCATTAAGAGGTATTATTTAAACCTTACCCTGAGAGGGAAGAGTAGCTTTATCCATTGGGATATAAAACTCTATCTGACCCTACTGAGAAAGTCAGAAGGGATAAACCAAAGGGAGGAGGGGAGTAGGGATGTCAAAAAAGGGAGGGGAGAAGAAGGGGGAGGGAATTCATTAGGCCTTAAAAATAAAAAGAGGGGAATAATAAAGGAAGGGGTAGAAAGGGAAGTAAATCAAGGGAGGGGACAAGGTTATTGGCATAAAGCAAACCACTGGTTTAAAATGAAACAGCATAAGAACAAGAGGTAGTACTAGGAGAGGATACCAAAATGTTGGGGAATACACAGCTGATAATTATAACTCTGAATGTGAATGGGATGACCTCTCCCATAAAAAGGAAGCAAATAGCAGAGTGGATTAGAAACCAAAATCCTACCATATGTTGTCTATAAGAAACACATATGAGGTGGATAGACATACACAGGTTTAAGGTAAAGGGCTTGAGTAAAATCCTTTGGGCCTCAAATGAGAAAAAGAAGGCAGGAGTGGCAATTATGATTTGTGACAAAGCCAAAATAAAAATAGATATGACTAAAAAAGACGGGGAAGGTCATTACATCCTGATTAAAGGCAGTATAGACAATGAGGAAATAACATTGCTCAATCTTTAGGCACCAAATGGCATAGCAACTAGATTCATAAAGGAGAAACTGGCAGATCTCAAGAAGGAAATAGATAGTAAAACCATAATAGTGGGAGATCTAAATATTCCTCTTTCAGATCTAGATAAATCAAACCAAAAAATAAATAAGAAAGAGGTAAGAGAGATGAATGAAGCCCTAGAAAAATTAGATTTAATAGATATGTAGAGATAAATAAATAGGGACAAAAAGGAACACACTTTCTTTTCAGCTGCACATGGTACATGCACAAAGATTGACCATGTAATGGTGCACAGAAACATTGCAAACAAATGCAAAAGGGCAGAAATAATAAATGTAACTTTCTCAGATCATAATGAAATAAAAATAATAATTAGTAAGGGTACCTGGACAGGCAAATCAAAAACTATTTGAAAATTAAATAATATGATTCTCCAAAATGAGCTAGTCAAAGAAGAAATCATAGAAACAATCAACAATTTCAGCCAAGGCAGTACTCAGGGGGAATTTTATATCCTTGAGTGCATATATTAACAAATTAGGTAGGGCAGAGATTAATGAATTGGTCTTGCAACATAAAAAATTAGAAAGCAAGCAAATTAAAAATCCCCAAATGAAAACTAAATTAGAAATACTAAAAATCAAGGGAGAAATTAGTGAAATCAAAAGTAAAAGAACTATTGAATTAATAAATAAGACTAGAAGCTGGTATTTTGAAAAAAACAGATAAAATAGAAAAAGTACTGGTCCATCTAATAAAAAAAAAGGAAAGGAGAAAACCAAATTGACAGTATCAAAGATGAAAAGGGATACCTCACCTCTAATGAAGGGGAAATTAAGGCAATCATTAAAAACTATTTTGCCAAATTATATGGCAATAAATATAACAATTTATGTGATATGGATGAATATTTACAAAAATACAAATTGTCTAGATTAACAGCAGAAGAAATAGAACACCTAAATAATCCCATATCAGAAAAAGAAATTGAACAAGCCATCAAAGAACTCCCTAAGAAAAAATCACCAGGCCCTGATGGATTCACAAGTGAATTCTATCAGACATTCAAAGAGCAATTCATCCCAATACTATAAAATTATTTGATATAATAAGCAAAGAAGGAGTCCTACCAAATTCCTTTTATGACACAAATATTGTATTGATTCCAAAGCCAGGGTGATCAAAAACAGAGAAAGAAAACTACAGACCAATCTCCCTAATGAACATAGATCCAAAAATTTTAAATAGAATACTAGCAAAGAGACTCCAGCAAGTGATCAAGAGGATCATCCACCTTGATCATGTGGGATTTATACCAGGAATGCAAGAATGGTTCAACATTAAGAAAACCATCCAAATAATTGACCATATAAACAATCTAACAAACAAAAATCAAATGATTATCTCAATAGATGCTGAAAAAGCCTTTGACAAAATACAGCACCCATTCCTATTGAAAACCCTGGAAAATATAGGAATAGAAGGACCTTTCCTAAAAATAATAAACAGTAAAACCATTAACAAGCATCATATGCAATGGGGATATATTAGAAGCCTTTCCAATAAGATCAGGAGTGAAAAAAGGATGCCCATTATCACCTCTATTATTTAACATTGTACTACAAACACTAACAGTAGCAATTAGAGAAGAAAAAGAAATTGAAGGTATCAAAATATGCAATGAGGAGACTAAGCTATCAGATGCAGATGATATGATGGTCTACTTAAAAAATCCTAGAGAATCAACTAAGAAGCTTGTAGAAATAATCAACAACTTTAGCAAAGTTGCAGGATACAAAATAAATGCACACAAATCATCAGCATTTCTATATATTTCCAACATATTAGAGCAGCAAGAGGTAGAAAGAGAAACACCATTTAAAATCACACTAGAGAATATAAAATATGTAGGAATCTATCTACCAAAACAAACACAGGATTTATAAGAAAAAAAAACTACAACATGCTTTCCAAAGAATTAAAACTAGATCTAAACAATTGGAAAAATGTTGATTGCTCATGGGTAGGATAAGCCAACATAATAAAAATGACCATTCTACCCAAATTAATTTACCTATTTAGCGCCATATGTATCAAAATACCAAAAAACTTTTTTTCTGAATTGGGAAAAACTATAACAAAGTTCATCTGGAATAACAAAAGATCAAGAATATCAAGGGAAATAATGAAAAAAAATGCGAAGGAAGGGGACCTAGCAGTACCAGATATTAAACTGTACTATAAAGCAGCAGTCATCAAAACAATATGGTACTGGCTAAGAGACAGAAGGGAGGATCAGTGGAATAGACTTGGGGTTAATGACATCAGCAAGACAGTGTATGATAAACCCAAAGAGCCCAACTTTTGGGACAAAAATCCACTATTTGACAAAAACTGTAGGGAAATTTTGAAAACAATATGAGAGAGATTAGGTTTAGATCAACATCTCACACCCTACACCAAGATAAATTCAGAATGAGTGAATGACTTGAATGTAAAGAGGGAAACTATAAATAAGTTAAGTGAACATAGAATAGTTTACTTGTCAGATCTCTGGGAAAGGAAATATTTTAAAACCAAGCAAGAGTTAGAGAAAATTACAAAAGGTAAAATAAATGATTTTGATTATATCAAACTAAAAATCTTTTGTACACAAAAACAATGTAGTCAAAATCAGAAGGGAAACAACAAATTGGGAAAAAATCTTTATAACAAAAAACTCTGACAGGGGTCTAATTATTCAAATATACAAGGAGTTAAACCATTTGTATAAAAAATCAAGCCATTCCCCAATTGATAAATGGGCAAGAGACATGAATAGACAATTTTCAGATAAAGAAATCAAAAGTATCAATAAGCACATGAGAAAGTGTTCTAAATCTCTAATAATTAGAGAAATGCAAATCAAAACAACTCTGAGGTATCACCTCACACCCAGCAGATTGGCTAAAATGAAAGAAGGGGAGAGTAATGAATGCTGGAGGGGATGTGGCAAAACTGGGACATTAATGCATTGCTGGTGGAGTTGTGAACTGATCCAATCTGGCTGGCAATTTGGAACTATGCGCAAAGGTCTATAGAAGAATGCCTGCCCTTTCATGCAGCCATACCATTGTTGGGTTTGTACCCCAAAGAGATCATATATCAACAGACTTGTACAAAAATATTTATAGCTGCGCTTTTTGTGGTGGCAAAAAATTGGAAAATGAGGGTATTTTCTTCAATTGGGGAATGGTTAAAAAAATTGTGGTATATTCTGGTGATGGAATACTATTGTCTCAAAGGAAGAATAAACTAGAGGAATTCCATGTGAGCTGGAAAGACCTCCAGGAATTGATGCAGAGTGAAAGGAGCAGAGCCAGAAGAACACTGTACACGGAGACTGATATAGTGTGGTAAAATTGAATGTAATGGACTTCTGTACCGGCAGCAATGCAATGAACCAGGACAATTCTGAGGGACTTATGGAAAAGAATGCTACCCACATTCAGAGAAAGAACTACAGGAGTGGAAACAAATGAAAAACAACTGCTTGAACACATGGGTTGAGGTGGACATGATTGGGGATGTAGACTCAAAACTACCTCATCAATGCAAATATCAACAATTTGGAAATAGGTCTTGATCAATGACACATGTTAAAACCATTGGAAATACGCATCAGCCATGGGGAGCTGGTGGGGAGGTCAGGGGGTGAAGGGGAAAGTAAGAGCATGAATTATGTAACCATGTTAACTTTTCTAAAAAATAAATATTAATAAATGTTAAAAAAAATCCCTGCTACACCAAAGCTTCAAACAGGAAGTAAACAGCCTGAGACATGGAACTCCACCAAATTTATATCCTGTCTACATCAACATGTAATGACATGAATTGAGTGGAGTGCTGGGAATTGTAGTTTTGCTGGGGAATTATAGTTTTTAGGGTAACAGATTCTAATTACACAATCATCTCTGGGATCCTTTGGGGAACTAGTCTCCCCAATGGATCATGTAAAAATAACCAACTTATAAATTACAATAATTTGAGGATAAAAGGGAAAGAGAAAAAAAATAATGATTGCTAGGCACATTGACAAAAAACCAATTAGGGGGCAGTCTCCTTTGGCATAAAAGTATACATACAAATTAATGTGTTACAACCCCCCCACAGTTCAATCAATTATACTACATGGTTCATTCTGTATCTTCTGATGCTGTGGAGGTTTCTTCCAGCATCTTCACGGTGCCATCTTCAAATAATTTTTCTTCTAGATTTAAAGAGTTGTTGAGTTCTTTTTCCTGAAATTTTTCTTTCTTAAAAGTTTTTTTTTTAGTTTTATGACAATTAAACAATCCCTCTGACAATTATGCAATTTCCCCTGAGGAGGATATTGCAATCCCTATGTCAACTATAAAATCCCCACTGAGGTGGGTGTTGACCAACACTCAGATCCACTCAGGTAGCCATTGAAGCTCATAGCTTTCAATTTTGGATGAAATGCTCCCTCTTGGGGGCCATTAAGGGGTACCATGACCCTTAGGAAAATTTTATAAGACTATAACCCATCATGAGGTAACCAACTCCTTGGGTTTACTCTTTCCTTTGGCATGGGACTGTAACAGCTCTAAAGGGATGTGTATTATATGACCCATCCATTGTACTGTGAAGGTGAGGACTATAATATTGCTCCCATCTTTGCTGTGAGACCTGTAACCACTCTAAAAGGTCTGATCCATTTTAATATGGAGGCGAGGAATAGTGCTATAGCACTTCACTTCAGCTACTAAATGGACCCTTACCTCTTGTTACAAACAAGTCAAAGGTATTTTTACAATGTTATCTTCTCCAATCCAGTCATAGGGGAAAGGTACAAATGAAGATAGTGCAACCTAATATATAGCTAATAGCCAAAACACAGTAGCTACATATGATTCAGTATAACAGAACTTAATAAACAAAATAAAATCTTAAAACAAGCAATCAGCAAATTATATATATATATATATATATATATATATATGACAGGATACAGTCACTGAATTCAATTTTTTTAATTCTGATACAGAGACTTCCATAACAGAATGGAGTCTGAAAAGGCTTAAAATCCACTTCCAGACTCTTTAAGTTTCCTTCCCCTCCCCAGTATCATCATCCATCTAGGTTCCTTTTGGTCACACCTCTGGGATCTCCCATTGTGAGGGAGAATTCTGCACTGAATGTAGTGTAGAGGAATCTCATATTGGATGTATTGTAGAGACTGGGCAGGCTAGAATGGCAAGGGGGTGTAGGGAGATGAATTTCTCCCCTGAATTGTAGGATTACCCAAGCTAATCAGAAGGACCAGTTCACCCAGGAACAGTAGGAAGAAAAGACATCCTAAAACTGGGAGCTGTTTGAGAAAGGTAATGCACCACTCTTTCATAGAGTGGGCCAGGCCTGCAATTCTACTTCCTGTCTCTAGTTCGGAAGAGTAACCTTCTCTCCCCTCTCCCCGGGGTAAAAACACCAGGAAACAGCTTGCTTCCCTTGCCCCATGGACAGGGAATTAAGAGAGTAGAAGTTCTCCTCAGGTAAAAACCCTTTAGGAGACTAATTATTGCCTAAGGGAAACACATCTGGGCTTCCAAGGCAATCACTCAGATGTTGGTAATGTAATGGAAATAGGGATCTATACTTTCCCAGCTTGTTTGGAGAGTGGCTTTAAGGACTCCCAGCTTGTTGGCAGCAATCATCAGCAACAGTAGTAGGATTAGGAGCAGCTGCAGCAGGAGGAGCAGGAGGAGGCAGGATCAGCAGCAATAGGTGGCAGCAGCAATACCAGGAAATTCTGAATAGAGTTCCCTAGAGGGGAGGACAGGAGAAATGTGGTTTCTTTTCAAACTAATCTACTCAGAGAGATTTAAGAGTTCCGAACATCCCTTTGTGGTTGCCATAGGTGTAAGATTTAAGTTAATGTGTAATACTTCAAGTATTATTTTTATAAAGTTTATTATCTGAAAAAATAGAACCATTTAATTAAGTTTTTCTACTTGCTCCACCAAAGCCACAACAGGAAGGAAAGTGACTGAGACATGGAACTCCACTAAATTTATATCCTGTCTATGTCAGCATATAACGACAAGAAGTGAGTGGAGTGCTGGGAATCGCAGTTTTTAAGGTAACAGATTCTAATTACACATCCTTCCCCATTCTGACCACTCAGTTCTGTGTCTTTTAGCTCCTGCATTCTATTTCCAGTCCTGATCGTCTCTTTCTCAATTCTCTATGGACTTTTCATGTGCAGCCTCATATGCTCAGATTACTGACTACCACCCTGTGCTCCCCTGAAATTCAAAATGTGATAAACAGGGGTAAATCTAGCTATGTCAATCACTCAGAAACTTTATTTCCTTCTGTCACTTAACTTAGGGCTCTGAATCCAGAAAATATTTAGTAACAATTGCTGAATTGATAGACATGAACAATTTCTTATTGTAAAAGTAAGATCTGGTATTGGGGAAATCCTTTGAAGTACCTCTAATGCCTGGATATTTCTACTGAATAGAGAGGCTGGAAGGAACTATAAAGAATGACTATAGAGGAACTTGTGGAATTTCACTTCTACGGTGGTGGTAGGGAGGGGGTCCAAGTATAATGTTAAATGTAGAAGGACTGATAGTTAAATCAGTCCATAGTAGAAAAAATAGGTTTTGGAGTCAAGAGGAAAAAAAATTCAATAGTAGTCTTGCTACATACGGGCTATATGAAATAGGCAAGCAACCTTACCTGCCTTTGCTTCGCTTTTCCCATCTCTAAAATAGGAGATTAGGGAAGAAAAAAATTAAACTCGACATGTATCATATAATTGTAATGAGACAACTTGGGCATCAAGATGAGAAAAAGCATTACCTTTTTTTCTTCTTTGAAAATGTAGGGAGGCTATAGCTGTGCAATATTCTGCCAGCTTTGGTCCATGCTTGAATTAGTTTTACTGAATACACAGTATTGATTCCAAGATGGAAGGTAAGGGTTTAAAAAAAATTTTTTTTATAAACCATGTAGCTGCTATAAACAAAAGATATCAAAAGTTTTTTTTTTAAATTAAAAGGTCTTCTGTTTAAAAATGAGGGAGTTAAGATTAGATGACTTCTAAGGTTTTCAAATATGAAATGGCTCTGTGGTCACATTTGCCTGGAAGATCCTTCCAATAATATAGATGGCAACTCATTCATGCCACTTAAATTGTGTGAGTTTTGTACTTGACTTCCCTTAAGTTTGCTAAATGAGTACACCTAACATGCTGGGTGTCTTCCTCAACTCCTGATATCACAAGTACATTAGTGGAGCAATCTGCCTATTCACTTTTTCATCCTTACCAAATGATAACTTTATTGTCTTTTCCTATCACACAATTCTTTGGTGATATTTTTTAATATGGTTCTTTTTCAGGGTTCCTCATTAGTCATATGTTGTAGCCTAGTCATACTCACCAGGTGCTTCTCCATTGCTCTGTAAATTATATTCATTTTTAATTTTCCAGAGACCATTGCATTCCATGTCTGACTGCCATTTAACAGCACTGATAGAATGTTGGTTATTAAAGAGATGGGCCTTTGCGTTCATGGGAAGCCTGAGGTCATTAAAGGAGATTTGCAATTTTCCAAAGACTCTAAATTCTATGTGAACTATTATTGAGCATCTTGACTACTTATCTCTCAAATGAAGTATATTACTGTTCCAGTTTTGATTGTAAAGATCTTTTCAAGGAATTCCTAGAAAGTACATTGGTTATTAAATGTAGCTTTCATGCCTTTCTAAAATGTGTGCATTTGGGGGAGGGAAATGGTAGTTAGAAAATGAAACTATAATTTCATTGGTATAGGGTCGTGTTGGCAAAGCCATGGCATGAGTGCTGGGGCTCCACAGAGGGGGCTGCTCCATTCCCCTTCTCCACAGCCCCAGAGGACATTTTTTGCATGCTTCACCCCTCTCTGTCCAGCCTCCCAATGTGAGTTCTTCCTCCCTTCACTGTCTGTGGTAATGCTGGTGGCTCACAGACAGCTTAAAGGTGCAATTTGGGCAGAAGAGCTCAAAAACTTTTCCTAAAGCTAGTAAAGGGAATTTCCAAATGAGGAAATTTCTTCTAGCAATGCAAGTTGGACCCTTCTCTGTAACTTATAGTCTTAAGAGAGAGCATTAAAAGGCTCAGCAATTTGTCCAGGATCACAGAACCACTAATTTTCAGTTGTAAGACTAGAACCCAGGTCTTCCTAGTTCCAAAGTCATGTATATGTATATGTGTGTATGTATATATGTTTGTGCATTGTATTGTAGATGTGTTTAAATGAATGCATATTTTATGTATACATAATATGTTTTTATCTCTCTGTCTCTCTCTGTGTGTGTCTCTCTCTGTGTCTCTCTAGCTGTCTGTAAGTCTTTGTGAGCTAGGATGTAAGCTAATGAATATTTTGGACCACCTTGGTCAAATTTTTATGGTGTGCATTTTAAAAAGATATCTGGTAAAATCTTGATTGGTGCCTTTTAAGTTATTTCTGATCAGAAAGGGGAAGAAACTCAAAATTTGGGGAAAAAAGTTGAATCTCTAGTCTGAAAATCTGATTATGAAATGTTTCAGAGATATAAACTACATATTTTCCTTTGATGTGACTTTCTGATTATAGACTATTTGTCCGCATTAATTCTGGGCAATGTTTTTAAAATGGTTTCTTTGAATGTAGTGGCTAGGTTCTTTCCTCTTCACTTTTGGTATTCACCAGATAATCCATTAATCTGAGGCTTCCTCTTTCAGATATATCTTGAAACTGGTTACTTCTCCTCTGTACTGTCATCATATCTTGGTAGTTCATATTGAATAAATATTTTCAAAAGCTTATCGCATGTAAATCACTAAGCAAGATACAGAGGTAAGCGCATTGTTTGCATAAAATATAGTCTGTCCTCATAGATGTTTTGTCCCCAATTATTTCTTTTTGTTGTGTACCTAATATAATATTGATTTTTTAAATTTGATGATTACTACCCATGACATGCGTAACATGGAAATGGCAGGGTGGAATTCCTGCAAGATACAGGGTCAAGCCTCACCCAGAATTCCAGGAGGGGAGGGTCCTATATCTTGCAGGAATTCCACCCTGCCATTTCCATGTTACACATGGTGGAACCAAATCATACTAAATCTTGAGAATTAATTATTAAATTTTTAGTCTAAGCATTTATACTTCAGATATTGACTAAGGTTACAAATCAGGATATGCTTTCTTGTTTTGTTGATTGTCTAGACTTAATAAAGAGAGAAATGTTAATATTCAAGGTGAATCTTAAATTTGTGTACTGGGTATTTTTTTTTTTAAGGAAAGCTGGGTGTTAAACATTTATGAACATACCCCGATTATCACCTTGTAACATAGCTTGAGATCTAGTGTATTTATTCCTTACCATTTTCATTATTTCCCTTGTAAATCTTGATCTTTCATTCTTTCAGATGAATTTTGTTATGATTTTGTTTAGCTCTATAAAATAATAACCTTGGGGAACTGGTTGATATGGCACAAAATCTGTAAGTTAATTTAAGTAGTACTGTCATTTTTATTCATTTTTATTACATTGGCATAGCTGAACTGAAAAATAATTACATACACACACACACATATATGTTATGTCTTGGTAGCTGGACTCTGAAATATTTAAAACATTCCATAGTGATTTTGAATGGATTTTTCTTTCCTACCACTGCCTTCTGGACTTAGTTGGTAACATAGAGAAAAGTTGATGACATATGTGGATTTATTTTATATCTTTCAAGTTTTCTTGTTATTGTGTCACTTACATTTTAGTTGACTCAGGTTCTCCAAGTAAATCATTATACAAGCTGCAAAAAGCAATAATTGTCTTTCCTCTTTGCCTAAGCTTATTCCCTCAATTTCTTTTTTTTGTCTTATTATTAGTACTATAATTTAAAGCATTTAAGTTTAAAAAAATTAATAACAAAGGAAATCCTTGCTTTTACCTCACTATTTTGGTGTAAAGGCCTCTAGTTTCTCCATTACATTTCAAGGCTTTGTTTTATTTTTTTCATTTTTTAATTGTCAAAAATCTATATTCTCTTCTACTGCCTCCCGTGTGAGTGTGTGCGCACACGCACGTGTGTGTGTGTGTATTTGTTTTGAACATATGTTGGCAAACAAAACAAATTTCTGAATTGTCCATATCAAAAAAATGTTTTATTCTGAAACCGAATCAATTATATATGTCTGCGATAGGTAGCATGCTGTGTCATAGGTTCTTTTGGATCATAGTAATTGTGTAGATAGCAGTTTCTAAGTCTCTCAAAGTTGGTCATAATTATGATTGTTATTATACAAATTGTTGCCTAGTACTGCTTATTTCTTTAAGGTAAAAGAAGTCTTAGAACATAATTGTGTGAAGTAAGTTCAGCTTACTTTTTTAATTTTTTCTTATTAATTTCATCATGATGTGGTATTTTATTCTTATGATTTTCTGCAATCTTCGTATTAACAGATTTGCTAAAGGTTTACCAATTTTGCTAGACTTTTCAAATGATCAGCTTTTCATTTTATTCATCATTTTCATAATCTTTTCAGTTTCCTACTTATTTCTCCTCTCATTTTCATTTCTTTTGTGTTTTTTTGAATTTATCTGTCAGGTTTCAAAATTTTTAAATGCAGGTTTAGTTAATGCTCTCCTTTTCCATTCCATTAATGTACATTTTTAGGGATGTAATTTTTCTCCTAATGGCTGCATTAGCTCCATTCCAGAAATTTTATGTTCTTTATCATTATTATTTTCTTTCATGAGTTTATTAGTTTTTCCTATGATATATTCTTTGACCCACTCATTATTTTGGATTTCATTGTTAAGTCTAGTTTTATAACTGTGTTTTCTGTGTTTGCTTCCTGACTTGATTACTATTTTAATTGTGTAAAAGATGTGTTAATTATTTCTTCCTGTTTAATATTTGTTTGGAATATTTCTATGCCCTAATAAATGCCACTATTGTAAAAATTCTATGTGATCCTCAAAAAAATGTGTATTTTTAGTGATCCCATTTAGAGGATGCAATAAGTCCTCTTAGCTCTAGTTTCTCCTACAATTTGTTCAACTCTGTATTTTCCTTTCTCTTTATCATCATATTTGTTCAACTCTAAGAGAGGGACATTAAATTGTTCTTGTTCTTTACTCCTATGTCTTCTAGTAAAACTCTCTTGGTAGGTGGGCTAAACCAGTTTGAGGGTCACCAGCAGGCCTCAAACCTAATGGTGATTTAGGGGATGTCTACCCCAACTATGTGAAGGTTTCCCATGGTAGAATGGGTAAATGAGAAAAATAAGTTCCAATAGCAATGAAGGTAGCTGAAGCAAGAAGTATGGAGCACTCAGCTTGATCAGATATGAAAGATGTATCCCATTCCAGTCATTCTGATTTTTGTCATGCCACTCTACTTTGAGGACTCAGGAAGAGAGAGTGAGACTGACAACTTTGTGCAATTCTACCTCTCTGAAAATCTAATTCATGCACAAATCAGGACATCATTCCATGATGTCATTGGTCCTCTTAAAAACGAAGGTTGAACAATAAACAATAATAACTATCCATGTCATAACTATCCATGTCTTCTGGCAACTTAACTTTTCCTTTATGAATTAATTTTTTATCACAACTAAGCCCAAGTTTAACATTGATAGTGATAGACAATAAGTCTGAGGTTACTTTTAACACAATTTCCTTGCTTATCTCTATATTGTGGATCTTTATTTTTGTTCTTTTAGTTTCTCTCATAGTGTAATTGTAACTTCTGCTTTTTTTAATTTATCTGATACATAGTAAATTTTTTTCCCACCCTCATATTTTTATTCTGTGTTTTTAAGATGAGTTTCTTGTAAACAACAGATTGTGGAGTTTTGTTATCAGATATGCCACTCATCTTATTGGATTTTTGTTTATAATTTACTTAAAGTTATAAGAGTTAGGTTTATACTTTCTTCCTTTTGTTTCTGTGATATTACTTTTATCTTAATTAGGATTTCTTTTGTTTCCTCTTTTTCTTTTAAGATAATATTTTATCCCTATGATTATTTTTGCTTTACTTGCCTTAAAGTGATCCTCTTCCCAAAGGTCCTCTTCCCTTACTTTTCAACCTTCTCATCCAATTACTGCTTATTCTCCCCCACCCCCACCACATTTAAAAAGTAATTTAAAAAAATTTAAAAAATAGTTTCCAAGGTTGCTTTGAGCATATCAAAAAAATTTTGGTATGTTGTCTCATTATGGTAATTTTCTTTAATGAAATATTTACTGCGCCTATTATTTTTTCTTTGACCAAAATATTCCTTAGAATTATTAGAATTAATAAAAAATTTATTTGTTTGTTAATTTGTAACATTAAAATATTAAGAAGCTCAGTTGACTCATTCACCTCCAATCCCCCATTAGAGAAGGCATTACTTGATAAAAAGATACATATATTTATGTCCTACCTATTTTTATTTACCAGTTCTTTCTCTGGAGGCAGACATACACAAATCATTCTAGGATTAAATTTTTTAGTATTCATTTAAACATGAATCCTTTATTCTCATCAGCAAATAATTCAACTAGCATTTATTACCTACACACTATGTGCCAAGTATTGTGCTAAATACTAAGAATACAAATACAAATAGAAAAAAAATGACAGTTTCTGCCCTTAAGCAACACATATTCTAAGGAAAGTTATATAAACATATGCTGAAAAAAGTGTGTGTGTGTGTGTGTGTGTGTGTGTGTGTGTATGTGTGTGTGTGTGTGTGTGTGTGTGTGTGCACGAAGATATCTGATGCAAGGAAATAGTAGAGAAAGTCCTGGGTATAAGCCTGAAGAAGAATGGGTCATGGTTAACCTCTTTAAATAAAGATTCTGAGAGAAGTCATCAGATTGGAGAAAGATGCCACAGGTCCAGAGGATATTTCCAGTATTTGAATTCCCGAGCTAGAATGAAGCTTTGGGATAGAGCTGGCACATGGTAGAAAGTCATGAGTGCATCCTGGAGAAGAATGAGATGCCCTTTCTCTTTTTTTTGATTTTTTTAAAATTTCATTGTGGTTACCTAAATCATTTCTTTTTGCATTTATGTCCTTATGCTGCTCTACTATTGTAAAAGTATAATGCACAGCTAAGCTATATGTATAATTCTTTATATTCCTATACATTATAGGAATAACATTATTAGATATAATGAAATCATCTAAGATATTTCAGACTAAAACAAAATAATAATAAAGAAGAAGAATGGAAAAGTAGTAACTTCAAAAGTGAAATGGCTATCTTCAATACAGTAGGAGAGAAGTCAAACTTCCAATAAACATACATAATTATTAAGAATAAAGTAATGGAATATTGCTTTATTTAAAATAGATTTAGCCATAGTAATATAATTTGTGAAAAGCATATTATTATTATTATTGTTGAGAGGGGCTATAAAGATAGTAAAAGTAAGGCACAATAAGTCATAATCAACAATCCTAGGACTAAAGAAAGATGAATTGAATTTCCCTATAAAAAGAATAAGAATTTTGTATTGTATTATAAAACATGTTCTAGCAATATGACACTCAATAATAACACTTGACATTTATACAGCACTTAAAGTTTATTTGAAGGATTTCACAAACATTATCTCATTTAAACCTCATATAATTCTCTGATTTAGGCCCTACAAGTACTAAATGAAACTCAGATTAATATTGAAATGATAGACAAAGATATATATACAACAACTGGGTCAAGAGATGTAACAGTGATGATCAATCTGCATATAAACCAGAAATCAATTACTAGATAGGCAAGGATATTTTAACATGGTTCAAAAAAAGAAATAAATATAACCAGGTCAGACTCGTATACCCTAAACAAGATGACTCTTATATTGATGTAAAGGTGGACAGTTATTATTAGGCTATGATAAATTAAGCAAAAAAATAAAACAAACAAAAATGCATACCTAAAGAGTTAACAACATATATTTAGAGGAAAGAGGGAAAACCACTTTTTTTAAAGGTATAAGTGGACTCTTATTAAAAATTGATTATAAACTTAAATGCATACAACAAAATCTTGTTACAGAAAAAGCTAGAAATTCTACAAAGTTCCATGCCATACCACAACATAACTAGAAATAAATAACAAAACAGAATTAAATTGCCTTAGTGTCAGTGAACTAAAATTATTTATTGAATAAGTAATAGGTCAAAGAAATTTATTGATAACTGCCTAGACAAAGAAAATACCAACACTTTGTTCCATCAATCAGAATTCGTCCTTTTCTCCTAGAGTTCTCTCTCCTCTCTTTCCTTCCTTATCCTTTCATATTCTATCCTGCAACAAACATACTCTGATTCTTAACTTTGGAGTCATCCTCAACTCCTTAATTATCCTTACTATATCAATTATTTGGCAGATCTTGTCTACTCCACCTCTATAATTCTTGTATACATCTGCTTCTTTCATTTCACAACATAGCTGCTCAGACTATGCCTTCATTAACCTTCCTTGGACAATGTAAGTACCTCTTGATTGCCTCTTTTTAATCTGTCTTCCACACAGTTGACAAAAGGATATTCTTAAAGTGCAGGTCTGACCATTTCACTCCTTTCCTCAATAAATGCCAGTGGCTCCCTATTGCCTCTAGCATGAATTACACACTCTTCTGTTGGGCATTTAAAGCCTATCAATTTACCTTTCCAGATTTACCACACATTATATTCCTTCCTTACTTCTATCTCTTAAAATCCTCAGTTCTAAAGCTCTGCTAAGTGCTGTTATTGCAAGAAACCTTTCTTGACATCCCCAGCTTACAGTGCCTCACCCCAACCCAGAATGACCTTGTTATCTACTTTGTATTTACTTATATCTGGACATGCTTCCTCAGATAGTATGTAAGCTGAGTCTGTTTCATTTTTGTTTTTGGTACCTGGGTACAGTTTCTGGCACATAAGTCTTTTTAGTGTTAAGAATATTCTTACTTAGCTCTTTTATTGCCCTCAAACCCAACTTCAATTCTCTGCCATCAAAGTGTCAGTGTCCTCTACCAATGTCTTTATTTCTTTTTTTTATCTCATCTCCATCTTCCTAGCAACTTTATTTAACAGAAGAACTGTCTTTGATTCTTTGATCACTCTTGAACTCTACATTGACTCACTTTTGCTAATGTCAATTCTGCCTTTGTGATATTTACCTTCCCTTCCATTCCCACTACAACCACTCTAGTTCAAGCTTTCATGTCTTATTTTGTCCATTGGAATGACATCCTAATTGATCTTTCTCTTTCCAGGCAATTCTCTAATTCGTTTTTCATACCTGAGCAATTTTCTTAATTCATTAATCATCACAGCTCCCCTACTCAACCACTTCCCAGGGCACTCCATTACCTACTGAATAAGTGAAAACCCCCTTTTGTCATTCAGGATCTTCCTCAAACATTTCCCTCTTCTTTCTCCCTATAATCCCATACAATTCCTCTTAAAATACCTGACATTCCAGGTAACCTAGACCAGTGATGGTGAACCTTTTAGAAATGGAGTGCTGGGCCCTGCCCCAACCCCACCCCCTTATCCCAGATAGGGGAGGGAGGAAGCACTCTCATTGGGCTGCTGGGCAGAGGGGCAGGTGAAGTGAGGAATGTTCTTAGGCTCATGGAGAGGGAGAGGGGAACAACTCTGCCCTGAGTCCCTCTGGCTTTCTAGAAATGAACTCTGATGAGGCAACTGCTGGCATGCCCACAGAGAGGATCCTGTGAACCCTTTTGGGCATGTATGCCATAGGTTCACCATCACAGACCTAGACTAATCTCCACCCTCTGTTCTTATCCTTCACTTTCTTGTCCATAGGCTTCCTCTGCTGGGGATAGTCTTTTTCTTTTTCCAACCAAAGCTCCAGTGTCCATCTGTTTGTGTGGAGTGAGAAATTTGTGTTGTTATTCTCAAGTTATTAAAAGTTATTAGGATCTAAAGGTTATTGTTCCTTCTCCCACCCCCACATTATTGCCAAAGTTTTGCAGCTTTCAGGGAACCTACCTTTCCAAGGTCCCCTTAATTTCCATCCCACACATGTTGAAGTCCTTTTTTGTCCTTTAAAATACAACTGAAATGTCCCTTCCTCTATAAATATTTCCTTATTTTTTTCCCCTTTCTCCAATTTCTCACAATACATTGCCTGGATCTTTATTTTGTAGTTATCTAATTCTCCCTGGTATCACAATTATATATATATA
>NC_058133.1:271260383-271323031 GCF_016433145.1 Gracilinanus agilis | reverse complement strand
ATATATATATATATCACAATGATATTATAAACTCCTTTGAAAAGAGTAGATATGGAGAAAGTTAATAATAAAAATGACATTTTTTTAAAAAAATAATAAATACTTATACTAGAAATCTAGTTGACAAATTTGGAATTTGTCAAAATTGTAAGCAGAACTCCTCTGGGAACCTCTATTGAACCCCCAAAAGAGATGACTCTTAAAGGAAATCCCTTCTTAGGAATGAGAAAGAACAATTTGTACTATAATATCCCTGGATTATGGGTACTAGAAATCAAGCGAACTCTCATGGGTACCAAAAAAAGCAGTTGACAGTTTCTCACAAATTCATATCAAAATGACAGGATTTGTTTCATCACTTACTTCATGCCAATCATTTTAGGAGCTGGCAAGACCAGAAGATAGTTATTTCTGAGTTTATTCTGATCACGGATCATATAACAAGTTGCAAAATTTTCAAAGTCTTGTGAAAGACGCCAAAGAGTAGGAAAAAAGTGAACGTCATACTAAAAACTAATTTTGACTACTTCATTTGAACTCATAAAATGAAAAAAAATGGTTCCATAAATTCAATTAGAAATTGATGGTGTTATATTTCAAATGGAAAATATAAGACATACAGAGCTAAATAGAGATTTGGGAAACCAATATGCTCATATGATCTGCAATGGAACACAATGGGTACTATATAGTGAAAAAGCACTCAACTTGAGATTGAAGGCTTGGATTCAATTCAAGTTATATATTGATTGCTCACCTTTCTGAGCATCTGTGATACAAGAACATTACATAGGTCTTGTGAGGTTCATGTAACAAATATTCTCTGGAGGACCTACATATTTTAATATTTAATAATAATTTAAGTGAATTTATTAATTGGTCACTCAAGATTTCTAATTAGCCCATGGATTCCCTCACAGTCCAAATCTATGCCATATGTAACTTCAGGTGGGGCCCAATTAATCAAAACAATATACTTACCTTCTGGTATCATCATCCAGTCCCTCTCCTGGACATCTCTGATTGGAAAATAGGCATCTAGGAAGTAGAATAAGAGACCTTATCTTTTCTTGGAAAAGGCAAACATACCCTTTCCTCCTTACTGTGTGGCTGAACCACCTTGGTGGCTAGAGTTGACTGATTTAGAGTTGATTGATTTTACCTAAGAGAGTTTTTATTTATGGATAAATAAGGAGTTGATTTCCACCCTGCCTATAACAAAAACCAGCCCAACATTTGCCGTTAACCCTGTTCTCTAACAAAGACAAAAGATCCAGGAAAAAGAAGGGAGGACCCAACCCAGTTTCATAGCATGGGGGAGACAGGGTTTGAGCTTTAAAATCAAAAGAATTTTGGAGGTCAAAAGGGAAACTATTTCTCAAAAAGAAATAATTTTCCACACTCAAATATCAATAACACCTGTAAAGGTCTTTTCAAAACTTAAAAATCAATGTAGACCTTGAGTCATATGATCAATAAGATTGAAGGCTGGATAAGACAACAAAAAATCTTATATAATCTGAAATAAAGTCTTATGAATTAACAGTGGAGAACACTAATGTGTACTGTTTTTTTTTTAAACCCTTAACTTCTATGTATTGGCTCCTACGTGGAAGAGTGGCAAGAGTGGGCAATGGGGGTTAAGTGACTTGCCCAGGGTCACACAACTGGGAAGTGTCTGAGGCCAGATTTGAACCTAGGACCTCCCGTCTCTAGGCCTGACTCTCAATCCACTGAGCTACCCAGCTGCCCCCTTGTACTGTTCTTACTTACCGCCCCTCCCAGACTAGTCTCTATACTCTGGTAGGACATACAAGCAGACCTATATACAGGTCCATGGAAACCCATTAGGGAATTTCCCTCTGTTTCAGAGACTTCCAGGACCTTTCCTCATCCCTGTCCTTCTCTCAACATTCCATTGCAATAATCAATGAACATTGCCTCTGAATGGGGCAATATGAAGGGGAGAGAACATCCTTCTCTCTTCTTGGAGTGGAACACAGATTAGAGAAACCTAAATACATATTGGAAGACAAAAAAGAAATTGAACCAACAACCAATGAAAACACAGAACCCTATGGATTCCTATAGAAAGCATGGTATAGCAGGACAATTGTAAGAGGTTAAATTTAGGTTTTATGCTAAATATGATAGTTATAAAGTAATATTGTGATCACCAAATTTAAAATATTATAGCTTAAGTCAAAATTACTTTTAGCAGCTTTATTTACAAAGAGGTGGAAAGAGTAAAAGTGGAAAAATGTAGCTAAAGAGACAGATTTTAACAGGCCTACCAGCCCTTCTCTAGTGAAGTGAAGTGAAGCCCTGCAGGGCCTTGTCTCCACATCACTTATCCCCATGTAGATTTCCCAGTAATTCTCAGCCAGAAGTCCTGGTGTTGTCTTCAGCCAGAGTTCTACCAATGCAGCCTCCTCCAAAGCCAAGGCAGGAATCTCAGCCACTCACCCAGCAAGCTGATGCAGGATACAAGAAAAAGATCTCCTCCAAGCCAAGACAGGGATCTCTGGAACAAATCTCTCCAAATGTCAGGAAGGGAATGAATGCCAGACCATGTTGGCCTTTTTTTTTACTACTTTTTTCCATGTCACTTCCTGTCACTTCCTGACACTCCTCCTTCTTCACAGAAACCAATGGCAGTCTTTCAATTTGCCTAGCACTGCCCAAGGGGTTGGACAGTAGCCTTTGGAGTTGTCACTCTAGTAAGTGACTTGTGAACTCTCATACTTAATGGTAAGTAGGGGAACTTTAAGTTCTTGATTTGATTAGCTAAAAATAGACAAGGGGAGAGTTAATCCTATCTTCACACAATGTTTCATAAAAAATTAGAACTGTAAGAGATGAATTTAAGCAAGGGCAAATGGCAAAATTTATGGACTTTACAATTAAAACCACTAGCAAGATAGAAAAACTTGAAACCAAGGGAGCAATTCTTTCCAAAGAGGTGAAAGAGCAACAAAGAATACAAATTTAATACTGAAATGAAAGACAACTTGGAAGAACAAAATAAAAACACGATGGCAGTATAAGAACAAGTGATCTTTATATAAGCAAAAGCCACAGCTTTTGAAGACAGAACACATGGTGGCAATTTAAGAATCATTCACCTCCCAGAACATAAATTAAAGAAAACTTGCACATTATAATGCAAGAAACAATACAAGAGAACTGTTCAGAATTTCTGAATATAGAAAATCAAGAACCAATTAAAAATACATTGATACCAGCTGTGTGACCCTGGGCAAGTCACTTGACCCCCATTGCCCACCCTTACCAATCTTCCACCTATGAGACAATACACTGAAGTACAAGGGTTTAAAAAAAAATACATTGATAATCTCCAGAAAAACAAAATAAAAGCAAAATAACTCTATGCTTCAAGTGGCTCAATTTAATAATTAAAATGACCAACAATAAACTCTGGAAGCAAAGAGGAGAAATATCTTGAAATGTAATGGAAAAAAAATGAGAGAAAGACAAGATGATACTATATCCAGTGGGTACTGCAGAAGGGAATGAAATATTCTGAAAAATTGCTAAAGCTTAAGAAATGACTCAAAATGACATACCCTGCAAACCTGAACCTACACATCAATGACAAAAGATGGACATTCAATAAAAGAGAAACATTTTCCACAGCATTTCTATAACAATAATAACAAAAAAGGCAAGAACATATTTTTCAAATGGCAAAAACCCCATACAAAATCATCAAAATGATAAATACAACTACTGTGGAAAACAATAAGTAATGAAATAAATTATTCTATCTATAAAGACAATTGAAAGAAATGAAAGAAAGGAAGGATCCCTATTAGCTTGAATAACAGAATGGAACCATTAAGAGATTTTTTTTCAAGAGTATGCTAGGGGATAAAGACAAAAGTGTATTTAAAGACATAAGAAGTAACAGGTATAAAAGGATGTCACCATAGAATAAATTCCACCCTCCCAGTCGAATAACAATATTTGTTTCAATAATACAAAATGAGAACATGTATAAAAGAGGAGATGGTGAGTAGGAGAAAATATATCATGTATGTACCCTAGTTAAGTTTTGGGATAAAGAACAAAAGGATGAGAATTCCTGTAGTCTTTCAGAAAGAAGAGAAACTACAAGACATTTGGAGAGGTGTCAAAAGAGTTGATTGAAGCAAGCTGAAAGAAAGGGAGAAATCTCAACTTAGTTTGTGTACAGTCTGATGTGAAGAGGTATTGTCTTTAATTGGGGATCCTACAATCTTATTTATAGAGAGTAAATATATAGGGTGATCATATCCACTGAGACAGCATTGTATCTCCATAGACATTTTGCCTCAGAGAAGAAAAACCAGAATTCCTGGGTGCAATAGTAGGGTAGAAAATCATGGACTCAGAAAGGAGACCCTAAAAATGGGAAAGAGAATATCCACAGGGTGAGTAGAAGGTGGAATCAGACTACAAGATCAAGGACATAAGGACATTTCTATTATGGGGCAATCCTTTGACACTCATTACTTCTCTCATGAACTGATTTTTTAAAGAGAGGCATAACAGAAAAAAAGAGTTGAGGCATGGTATCAAGAAATGTAGTACAATAGAAAAAGGTTAAAAATGGGAACTCAAAGTTAATACTTTAGAAGTTTTTAGTTCATGTGGAATACAAAAAAGAAAAAGAAGAAATATGCAGACCACAAATCAAAGAATAAAAGTTTAGAATAGATTAAATGGAAGAAAATAAAGAGAACAAGTTAGAGAGAACATTATAGAAAAAGAAACAGAAAAAGAAAAAAACCCTAACAAATAAGATAATTCAGACAATAAGAGAGGAAGGGGATTACAGATAAACCATTTAAGTAAAAGGGAAAAAAGGAGAATTAGATAACTAAAACAAATAAAGAAAAAGAAATCAACATCTTAGGTAAAAACTCCTAAACTAATTAAAGAGTTGATGAGATGAGGTGGGATGAGAAGAGAGCCTATGGAAAGAAGGATGCCTTAAAGAAGATTAAGTGGGAAAAAAACAAACAAACAACTGAAATATGTATGGTATTTTTTTTTTAAATCCTTAAGTTCTATCTTAGAATCACTACTGTGTAAGTCAGAAGGCTGGTAAGGGGTAGGCAATGGGGCTTGCCCAGGGTCACACAACTAGGAAGTGTCTGAGGCCAGATTTGAACCTAGACCCTCCCATCTCTAGGCCTGGCTCTCAATCTATTGAGCCAACCAGCTATCCCCATATGGACTTAAAAGAGGAAAAGGAACACCCCCCCCCCCCAAAAAAAAATCCTAACTCGTAATAAAAAAAAATACTGGAGACATAGGAAGAAAACATAAACCTAACTTTTACAATTTACATATGAGTGGATAAAACAATCCAATGAAATGAAAAAGAATGACAGATTCTTTAAGAATATATGCCTTATAATCTGTTGCTTATTGGAAACATGCCTGAAAACAAAGATATAAATAAAACAAAAAGAACTGAAATCTAGGGGATGTCCATTTATTGTAAAATGGCTAAACAAATTGTGGAACATGATTGGGTTGGAATACTACTGTGATATAATAAATGAAAAGCAGATTAATTTTTTAAAAACTTGGAAAGAACTACATGAGAAAATGAAGAGTAAAATGAGTGGGAACCAAGAAAACTATATACAGCTCTAGATTTAATATTTGAAGCATAACTTGTAAATGTTCACCTGCAGAAAATGAACTGAGAAGTGGAAATATGAAAGACCTAATCTATATATTTTGTTTGATGATATCTCTATGGTCTGGGAAGAGGAAAGAAGAGGTTGAATAAAAAAAATCAATAAACATTTTTTAAAAAGAACAAAAAAACAAGTGTCTAGAAATGAAATAAAAATAAAAATAAAAAATAAAACTAATACTGTTTTTTTGAAAGGCCTAATAAAATTGATAAACTTTTAGCCAACCTGACTAAAAAGGGAAATAATTCAGAAAAACAAAATAGTAAATGAACAAGGTTAACTCACAGTGAAATTAGAAAAAAATGAAAAAGAATGAAATCTTAAGAACACAAAAAAATTTTGAGCTCTCCCTAAACTAATGAAATTCATGGGGGAAAAGTAATTGTTGGCACAGTGCTTTACCGTGCAATATATAGTATCTGAATAACTTCGAATGCCAGCATCTATACCCAAATCATGGGGAGTTTTCTTCTATATGTTATCAGCTCTGTTCTTAACAACCTTTGTCCACTGGGTGGCTTCTACTGCCCTGGGGCAAGTTTTGGTTCTTTTTGTCTTTTGGATAATTCTTCTAGGTTTCAAGTGCAGGGATCATGATTTATTGCTTGAAGAGTCTAAGAAAGGTAACTTGGGTTCATGTCCTAGATCCTACACTTACAACTTCTTATTTCTTTAAGCCTAAGATTTTCCATCTGTAAAATGAGGATGTTATTTTTAAGGTTTATTCTATCTTGAAATCTATAATGCTATCACTCCTAACTCCCTGTTTTTTGGTCCAGGAAAATAATTTAATTTTTTGTAGGAAAATTGTTCTTGAGTAAATTATTTCTACCAATGCTGACTGTTCAGCCCTTTAAAATCTTCAGTCACCTGGGGTATTGAAATTTGAATAACTCATCCAGAGTTAGACAGATAATGCATATCTGAAGTAGAATTTGAATCCAGTCTTTCCTGACTCCAATTCCAGCTCCCTATCCCCTATTTGTGTCCCATTTTAAATACACGGTTAAGGTTTGTAGGGTGTAAATATTAAAAATGATAGATGCTTGTATAAATATATATTAGTATTTTAATTAAAGCCATGCTGATAGATAAAATCATTAGACCACGCACTTGTAAGCATTCAAAACTGCCGCCTCCATTTTGTTTCCTGTCTCTACCTCCCAAATCTGCTGGCCAAGACCCTACTAGCAAAGAGCGAGCCTACTGGCAAAAGAGACCACTTCCTCCTAACCCAGGAGATTTAAACCCTTCCCTGCGTCAAGACGTAAGCCTTCCCAAGCCCAAAAACCGGAAACGGAAACCCGTTGGACCACGGGAAATGTAGTTTGATACATTTCCCAAATTTCACTTTTACAAGGGGAAGTCATTTATTCAGTCATGTGAACAAAATATGTTGGAGGCAAAACTTTAACTCAGGTCTTTCTAACTCACAGTTCTAGATACTTCAACACATTGCTTTCTACCTGAACCAATTAATACTTATTAAGTTGAATTGAATTGAATGACCCCCTCCCTTCCCCACAGAAAGAATTATGGTCCCGATGGAACATTCTCCTATATGGGATCAAAATGCATTCATATATTAAACAAAATCATTCATTTAAGCAATGATTTTGTGCCATGAACTGTGAGCTAGATGATGGTTTAAAAACAAAAATGAAATAGTACCTGTATTTAAGAAACTTATTTTTTATTTTATTAAAAATCCTTACCTTTTTTCTTCTTGGAAGTGATATTAAGTATTGGTTCCAAGGCAGAAGAGCAGTAGGGGCTAGGCAATTAGGGTAAGTGACTTGCCCAAAGTCACACAACTAGGAAGTATCTGAGGTCAGATTTGAACCCAGTAACTCCTGTCTTAGAAGATTATTTTCTATTGGCTTTAAGGCAGGTAATTTGATTAATGATGGGAATCACAATTATGCTTGCATTAAGCAGATCCTGGAGTCTTCAAGGTCCTTTTTGCTTCTAAGTCTATAATGACAGGTAATTGATTCTTCCTTAAACATGGTGGTCATAGAATACCAAAATGTAAGCTTTTTGAGAGCAAGAAATATTTTTGCCTTTCTTTGTCTTTCTAAAGCTTAGGATAACAATTAGTATATAACAAGTGCTTAAAAATTTCTTGTTGACTGATAGGAGGTAAGAAAGATTAAAAGACTTGCTCATGGTCATGGTTGATGATGAAGAAAGGATTCGACCCTATATGTCTCCTCACTCCCATTCCAGGGTTCTTTCCACTGTGCTATATTGACTCTTTCCTAAATACATCCTTTCTGTTTTTCTCACTCCAATATGAATAATCATCTCTAAAGTGACTCTCATGTTCATAGAACCCTGGGCAGAGTAAGCAGCTATTTAAATAGCATGATTTTTTGTTATTCCAAATGAAATTTGTTATAGTTTTTCCTAATTCAGTAAAAAAGTTTTTTGGTAGTTTGATAGGTATGGAGCTAAATAGGTAAATTAATTTGGGTAGAATGGTCATTTTTATTATGTTAGCTCGTCCTACCCATGAGCAATTAATGGCTTTCCAATTGTTGAGATCCAGTTTTATTTGTTTGGAAATGTTTTGTAGTTGTTTTCCAATAATTGCTGTGTTTGTTTTGGTAGATAGATTCCTAAGTATTTTATATTGTCTAGGGTGATTTTAAATGGTGTTTCTCTTTCTACCTCTTGCTGCTCTAATATGTTGGAAATATATAGAAATGCTGATGATTTGTGTGCATTTATTTTGTATCCTGCAACTTTGCTAAAGTTGTTGATTATTTCTACAAGCTTCTTAGTTGATTCTCTAGGATTTTTTAAGTAGACCATCATATCATCTGCAAAGAGTGATAGCTTAGTCTCCTCATTGCCTATTTTGATACCTTCAACTTCTTTTTCTTCTCTAATTGCTATTGCTAGTGTTTCTAGTACTATGTTAAATAATAGAGGTGATAATGGGCATCTTTGTTTCACTCCTGATCTTATTGGAAAGGCTTCTAATTTATCCCCATTGCATATGATGCTTGTTGATGGTTTTAGTTATATACTGTTTATTATTTTTAGGAAAGGTCCTTCTATTCCTATACTTTTCAGTGTTTTTTCAATAGGAATGGATGCTGTATTTTGTCAAAGGCTTTTTCAGCATCTATTGAGATAATCATGTGATTTTTGTTTGTTAGACTGTTGATATGGTCAATTATGTGGATGGTTTTCCTAATGTTGAACCAACCTTGCATTCCTGGTATAAATCCCACCTGATCATGGTGGATGATCTTCTTAATTACTTGCTGGAGTCTCTTTGCTAGTATTCTATTTAAGATTTTTGCATCTATGTTCATTAGGGAGATTGGTCTATAGTTTTCTTTCTCTGTTTTTGGTCTACCTGGCTGTGGAATCAGTACCATATTTGTGTCATAAAAGGAATTTGGTAGGACTCCTTCTTTGCTTATCATATCAAATAATTTGTATAGTATTGAAATAGCAAAAGATCAAGAATATCAAGGGAAATAATGAAACAAAATGTGAAGGAAAGGGGCCTAGCAGTACCAGACATTAAACTATACTATAAAGCAGCAGTCATCAAAACAATATGGTACTGGCTAAGAGACAGAAGGGAGGATCAGTGGAATAGACTTGGGGTTAATGACATCAGCAAGACAGTGTATGATAAACCCAAAGAGCCCAACTTTTGGGACATGAATCCACTATTTGACAAAAACTGCTGGGAAATTTGGAAAACAATATGGGAGAGATTAGGTTTAGATCAACATCTCACACCCTATACCAAGATAAATTCAGAATGGGTGAATGACTTGAATATAAAGAGGGAAACTATAAATAAG
The DNA here is from genome assembly GCF_016433145.1 of Gracilinanus agilis. NCBI lineage: Eukaryota > Metazoa > Chordata > Mammalia > Didelphimorphia > Didelphidae > Gracilinanus > Gracilinanus agilis. The sequence continues at coordinate 271,313,487 of NC_058133.1, read as the reverse complement.
TTAAGTGAACACAGAATAGTATACCTGTCAGATCTCTGGGAAAGGAAAGATTTTAAAACCAAGCAAGAGTTAGAGAAAATTACAAAATGTAAATTAAATGGTTTTGATTATATTAAACTAAAAAGCTTTTGTACAAACAAAAACAATGTAGTCAAAATCAGAAGGGAAACAACAAATTGGGAAAAAATCTTTATAACAAAAAACTCTGACAAGGGTCTAATTACTCAAATATACAAGGAGTTAAATCAATTGTATAAAAAATCAAGCCATTCCCCAATTGATAAATGGGCAAGAGACATGAATAGGCAATTTTCAGGTAAAGAAATCAAAAGTATCAATAAGCACATGAGAAAGTGTTCTAAATCTCTAATAATTAGAGAAATGCAAATCAAAACAACTTTGAGGTATCACCTCACACCTAGCAGATTGGCTAAAATGAAAGAAGGGGAGAGTAATGAATGCTGGAGGGGATGTGGCAAAATCGGGACATTAATGCATTGCTGGTGGAGTTGTGAGCTGATCCAAGCATTCTGGCTGGCAATTTGGATCTATGTTCAAAGAGCTATAAAAAAATGCCTGCCCTTTCATCCAGCCATACCATTGTTGGGTTTGTACCTGAAAGTGATCATAAATAAACAGACTTGTACGAAAATATTTATAGCTGCGCTTTTTGTGGTGGCAAAGAACTGGAAAAGGAGGGTATGTCCTTCAATTGAGGAATGGCTAAACAAATTGTGGTATATGCTGGTGATGGAATACTACTGTGCTCAAAGGAATAATAAACTGGAGGAGTTCCATGTGAACTGGAAAGACCTCCAGGAACTGATGCAGGGTGAAAGGAGCAGAGCCAGAAGAACATTGTACACAGAGACTGATATACTGTGGTAAAATCGAATGTAATGGACTTTTGTACCAGCAGTAATGCAATGACACAGGACAGTTCTGAGGGATTTATGGTAAAGATGCTACCCACATTCAGAGGAAGGACTGCAGGAGAGGAAATATATAAGAAAAACAACTGCTTGAATGCCTGGGTTGAGGTGGACATGATTGGGGATGTAGACTGGAAACTACCACACCAATGCAACTATCAACACTTTGGAAATAGATCTTGATCAATGACACATGTTAAAACCAGTGGAAGTGTGCATTGGCCATGGGTGGGGGGAGAGCGAGGGGGTGAAGGGGAAAGTAGAAGCATGAATCATGTAACCATGTTAAAATGAATATTAATAAATGTTTAAAAAATAAATAGCATGATTTTACATTTATTCCCAGATGGTTTTACTAGCCATTATCTTAATCTCTTTACCCAAACAAATCAAACTCTAGGCAAGTATCTTGGCAGTTATATGTTCCACCTAGCTAAAGAGGGTACTCTGAAAATGCACACTTTTTTAATAACCCTTAACTTCTGTGTATTGGCTCCTAGGTGGAAGAGTGGTAAGGGTGGGCAATGGGGGTCAAGTGACTTGCCGAGGGTCACACAGCTGGGAAGTGTCTGAGGCCGGAATTGAACCTAGGACCTCCAGTCTCTAGGCCTGGCTCTCAATCCACTGAGCTACCCAGCTGCCGCCTATGCCACACTTTTTATGCATACTATGATTCTCAGATGATGATTGATCATTTAACTCTCAGCTATTTATCACTATGTGTGATCACACCTACTCATTAGCCTAAGTGGTTTGGAGGGTGTAAATTTACCCAATCAGAATTAGCTTTGAGCCCCCATCTCCAGGAAACCACAATTTCTTCCTTTTTTTTTTTTTTTTGACATATTTCACTGAACCCTAGTCACATTACTTTGGCATAATGGAATCAATCTCCCCCCTATGTGAACCATCAGAGATTTTTAACCATGTAGCATTTCATTATTTTCACATAGAATCAATAAAATTCTCTTTATCCCACATGGAAACTCTGAATTTCCCAGAGGCAGTCAGCAAAATGTAGAAAATTTAGCATAGTCCCAGACTGATGTTCAGACTTGTGTCTAGTTGGGCCAGTCTTTTAACAAAGGACTCATGAATTTTGGGTTTTGGTCTTAGCTCCTTATCTTGTCCAGGGGCAGGAATTTAGGGACCCAGTACAGATAGAAACCCATAGTCTTGTAGCCAGTGCTTTTCCATTTAATATACTGTCTCTTCCAGGGACCTCTATTTGCTTAATGGAAGGGATAGCTTCTTGCTGGTAGAATGGTGAGGTATGTTATGGTCAAGCTAAGCGCGGCCTAACTCTAACTCATTCTCTATCAAAATTTACATACTTAAAATACTGCTAATCTCTAGGATCTAATGAACAGAGGCTTATTGAATGCCTATTTTGCACAAAGTTGTTACCTATATAATACCACATTAAATCTGAGGGACGTAATACCTTTCATGTGGCACATAGCTTTTATAGTGCCTTGGTTGGTATTCTTCCCATTACTGGATATATAAGCTAAGAGTGAGTAAATATATCTCAGAGATTTTACAATGATAATATTTTAATTCAAGAAGGGTATCTTAAAGATTATTTATCCTTAGACTAATACTAGCTGTATGATTCTGTGTAAGTCACTTCATATATATCTACCTGTTTCCTTAATGACAAAATGGAGATAATAGGACTCTGCCTCATATAATTGTTGTGAAAGTCAAATGAGATTATATTTTTAAAGCATTTAGCACAGTTCCTGGCATATAGCAGACATTTAATAAATGCTTGTTCTCTTCCCTTCTCTAGTCTAGAGTTTTTAACTTGAGGTTTGTGAAATTAAAAAAAATTGAAACTATTTCAATATCATAATGACTTTTTTTATTCAAAAAGATTATTATGAGGAGGAATACATAGGCTTTACCAGATCACTAAAGAGATCCAAGACTCAAGTTAAGAACTCTGGATCTTGTCTACCTTTATTATTTTATAGATGAAGAAACTGAGGCATGAAGAGGAGAAGATCACAAAGCTAGTTAATGTCAGGGTCCAGTTTTGATCCCCGGGGCTTTTTCCATTATGTCATGTTGCTTCCATAATAAATTTCTTCACTGCTGAGAGGTTGGACTAGAAGACCACTAAGGTTCTTTCAAATTCTAGGAATCTGTTATTCTTTGAATATTTGTTGAATAAATGAATGAATAAAATATGATGATCATAAATATTACAGAATAAGTTATTAGAAGCAGGTCGGTGACCCCTGATGGTATTTGCAGTCTTCTGAGAGACTCCAGTAGCTTCTAGAATAAGACTCCTCAGAATACTATATATCCTTCTTTAGGGAAGCCAAAGATAGTTAAGAGCCTCCCATTCTATCCCTCCTTTCCTCCCCCTTGGTGCCAAAGAGACTGAGCCATGTGCCAAGTGTGGCAGAGTGGAAAAAGCACAGCCTTTAACCTCAGAGATTTCCTTAAAGGAATTATTTCTCTTAATAATTAAAAACTCATATTTATATAGTATATTACCTGAACAAATAGGTAATATGAGGATTACTATCATCATCCCTAATTTACAATGAATCATTGTGCAAAAATGACCACTTTGCTTTCAGATTTTCTCATGGATTTCATAGAACATGGAGGTAAAATCTTGGAATGCAAATCCAGGGGAATTTGGGACCAATTTGTACAAAACTATTGATAACAACTCTTTTTGTGGTGGCAAAGGCTTGGAAATTGAAAGGATGCCTGTCAGTTGGGGAATAACTAAATACATTGTGGTATTTGATTGTAATGGAATACTATTGTGTTATAAGAAGTAACAAGCATGATGATTTCTGAAAAGCTTGGAGAAACACATAAACTGGGACAAAGTGAAATGAACAGAACTAGAAAAACACTGCACACAGTAATAGCAATATTGTACAATGATCAACTGTGAATGACTTGGATATCCTCAGCATTACAGTGATCTGAAACAACTCTAAAGGAATCACAATAAAAAATGCTATCCACCTCTAGAAAAAGAACTGATGAAGTCTGAATGCAGATTAAAGCATATTTTTTCACTTTATTTTCATAATTTTTATAGATATCTTCTTCCAACAACACAGCAAATATGGAAATATGTTTTGCATGATAGCACATGTATAACCTATATCAAATTGCTTATCATCTCACAGAAGGGGAAAGAGAGAGGGAAAGAACTTGGAACTCAAAATGCTAGAAAATAAATGTTAAAAATTGTTTTTATATGTAATTTGGATAAAAAATGAAAAAAATTCTGAACTTAAAAAAGGCAAATCACTTGTTTTACAAATGAGGAAAGTGAGGTCTATAGATAACAACTAAAATTGGAATTAAAAAACAGTTCCTCTGACTCCACAATGAGTATTCTTTTCATTTTCTATACTACCTAGGACTTAGGTGAGTGCTCAAAGGCACAGCTGACATTATTAATAACAATGATGGTGATAGAATTAATAAAATTTATTTTTAACAGAACTTGTAATTAATAACACATGGCATGGGAAAATACTGTATTTCAAGTCAAAACATCTGGATTCAAATTCTGGCTTTGCCATTTTCTTAGATGTGTGAGTTTGAAAAAGTTACTTCAACTTTTTGGTTCTCAGTCTGTAAAATGTGTGGATTGGAGGGGGCAGCTGCGTAGCTCAGTGGATTGAGAGCCAGGCCTTGAGATGGGAGGTTCTGGGTTCAAATCTGACCTCAGACACTTCCAAGCTGTGTGACCCTGGGCAAGTCACTTGACCCCCATTGCCTAGCCCTTACCACTCTTCTACCTTGAATCCGATACTATGTATTGGCTCGAAGACAGAAGGTAAGGATTTAAAAGAAATGTGTGGATTGGACTGGCGGATTTCGCATCTCTCCTACCTCTCTACATGTATGAAACTAATATTTTCATTCATAGATTGAAATTTTTTATCAAGTTCTTATGTACAAAACACCATTCTAGAAATTGAGTGATATTAGAGGAGGAATATAATATGGGTTCTTCTCTCAAAGAGATTACAAATAAACACTACTTATTATTTTAAGAAAAGGCCCTGTTGTTCCTATGCTTTCTAGTGTTTTCAATAGGAATGGGTATTGTATATTGTCAAAGGCTTTTTCTGCATCTGTTGAGTTAATCATATGACCTCTGTTAATATGATTTTTGATATGGTGAATTATGCTGATAGTTTTCCTAATATTAAATAAGCCTTGCATTCCTGGTATAAATCCCATCTGGTTATAGTGAATACTCCTTGTGATATATTGTGATATATTGCTGTAGTCTTTTTGCTAGCATTTTATTTAAGATTTTTGCTCCACTGTTCATTAAGGAAATTGGTCTGTAATTTTCTTTCTTGGTTTTTAGCCTTTCTGATTTAGATATCAGCACCATATTTGTGTCATAAAAAAGAATTTGGTAGGACTCCTTTGCTTATTTTGCCAAATTTACTTAATGGTAAATGATCTAAATACAAATTAAAACAACCCTGAGGTACCACCTATCAGATAGGCCACAATGTCATTAAAGGAAAGTGATAAATACTGGAGGGAATGTGGCAAAATTGGGACATTAATGCATTGCTTGTGGAATTGTGAACTGATCCAACCATTCTGCAGAGCAATTAGAAACTATACCTAAATGATTATAAAATTATGTATATCCTTTGACCCTGTAATACCACTATGAGGTATCCCAAAGAGATAATTTTAAAAGGATAAAAGACCTACTTGTACAAAAAATATTTATAGCAGCTCTTTTTGTTTTGGCACAGTTTTGGAAATTAAAGGCATGTTCATCAATTGGGGAATGGCTAAACAAATTGTGGTATATGATGGTGATGGAATACTATTGTGTTCTAAGAAACTATGAGCCTGATGATTTTAGAAGAAGCTGGAAAGATCCATATGAACTGATGCAGAGTGAAATAAGTAGAAGGAGAAGAACATTTTCACACAATAACAGCAATTTTATATTATGATTAACTGTGAAAAATTTAGCTATTCTCAGCAATGCAATGATCCAAAATAAGTCTGAAGAACTTATGATAGAATACTATCTGCTTCTAGAGAAAGAACTGTTGGAGTTGGAATGAAGATCAAAGTATATGATTTTTCACATTAGTTTATCCGTATTTTTATTTTGAGATTTTTTAAAACCTTTACCTTTTGTCTTAGAATCAACACTGTGTATTGGTTCCGAGGCAGAAGAGTGGTAAGGAATAAGCAATGGGGGTTAAGTGACTTGCCCAGGGTCACACAGCAAGGAAGTGTCTGGGCCAGATTTAAACCTATGACTCCTGCCTGTAGGTCTGGTTCTTAATCCACTGAGCCATCCAGCTACTCTCTATTTGGGGATTTTGACTATACGAGTATTCTCTTACAACAATGGCTGATATGGAAGTATATTTTGCATGATAATACATGTATAACCCAGATCAAATTGCTTACCATCTCTGACAGGGAGGAAGAAAGGAAGGAAGGAAATAATTTAGATCTTATAATTTCAGAAAATATATGTTGAAAATTATTACATGCAATTGGGAAAATAAAATTTTAAAAATAAATTTAAAAAAATTTTATCACAAAATATATTTCCATTTTGTTCATTTTTGTAAGTGAATAATCATATAAAACTAAAACCCCAAAACACATCCCCAAATTAACAAGTGAAAATTGTATATTTTCATTTATATTCTGACTTCAGCAGTTTTTTCTCTAGAGTTGGATAGCATTTTTTGTCATACGTCTCTCAGAATTGTCCTGGATCATCATATTGCTGAGAGTAGCTAAGTCTATCACATTTGATCATTCCACAATATTTCTGTTTCTGGGTACAATGTTCTCTGGTTCTGCTTATTTCACCTTGTATCAGTTTATGTAGGTCTTTCTAGTTCTTTTTCAAAATCCTCCAGTTTATCATTCCTTACAGCACAATAGTATTCTGTCACCATCATAAACCACAATTTGTTCAGCCATTCCCCAATTGATGGACATCCCTTCCATTTCCAATTCTTTGCCACCACAAGAAGAGCAGCTATAATATTTTTGTAGAAGTAGGTACTTTACCATCCCCTTTTAAAAAAAAATCTCTTTGTGATCCAGATCTTGTAGGGGGGTATCACTAGATCAAAGAGTATGCCTTGTTTTATAGCCCTTTGGGCATAGTTCCAAATTGCCCTCCAGAATGGTTGGATCTATTCAAAACACCACCAGCGATGTGTTAATGTCCCAATATTGCCTCATTCCCTCTGCTATTTACCACTTTCCTTTACTGTCATACTGGTCTATCTGATAGGTGTGAGGTGGTACCTCAAGGTTGTTTTAAGTTTCATTTCTCTAATCAAGAGAGATTTAGAACATGTTTCCATATGATTATTGATAGTTTTGATTTCTTCATCTGAAAATTGCTTTTTCAAAAAAATGTTTTAAGAAAATAATTCAACTTTTAATGGCTTATTCTTTCAAATAGCTGTACACAGTTGTGCTTAGCAAGGTACCCGGCAGGCATTACCTCTTGCAGTTACCCCTGTAGCCCCTAAGACACCCCCTTTCAAACAGAGGATTCCTGGTTTAACTACTCCAGGTTCAGAATATGCTACATATTCATATCTAATCAAAACAATAGCTCACAAATCCCTGATGATGTGTTTACTTTTTCTCTAGTCACCCCAGTATGCAATTAGTTCAAAGTAAAGGCATTTAATGAAATAATATATTGAGATTTGCAATAAAACATTTTCTCCTTTAGACCTGAGTCGCACTATCTCACAAATACATGCAATATGATTTGAGAGAGTAGGACCAAGTATAGGGGGGCCATATAGAGAAAACATGTCTAAAAGGGCACCCCAGATCTCTGAAGCCTCAGGATTTCTGAGATCCACTGTATTCTCACTGGGCTGGCCAAGGCATCTGCAAGGGGCAAACATGTCTCCATCTGTATGTTACTTTGATGGTCTTCATGCCTCTCCTTAGCACATTATTCTCACGGGGCTCACTGAGTCTCTGCTTTATTTGGGTAGGGAAAGGTGGTCACATTGTTCTATTTGATTCTACTGATTGTCCACCTGGTACACAGGTCTCAAGGTTCCTGCTGAATGGTTTTGCTCACAGATGTCATTTCTTCTGGACCAGCCAATCTCTTTGAAGGGACTGGGTAGGAGTCTGTATTCAATCTATATAGGACCATTGCCTGTCCCAGCTAAAGTGGGAAGGTAGGAAAGGAGAAATAGCCCCTCTAGAGTGGCCACAGGGACACACACACACACTCACACACTGATAAGCACCCTCTAATGCATAACCTTCAGAAATAAAGGTACAAAAAGATCTATTTTGTTTCTTGGCTCCCTAGAGAAGACTATCAGCTCTGTGAAAGGAGGGATGACATCTTTTCTCTCATGTAGCCCTCAGAGAGATGAGGCTAGTTTGGGGGAGCATATGTTGAGTAAAAGATGAAAGGCACCTCTCTGGCTTTTCATGGCACATCCAGCCTCTTAAACTCCATTGTTCACACAGCAGGATTCAGGTTCCTGACATGCCACCCAGAAAATTCTCTGCCTTTCTAATCTCTTTGGCTGCCCTGTAGGTAATCACATATCAAAACCATTGCAGCTAGGCCTTCAAAAGGAGTTACAAGGAATTATAAATCTCCCATTCACCTTGCAGGCCTAAAGGTCCGATGTGGGTTGGATGAGGGGCTAAGAATTTACCTTCTCATGGCTGGAAAGCAGAGGGAAAGGGAAAGGGGATGACATTCCTTTATGTCATCATTTCATCTTCCCCATTCCCTAGTCCCACAAGAGACTGAGTAATTTATAAAAGGTTGGGAAGTAACTTAAAAAGATCACAGTTCAATCCTTTCATTTTTCAGATAATAACTAGAACACAAACAATAATAGCTAATGTGTATATAGTTATGTGATTCTGCTTTGGCAAAGTTGCATTGACTGGTAGAAATCACTCTGTTTTAGTGCAGATTTCAATATAAACATTTCATCGAAAAAGTTTTTTTTAACACTTTAAAGTTTGCAAAACACTTTCAAGTATTATTTCATTTAATGCTCACAACAACCCTGAGAAATAGATTCTATTATTTACCCTCATTTTATAAAGGAGGAAACTGAGGTAAACAAGTTAAGCAACTTGTTCAAGGACACATCACTGTATAACTAGTAAGTGTCCTAGGCAAGATTTGAACTTATATTCTCCTGATTCCAGATCCAATGCTCTGTCTATTATGCTATGAGATGACAAATTATATCATCATAGATTTAGAGTTGGGAGGGTCCTCAGAGGCCATGTAGACCAGCTCTCTCCTTGGATAGATGAGGAAATTGGTGCCTAGAAGGTTATATGACCTGATTGGGGGCACATATGTCATAAAAACAAAGTCAGAGCTTGAAGCCAGATTCTTTAACTCAAAATCCACCAAATTTTCCAATATACTATGACAACTGCAGTCTTAGAACAAAGAATAATAGAACTCCAGTGATTGAAGACTATAAAAAAAAGATAAGTAGTCTCTTATCATTCAGCAAGACCTGACTAAGTTCTGTTTGATGGATGTTATCTATTCTTCATTCAGGTACACAAAAGATAAAGGGAAATGAAAGAGGTAAAAGGACTGAAAACTTCTTTAACTAGACTGTAAGTCCACTGAGAGGACAGTGAAGTAGCACAGTGGATAGCGTGCCAGGCCTGGAGTCATTTTCCTTAGCTTAAATCTGGCCTGAGACACTTACTAGCTGTGTGACCCTGGGCAAGTCACTTAATCTTGTTTGCCTCAGTTTCCTCATCTGTAAAATGAGCTGGAGAAGGAAATGACAAACTTCTCCAGTATCTTTGCCAAAAAAACCCCAAATGGGGCCATGAAGAGTTGGACACGACTGAAATGACTGAAAAAGAACACTGAGAGTAGAGATTGTGTAGTTTTTTTTTTTTTTTTTTTTTTTTTTTTTTTTTTTTTTTTGGTATTTCCTTTTTAGCGCTTTTCTCATCTTATACATAAGGGGCACAACTTTGGCGAATGAATGAATGAGAAAATGAGTAAATGAATAGACTTGTGGGTTTGGAAGAGATAGAGAAGAGTTGTGGAGTCTAGAACACAAAGATGTTCAAGAGCAAGACATGAGCTTGGCCTCAAAACAGAGATAACAGAGTATGCCTATCTTCCTTCTCTGCACTGGAGTGGGATTATGAATATAGAACCTTGAATATAACGTACTTGGTTGTTGTTTTGGTGAGTTTCACTGAACTGCCTTTTTTCCTTTTTCCTTTTTTGTTCTTTGATAAAAGATATGTCTGGAAGATGGATATATGGAAATGAAGGTGATAAAAAATCAACAGATATCAATAAAAACATTTTTAAAATAAAAAAATTATATCTATTTTTAAAAAAAGGTGAGATTTAGGGTTGATAAGCATTGCACTGGGTGCTCAGGATACAAGAAAAGAAAATTTACATGAACAGAACCAGGGAATGCCAGCTAAATTGGGATCCAGGTGGCTAGAAGAAAAAATGTTTTGATTTAAAGTTGGGCCCAGGGACCCAGAGAGAAAAGAACTCAGATGTTCCAATGGCCAAAAGCCAGACTTTAAATCTATGCCAAACTAAATGGTTGTTGTAAAATGAAACTGATTATTAGTAACTAATCTTGAGCTCTGTAAGACCCTAAGATCCATGTGTATTATAGTGGACAAATTTTGAAAATTTGAACTGACTACATAGGTATGACAGGACCAGTGTCTTCCTGACTCACCTTCCCTGACTTCTTCCTCCCCCATTCCCCTGTAACTTGACTGGCCCTAGCTTCTCTAATGCAGTTTCCAGGACTGGGGGAACAAAAATGTCCCAGTCTTGTGTAGTCAGGCCTTTTTCAGATTCAGATTAGGTGAATCAATACCGTGATCTGATAATGCATTTCCAGATAGAGATGAAGGGAGGTCCCTGAGTTCAGAGAAATTAATGCCACCAAAGCCTTGCTATATGTCTTTGCTATTTTTGGACAAAATAAATCTCCTTTGTTTAAATGACTCGCGAGGGTCTCATTTCATCCCAACATCAAACCTGAAGTGAAAGAGTGAACCATCTAACAGAAGTGACTTAATATTTGATCACTCATTGAGCGACCTCTGTATCAGGATGTCCTTATATATACACTAGCTGTATTTTTCTTCTTGTTTAGTTATGTTTGAATCTTTGTGACTCCATGGACCATAGCACATCAGTCTTTTCTATCCTCTTCTTTCTTCTGACATCTGTCCAAGATCATGTTTGTTGCTTATATAATACTCTATCCATCTCATCTTCTAATGCCCCCTTTTGCTTTTGCCTTCAATCTTTCCCAATATCACTGTTTTTTTTCCAATGAGTCCTGCCTTCTCTTTATGTGACCAAGTATTTTAGTTTCAGTATTTGTGTTTCCAAAGAATAATCAGAATTAACTTTTTAAGATATTAATTGATTTGATCTCCTTGCTGTCTAAGGGAATCTCAAAAATCTTCACCAGTACCACAATTTAGAAGTGTCAATTCTGTGGCACTCAGCTTTCCTTATAATTCAACTCTCACAGCTATATATTGCTACTGGGGAAAAACATAGCTTTGACCACATAGACTTTGTTGGCAAGGTGATGTTTCTGCTTTTTAGTTTACTATTTAGATTTGCCAAAGCTTTCCTTCCAAAGAGCAAGCATCTTTTAATTTCATGGCTGCAGTCACCATCTTTGAGACCAAGAATTTAAAATCGGACACTGCTTCCATTTCTTCTCTCTTGATTTTTCAGGAAGTGATGGGACCAGTTGCCAAGATTTGATTTTTTTGTTAATCTTCAAGCCAGCTTTTAAACCTTCCTCTTTTACTCTTATCAAGAGACTTTAATTCTTCACTTTTTGCCTTCAGAGTGGCATCATCTACATATTTTTATATTTCTTCCATCAACCCTAATTTTTGCTTTTGATTCATCCAGTCTGGCATATCATATGATTTCTGTATATAAGTTGAATAAATAAGGTAACAATATACAGTTTTGTCATCTTCATTTTTCAATTTCAAACCAATCAATTGTTCCATATTCAGTTTGAACTGTTGTTTCTTGGTCCACATACAGATTCCTCAGGAGACAAGTAATGTGATCTGGTACTTTCATCTCTTTGAGGACTTGTCACAATTTTTTGTGATCCACACAGTCAAAAGCTTTAGTGTAGTCAATGATGCAGAAGTAATATTTTTTCTTAAACTTCCTTCCTTTTTTCCATAATCCAATGCAAGCTGGTTATTTGGTTTCTAGTTCTTCTACCTCTCTGAAAATTGGCCTGCTCTTCTAGTAATTCTCATTTCAAATATTTTTCTTTCTTTCTTTCTTTCTTTCTTTCTTTCTTTCTTTCTTTCTTTCTTTCTTTCTTTCTTTTTCTTTTTTTCTTTCTTTTTTTTTTGAAAATTTATTTAATTAATTGATTTGGAATATTTTTCCATGGTTACATGATTCATGTTCTTTCTCTACTCTCCCCCCAACTCCCTCCAATAGCAAATGTGCAATTCCACTGGGTTTTACTTGTCACTGATCAAGACTTATTTCCATATTATTGATATTTGCAATAGGGTAATCATTTAGAGTCTATACACCCATCGACCCATGTGATCAAGCAGTTGTTTTTCTTCTATGTTTCTATTCCCATAGTTCTTCCTCTAAATGTGTATAGTGTTCTTTCTCATAAGTCCCTCAGAATTGTCCTGGATCATTGCATTGCTGCTAGTAGAGAAGTCCATTACATTCAATTGTACCACAGTGTATCAGTCTCTGTGCATATGATTCTCCTGGTTCTGCTCCTTTTACTCTGCATCAATTCCTGGAGGTCATTCCAGTTCATATGGGATTCCTCCAGTTTATTATTCCTTTGAGCACAATAGTATTCCATCACCAACAGATACCACAATTTGTTCAGCCATTCCCCAATTAAAGGGCAACACCTCATTTTCCAATTTTTTGCCACCACAAAGAGTGTGGCTATAAATATTTTTGTATGAGTCTTTTTCCTTATGATCTCTTTGAGGTATTAAACCCAGCAGTGGTATGGCTGGATCAAAGGGCAGATAGTCTTTTAGTGCCCTTTGGGCATAGTTCTAAATTGCCATCCAGAATGGCTGGATCAATTCACAACTCCACCAGCAATATATTAATATCCCAATTTTGCCACATCCCCTCCAACATTTATTACTTTCCTTTGCTGTCATGTTAGCCAATCTGCTAGGTGTGAGGTGGCACCTGAGAGTTGTTTTCATTTGCATTTATCTGATTATAAGAGATTTAGAACATTTTTTCATGTGTTTATTAATAGTTTTGATTTCTTTATCTGAAAATTACCTATTCATGTCCCTTGTCCATTTATCAATTGGGGAATGACTTGATTTTTTTGTACAATTGATTTAACTCCTTATAAATTTGAGTAATTAGACCTTTGTTAGAGGTTTTTGTTATAAATATTTTTTCCCAATTTGTTGCTTCCCTTCTAATTTTGGTCACATGGGTTTTGTTTGCACAAAACCTTTTTAATTTAATGTAATCAACATTTTTTATTTTACATTTTGTAATGTTTTCTAACTCTTGCTTGGTCTTAAAATTTTTCCTTTGCCAAAGATAAGACAAGTATACTATTCTGTGTTCACCTAATTTACTTATAGTTTCCTTCTTTATATTCAAGTCATTCACCCATTCTGAGTTTATCTTGGTGTAGAGTGTGAGATGCTGATCTAAACCTAATGTCTCCCATACTGTTTTCCATTTTCCCAGCAGTTTTTGTCAAATAGTAGATTTTTGTCCCCAAAGCTGGGTTCTTTGGGTTTGTCATAGACTGTCTTGCTGAGGTCACTTACCCCAAAGCTATTCCACTGATCCTCCCTTCTGTCTTTTAGCCAGTACCAGATTGTTTTGATGACCACTGCTTTATAGTACAGTTTAAGATCTGGTACTGCTAGGCCATTTCACATATTTCTGAAGTCTACCTTATAGAATCTTAAGCATAACCTTGCTGGCATGCGAAAGGAGTAGAAGTATTCAGTAATTTGAACATTTTTTCATCATTCATTGTTCCTCTTTAGGATTAGAACATAAACTTATCTCTCCAGCCAGTGGTCACTGTTAAGTTTTCCAAATTTGCTGTCATATTGAGTAAAGCACTTCTACAGCATCATCCTTTAGGATTTTTATATAGCCCAGTTGTAATTCCATCAACTCCACTAGCCTTATTATTATCAAGGCTTCCTAAGGCCAACTTGAAGTCATTCTTTAGCATGTCTGATTAGTAACCACCCCATTGTGGTTATCTCTGATAATATCTTTCTCTTATAGTTATTCTTTGTATTCTTGTCATATCTTCTTAATTCCTTCTACCATTTTTGTCTTTTACCATGTCCATTTTTTCCATGAAACATTTCCTTGATATCTCTAATTTTCTTGAAGAGATCTCTTTTCTTTCCCCAATCTGTTTTTTTCTTCTATTTCTTCGCATTTCTTACTTGAGAAAACGTTTTTTCTCTCTCATTGTTCTCTGGAATTCTGCACTCAGTTGGGTATATCTTTCCCTTTTTCATTTCTTTTTTGTTTTCCTTCTTTTCATGGCTATTTTTCAAGTCTCACCAGCCAGTCATTTTGCTTTCTTGCTCTTCTTTTTCTTTGGGATTCTTTTTTTTAATTGCCTCCTATACAATATGGTGAACTTCTGTCAAATGTTCTTTAGGAACTCTGCCTACAGATCTTATTTCTTAAATCTGTTCACCATTTCCACTTCATATTCCTAAGGGATACTATTTAGGTCATATCTAAAGGGTCTGATGGTTTTCCCTACTTTATTTAATTTAAATCTGAAATTTGTAATGAGAATGATTTGAGCCCCAGTAAGCTTCAGCTCTTGTTTTAACTAGCTATACAGAGCTTCCCCACCGTTGGTTACAAAGTATATTATTAATTGATTTCATTATTGACTCCCTGGTGACAACCATGTAAGAGTTTTGGGTTGTAGAAAAAGGTTTGCTATGACTAGCAAGTTGTCTTGACAAAACTCTATTAGTCTCTGCCCTGCTTCATCTTGTACTCCAAGGCAAATTTCCTTTTGATTTCCTGCTTTTGCATTCCAGTCTCTTATGATGAATATGATATTGTTTTCTGGCATTATTTCTAGAAGATGTTGTAGGTCTTTATAGACCTGATCATCTTTGGCATCTTAGGCATCTGTGGTTGGAGCATAAACTTATATTACTGTGATGTTTAACAGTTTGCCTTGGATTTGAACAGATATCATTCTGACACTTTTGGGATTAGTAGCTGGTGTGGCCAACTCCATTTAGGTAAGGTATAGAAGGTTCTCCTAATCATGATGTCCTTGTGGTTGATGAGAGGTGTGGTAGGGCCATCTGCTAACTGATAGCCCCTAAGCTCTCCCTCTCTCTTGGTCCCTTGTAAATGGGCACAGCAATAGGGATCAGAGATAAGGACAGAGAGCCAGTGTTTTGATGCTGAACTGGAGTGTGGATCCCATCATATGGCCAAGCATTGCCTGTTTTTGCCCATGGGACTGAAGGATTAAAGAACTGTATACTTGTATTTCTGTGAGTTATAAACTACATTACCTGTTGTTCCTGAGAACTTGTGTTCCTTCTTAGTATCTCAGTATGATATTCCCATAGATATAAATGGGAATGAAGTAAAAACTGTAAATATTAAAGAACAAACTATAAATACTAAAAAACAAAAAAGTATTTAGATTACCCCCCACTTTCCTTAGAAGAGTGACTGGGAAAAATTTCAGAAGAAAATTTCAAAAGAAATCAGTATCAGTATGGGAGAACCTTCTGCATAGTGTCTGCCTGGGAAGAGGACTAAATCCCATTTAATCACAGTCAGTCTTATAGAATCATCTGTTGCTGCCCCCTACAAGTCCCGACCCCTGAATTCCAAAATGACAATGATGTTGACAGTCACAGGGAGAAGCATCTGACTCCAACAAGTGAGCAAAAAGAAACTGAACAGATAAAAAGTTACTGTAACATGAATGGTGGAAACCTGTGTGAACTAGTGGACAGGAATTCCCAAATGTTTATCCATTTCATCCCCCAGAGGGTCATGACCAAAAGTTTCGCTTCTAACCCATCTTCAGGGAGAGAGGAGGAGGATTCTCATGAGATGAAAGAAATTCAATAGAATAGAGCCCATCAGTGAGGATTCCCATGTCAGAAAGGGCAACTAAGACAGATGGAATAATAATAAGAGACAGGAGGAGCAAGTATCACAGTTGCAGCCATTGCTATGGGCAAAAACGAAAGAGAAGGAATACTTAGATGCTAAGACGAAGGCAGTAGCTGAGCTAAGCCACATGGAACAATGATTAAATGGCTATATCTATTTGTGCCGGTGAGAATAGAATAAATCTGCACTTCCCACTCCTTTACTTCAGCTTCTCCCTTTTCCTATACCTCTCTTTCTCCCTCCCTGTCTCTCTCCCCTTTTTTGTATCTGTTTCTGTCTCCTCTTTTCTCTTTCCCTCTCTCTCTTTCTTCCTTCATCCCTCTTTCTCTTCTTCCCTCCCTTCCTCTATCCCCCCCTCCTTCCCTCTCTTTGTTTCTTTGTCTCTGTCTCTGTCTCTTCCCTGCTCCCAACCCTTTATCTTTTTTCTCCATGGGGAACAAAAAGTGGTCAAAAGTGACACTTCCCACACCAGTCACAGGCTCTGTGTGTGTGTGTGTGTGTGTGTGTGTGTGTGTGCGCGCGCGCGCGCACACAGGCACATTTGTGAATTCCTCCCAAGTCTCAAGAAAGCATTAGATTCAAATGAGAAACAGACAGACAGACAAAGAAACAGAGACAGAGACAGAGGAGCTTGCTTGCTCTGTTTCTTGTTTTTTTTTTTTTTTTTTTTTTTTTTTTTGAAGTAAAGTAGCTAACCACTGATTTGATGATGATCTGTAAGTAACCTTGCACAGGGGAGCCAGAGTAGGAGGCAACAGAGGCAATAGTTGATAAGGTACTATGGGGAAGAGATACACAAATTTCTAGTATCTAGGACCTTTCCTAGAACAAAGAGGGCTCAAAACTGTACAGAAGAAACTCTTGTATAAATAAGATGTTGGGAGATCCTTTTGGGTAAAGATCTGGCTTTATTGTGACACAGTATTCACAGGACCACTGAGTGATCTGCAGGTTTCCTCCCAGTTCAAAACCTGAGATATCATCTTGCAAAATACACATGCTTTTATAGTTTCCTGTCTGTCCCAATCCCCTTCCCTCCACATAAAATCTCCAAGAGGTCCCAGAAAAACCATTCCAGTACCTGCTAGATTTGTGAAGCCATTTCTGGACTTATTAGGTATCTTGACCTGTTATATCTGCTAACCTCCATGATCCTTGGGTAACCCAGTTTTTTTTTGGTAACTTCCTACATCAACTAGCTTGCTTAGAGTATGTTGTAGAATGGATTGACATACTTATGATTAACATAGTAACTTACTTATGATTAGTACAATAACACACACTTAAAATTATTCTAAATACTTCTATGTGTTCTAAATACACACATACTTTAAATTATAGCTCAGGTATTATCCTGGGACTACATTCTTAATCTGGTTATATCCACAGGCTTTTGCCTGGAACTAAATTCTTACTATAAATCACATTGTTACATTTAAAAAAAATTCTAAGAATCAAATTCCATGCGCTTGATTAAGCAATTAATTATCAACTCTCTCTTTCTCTCTCTCATGTATCAATATCAAGAACTCCATCCATCTATATCTGTCCATTCATCTTTCTTTCTTTCTTTCTTTCTTTCTTTCTTTCTTTCTTTCTTTCTTTCTTTCTTTNTCTTTCTTTCTTTCTTTCTTTCTTTCTTTCTTTCTTTCTTTCTTTCTTTCTTTCTTTCTTTCTTTCTTTCTTTCTTTCTTTCTTTCTTTCTTTCTATCTCTATTTATTTATAACTCTCCTACTCCTATGAAAGAATAAGAATCTAGATTATTATTTAGACCAGAAGTTCTTAATCTTTTTCGTGTATTGTGCATTTCCTATCAGTCTGGTGAAACCTGTGTCCTCATAATAATGTTTTTAAATTCACAAAATAAATGATTTAGGATGAAAAAGGAAACCAATTATGTTGAAATAGTTATCTATATTTTAGAAGTCCACAGGCCCCAGGTTAAGAGCTCTTGTTTAGACCAACATGTAATAATTTTGCTTGGGGGGACTTTATGACTGGTGTGGAACATATAACCTTTTATTATTTCTTCTTCCCCTTGACTAACTTAATGGGAAATCCAACAACCACTAAAGAGGGGACATAGATATGAGACAGGAAAGAGTGGTGCTGGTCACAAGAGGATAGGACCTAGCAAGAGGCATTAACTGGTCCCTTTCTCACAATACCAAAAATAAACAGCTCCAATCATGGATAGATCAGGAAAGGGAAATTTCTACATACTGTAGATGTGACTTCTGTATCATACCTTTTAATTTTTTAATATTTTTTTTATTTTTATCAGTGCTTTAGAAAAAAGGCATAGATGGAATACAAATAAAATTTATGTGTATTGTAAATTTGAGAGGATGATAGGGTCAGGATCTGACAAGATCTTGATTGGTCAAAACATTAGATCAAATAAAACTAGGTGAAATTAAAAAGACATGTATAAAACCTTACACTTAATTTTTAGGGTCCATTTCACAAATATAAGATAGAAAAGGTATGACTACACAGTAGTCTTCTGAAAATGATCTGGGAATTTTAATGGACTTCAAACTATTAGTCAACAGTGTATTGTGGTAATTAAGAAGGTAATTTGATTTTAGGCTGCCTTAAGAGAATCATGTTGTCTAAGCATAAGAAAGTGAGAATCTCACTGTAAGAGTATCCATGTTTAGTTCCAGGTGCCACAGTTTCCAAAAGTCAATAATAATATGATGAACACCCAGAGTAGGTTAAATGGGAACTTTGTCAACAAGAGGGATTTCTAGCTTGAATAAGCTAAACAGAATACCAAAAGAAAATACCATAAGATATCAATAGCAACCCAAAGGCCTCAAAGAATTCTACTGAATTGAATTTATCTGATAATTCAACCTTCCTCTCAAAGTCTTTCTAAATGATGCTATTGTTTCTTCCATCACTCCAGTCCAAATAAATAGAGGGTGAGGACCTGGATATGACATAGGTAGGTAGGTTGCACAATGGATAGAACATTTGATCTGGAATCAGGAAGACTCACCTTCTGAGTTCAAATCTGGCCACAGATACTTACCAGCTATGTGACTCTTGACAAGTCATTTAAAGTTCTATTTTTCTCCGTTTCTCCATATGCAAAGTAAGAAGGAAATGACTGTACCATTTCAGTATCATTGCCAAGAAAATCCCAAATGGGGTCATGAAGAGTCAGAAATGGCTGAAAAACAATTGAACAACAATGACCTGGATAGTGGGAAGTTCAGTGGGATGAGGTATTAGATCATTTTATTTTGTTTTAGAGTCATATCCAGAGCTGGAGATGGTGCACAAGACAGTCTTCTACCTTTTCCATGGATTGTTTTCTTTAATCACTGAGTCATTTCAGTCTTACCTTGTATAAGAAGCTGTCCATACCAAATGGATAATATTCAGTTATTGGGCTAATCATGTCACTGTCATGTTTGAAAGGCTTCATAGTCTCCCTGTTCCCTTTGGATTAAAATGCAAACTCTCTTTGGCATTTAAAACCTTTCACAATTTGTCTCCATCTTATCTTTCTAACCTTATTACACATTGCTCAGTTCTGTTTGACTCTTTGTAACTCCATACCCCAAAAATGTCCATTTTTTTTTCTGGCAAAGATCCTTGAGTGGTTTGCCATTTCTTTCTCCAGTGCATTAAGGCAAACAGGCTAAGTGATTTGCCCATGGTCACACAGCTAGCATCTGAGACCAAATTTGAAATTAGATCTTCCTGACTCCTCAGCCAGCACTCTATCTATGGAATCACCCAGCTGCCTCCTTACTACATATTACTTCTCCTCAAACACACAACATTCCATCTTTTGCTTCTGTGCCCTTTGTGAAGATTGTCCCCCATGCCTTGAGTAATCAAATCACTTCTTAGAATCCTTTGTTCACTCAAGTTTCACCCAAGTGCTACCTCCTATATGAGGCCTTTTCTGATTACAGTTGTTAGCTGTCTCCCCAACTCAGAACAAATGTACTTAGTCAGGATATATGTTGATTTATATAGTAGTATAAAAGAGGAATGATGTCAAACTCAAATACAAATAGATTCCCCAGAACCCATATTCACTTAGAAAAACACAAATCAGCATTGTCTGTGTTGTACTATATTTTAATTTATTTTGCTAAACGTTTCCCAAGTATATTTTTAATATAGTTCAGGTAATACTAAGGAGTTTTGTAAATTGTATAAGACTGCAGACTGTGAGTTTGACACCACTGCAGTAGAGCATTGAACTAAGAATAAAAAAATCTGAATTTAAATCTTGCATTAACCATTTACTAGCTGTGTGATTCTGGTCAAATCATTTAACTGACCTGTCTCAGTTTTCTCATCTGTAAAATGGAGATAATAACTATTTCCCAATTAGTATGAATAACAAAATCCCTAAAGTTGTCTCATACATTCAAATCCATACTATTAGAAGTTGTAATTATGTAAGATAGGGTAATTTGTTCCAGCCCAATGGAAATATGTGGTGGAAGTATTGAATGAAGCAATCACTTCAGTGGATTCTTTATTCTTACTAATCAGGACCTACCTATATTCTACAGGCTTGCAATGAGGTTTAAATAAGAATATATGCAGAGTTCTTTGTAAATCCTTAAAGTGCTATATAAATTCTAGTTGTTATTGTAATTATTATTTGTATTAATCCACATGCATGTTGTATCTCCCCAGTAAAATGTTAGCGTTTCTAGAGTAAAGAATGTTGCTTGATTGTTTGTTTGTATCCCCCAGGCCTAGTTTAGTGTCCAGATAACAGATAAATGCTTGTTGAAATGAACTCATGTGCTGGATGGTCTTTAGCTCATACCATATGAGTATCACCTGAAGGAACTAGAGATATTTAGCTGAAAAAGGCGAAGACTGGGGAATGAGAATGGGAGGCATATATAACTATCCCCAAGTATTTGCACTGAGCCTACTTCTTTTTTTTAAACCCTTCCATTTTAGAATCAATACTGTGTATTGGTTCTAAGGCAGAAGAGTGGTAAAGGCTAGGCAATGGGGGTTGTGACTTGCCAAGGGTCACACAGCCAGGAAGTGTCTGAGGCTAGATTTGAACCCAGGACCTCCTGTCTCTGGACCTGGCTCTCAATCCACTGAGTCACTCAACTGCCCCTTACCCCTGAGTATTTGAAAGGCAATCATGGAGGTAGAACTAAGAGCAATGTATAGAATTTGGAAGGGACAAATTTTAGTTAGCTCTCAAGGAAAATAACATAATTTATACCTATTAAAAAGTCATGGCATCTCTCTGTGTTGTATAAAATTAAGAGCTGACTGTATTTTAGTGTAGTAGAGAGTACAGTGTCAGAAGACCTGGATTTCAATCATGCCTATGCCATTTAGTCCTAATAGTAACATTTAGTACCTTGGTAATTTGGGCCATTTCAAATCTCCAGGACTCATTTCTCCACCTATCAAATGAGAGAGGTGGACTACATGGCTGTTATGGTCTCTCTCACCTCTAAATCAATGATCTATGACATTTCTTCATAGTAGAAAATGTATTGAAGTTGGAGTCATGAGAACTGGATTCAAGTCATGCCAACATTTGCCATAAAATCAAGCCTCATCTGTGAAATGGTGATAAATAATGTACTATCTTTCTTAGATGAGGGAGGGGAATAAATTAAGAGAGATGGTGTTAGTCAAGTGCTTCCAAGTAACTGGAAAGCACTATGTAAGAAATATAAATGATGCCCCAGCTCCTTTAGAGTCATAGGCACTAGGGATCAACCAAGAGGAACTGTTGGCTCCACTTTCCCTTAGTGGAAATCCCTGAGACTCGAGCTGATGTAACTTGTGTGACCTAGCTCAACTTTCTATGGAAGAAGATTACAAAAGGAAATTTGATTAGACAGAAGATAGAAATGCAATCCCAAACCCTAAAGACTAGTACAAGTAGGAGATATACTGACTGGGTACTAGGGAAAGTAATTAAGTTGATATAGATACATTGTGAGTCTGAGGGAACTCAGAGAGGAAAAGAGACCTATTTGAATGGTTCAAGACAGAGGAATTCTCATAGTCCACAGAAAAAATTCAGATGTAAAACATTTGTGAGACTTATTTTTAAAACATCAGAATATTTAAGTGGGTCAGAGGCACTTAAGCCCTGGAGGAAGGAAAAGGCTATAATACATTTATCCAATGCCATTTGTTGGAGCAAAGCCAAGGAGCAGAGGAGATAGTGAAGTTGAGATGATGGTGAGAGCCCCAAAAAGGCCTTCTGAATTTGCTGGGAGATGGTGGTGGTGGTTGGGAGAAGACAGTGATAAAATGGTGAGAAGACAGAGGAGCACTCGTGAACCACCAGGAACAGAAGATAATACAAGCAGAATGATAAAAGCATCATCAGGAGAAACATGGCTAGTGAATGACCAACCAATGTGGAAGAATAAACCCTGTCCTTTTTCCTTTGCTGAGTACCGTACTAGGATAGTACTGTCAATTATCGTGTGATTCTATATTTTTTGGTGGAGTGGGTTGGTCCATTGGTAGGAAACATTCTCTTGACTCTCTATGGGCTTGGATAAGAATCATTTCCATGTTCCTTATTGTATAAATCAATCTGGTCTGCATTTTGAAGCTTCAAGAGCCACAGTACTTATAAGGAGAACTGATGAGGTAATAGTTGGAGAAGAATCAGATGTAGAAGTCCTCGGGTTCTATCTGGTTACAGGGTAATGAGAGTTTTGAATCATACTTAGCCTTTTGTATCAAGATAGAGTTCCTGACATAAAGATTATACAAATTATTACAGAGAATGGTTTGTTAAACTCAGAGGGTTTTAGTTAATAGTGTGGAAGGAAGAACATATTCAAGACTGGGGTTCTAGTCCCAGTTCTGTCACTTACTTGCTGTGTGACCTCAGGAAAGTTATGTACCTTTTCTGAGCCTTCATTTCCTCTTCTGAAAAAATTAAGGAATTAGAATAAATGGTCATTCCCAACACTAACATTCTTAGATTCTGTTAAATCTGCCCCTCCTCCACTTTCTCTATCTTCTTACATTTTATCCCTCTGCCTTCCACTGCCACATATTCTTTTGATTCAGGAATACTGGCTATCTCACTGTTTCTTAAGCAAAATACTCCATTTTCTGACTCCCAGAATTTTCACTAGATGCCCCTCACGCCTGGAATGCTCCCTCCTCATCATTGCATCCTGGATTTCCTAGCTTTCTTCAAGTTCCTGTTCAGATCCATCCTATAGAAGGAACCTTTTTCTGATGCCCCTTTATTCTAGAATAGGCAGTAGAATAAAGTGGGATTAGGAAAGGCTTGATTATACCCAATTTATTTTTCTGTTAATAATTCTATTAATAAACAAAGAAGAGCGCTTCATATTTATTTCTTATTTCTTTCTATTATTTCCTATTTATCCTGTACACAGCTCTTTTGTACCTAGTTCTTTGCATATTGCATCCCCTATTAGATTGTGAACTCCCCTAAAACAAGGACCAACTTTTGCCTTTCTTTATATGCAGAGTTCTTAGCACAGTGCCTGGCTCATAATAGGTAATGAATAAATGTTTGCTAACTGAATGACGCTGATGTGATTCTGGGCAAAATGAAGAGATGAGAAGTATAAAATGCTTTTAAAATGTGAAAACATCATACAATCAAACCTTGGCACTTGCTTTTGTAACTTGTTGAATTTGATATTCGAGGCATTTTGAGAAAAAATTGTCATGGTACTTGACATTTGCTTGGCACTCAATGTGCCTGCTATAACTTGTTGGCCTCAAGATCTTGGGAGGCATATGTCTGCCTCAGAGAAAACAAAGGACCATGCATTTGTTCAGGAGCATAAAGAAGACCTCAATACTGAGCTGCCACTGGAACTCGAACAGCAACAACTGAGGGAGTTTTCTTCAGGTGAGGAGGTGGCAAAGGAGGATGTCTCCACTTCATTCATTAATCAAGGAAATGTGTGTAAAATGGGTGGAAGTACAAAACTTTGTTGAAAAATATCATGCCAATAGAGCTTTAACAAACAGATTTGTAAATTTATTAAATTTGTAAAATTGCAAATGACAAGACCATTTCCCACCATAGAGTAATTTTGAAACACTGATAAAAACAAACATCATTGGACAGGTTTCTTATGAAGCTCACATCTAATAACTCTCAAGAAGGGGTCAGTGGTGACAAGGAATGGAAAAAAGAAAAAGAACTGCAGAAGGGCAAGTGCCCCCAGATATTATGGAAGGGGACTCCTCTTCCAGACAATAACATTTCTCTTTCCCATTACTGCTTAGGCCATGAACTCTTCTCAATACAGGTAAAAGTTATATTAAAATAATTTTATTTAATCTAATGATTTTTATTTATTTCTATGTATTATTGTTTTATTTAGTAAACTACAATTTTATTAATGCACACAGTGCCTTACAAAATCTGGGTTTTCTGGGTGTCTGGAATGGATCAATCCTTATGGGAAAAATTCATTTGGTACTCAATCTTTTTGGTATTCCACTTGCCTTCTGGAATGAATTAATGACAAGTACTGAAACACCACTGTATAAATGTTAGCTATTATAATTTCCCATTTACCACCTCCTCCTTCCAAGATCAGGAAACAGGTAAAGAAAGGGATTTTTGTATGTAGAGGAAGAACTGATTAACTTTACCACAGGAAGATGGAGAAGCTGAGACAAGGAAAATAAAATCATTCAAGGACCAAGTCATTTAGGAGAATTAAACCATACAATTAGGTAGATTGAACCTCAGGGACTAACACATTTATAAATTCCCTGTGGGGCTGTATGAAACAATGCCTCCAGGAAATTGTGAAAGAAAGAAGAATATAAGTATCCTTGGGAGAAAGAAAAATGAATCAGAATTTTAAAGCTGAAAGAGACCTTTCAGAAGATAGCTGATCCAATGTAGGCTTGAAGCATGAGTCATTTCTACAACATCACCCAAAATTAGTCATCCAGTTTCTGATTGAACACCTTCAATGACAGGAAACTTTCTACTTTATGAGGCAGCTCATTCTACTTTTGGACAGCTCTAATTTTATGTATCCCAAGAAAATTTTATTTTGCTGGTTCTGCCTTTTAAACCTCCTCCCCCCCCCCCCCCCCATCACCCAGGTCTGAGAAATTCAGCAAGGGACCATAGTGGAAAAGATTCAGGGATCTTCTTGCCATAAAGGGACTTTCTAGGGATTATGATAATTCCCTCAACAGAGAACATTGTAAAAGGAGGATGATTGTAATTTATCATTCTTTTGGAAGTCTTCAGAATAGAGTTGAGATTCTACAACCATAATCAGAGAAAGAAACTTCATGGATCATGGGGTGGGGGTCAAGTCCAACCAAAAAGGGGAAAGATGGAATTGTTGCTAAGATTGCTTTGGTCTATGAGCTGCTAGGATTCCTACCTAGTGTTTGGAAATGGATTTGAGAAACACTTCATGTGGTCATCCTTGTCCCCATATTGCATGAACCATGGGAGTACCTAAGGAATTTCCCAAGGCAAAAATGCAAAGAGAAGGAAAAGGGAGGGATGAAGGAATGGAGGGAAGAGGAAGAGGGAGACTGAGACAGAGAGAGGCAGGGAGACAGAACCAGATAGACATAGAGAGATAGAGAGAAACAGAGACATAGAGAGACAAAGACAGGCCAAGACACAAAGAGACAGACAGACACAGAGACAAAGAAATAGACATAGACACATAAAGAGATGGAGACAAAAGATGGAGGAAGAAAGAGAGACAGAGACAGAGACATAGGTGCTGAGACACAAAGAAATAGACACAGAGATGGAGAAAGATGCCTCCTTTGAATATAGAGCCTTTCAGCCAAGTGGATGTAGGAGAGGAATTGTCTTATTTTTACTTTACTTTCAATGGACATTAACACTATAATGATTTCTCTGTGATTTATCTTAATCATTTGGTTATAGAGGATGGAAAAACTGAAAGACCAAATTATTCCAAAGGTACAGAGTTGTGAATTGTAGCAAAAGCTATTTTTTAAAAAATCCATCTTCAGTATTAGAAGTCAGGCAGCCAGCCATAGCAGGCACAAGATCATGAACATAACCTTTGTACAGAAAAGTGGACAACAAGTCTTGAAACTATGATGCACTTTAAAAGGAGTAACTTGAGCTCTACTGTTCTTAGCTCCAAAATGGACCTTAGGAGACCTTATCTGATGTGTGGGAAGTAAAGACATTTAGCTCTGAATTCTCTGATTCTGTGTCCTCAACCCAACCACTTCCCTGTACTATTTTCTGTCCTGTGCTCCTGTCCATACCCTTTTACTTTTTGCACTAAAAGCTGTAATCAAATCAATTTTTTTATCACTTCTAGAAAGATCACATCAATGTAATTCTCCAATTTCAATTCAATTCATCATTTCTTTCTAACAGCCTTCTCTCACATTCTCCTATTTGTGTTTTCTCTCTAGGCAGCTAAGTGGCCCAGTGGATAGAACTCTGAGTCTGGCATCACAAAGAATTGAGTTCAAAATTAGCCTCAAATACTACAATCTCTGGGAAAGATCTCTGACTGACTCAGTTTCCTTGTTAAATGGGAATAATAACAGCACCTACTATGCAGGGTTGTTGGGAGAATGAAATGAGATATTTGTAGAGTACCAATACTATATAAATGCTTATTCTTTTCTGTTTCCCTCCCCCCATTTGAAGGTAAACTCCATGAAGATGAGGGCTTTGCTACTTTTTTTTGTTATTTACTCAGCAATTAGCACAGGATAAGTGCTTAATAAATAATTTCTCATTTATTCATTGAGGGGGACATTAAAGCTTGCTGAAAGTCCTACTCATTCCTAGCTGCAAGAGAACAGATTAAGTAAAGCATCAGTTTATGAATGATTCAGATACTGCATTTAAAGCTGTTCCAGGGGGCAGCTGGGTAGCTTGGTGGATTGAGAGCCAGACCTAGAGACCTAAGGTTCGACAGAGTCTAGGTCTAAGGACCTAGAGGTCCTGAATTCAAATCTGGACCCAGACACGTCCTAGCTGTGTGACCCTGGACAAGTCCCTTAACTCCCATTACCTTGCCCTTACTACTCTTCTGCCTTGGAACCAAAGCACAATATTGAGTCTAAGATCGAAGGTAAGGATCATTAAAAAAAAAAAAGCTGTTTCAAACCCTCTGACTGGATTTTAACCTTGAAAACAGCTATCTCCCTGAGAATTTAAAGGGGCTGGCATGAGGCAATATAAATATTACGGATTTAGAGCTGGAAGGAGATTAAGAGATCATCCAGACCAATCCCCTCCTTTTAAAGATGAGGAAACTGAGAACACAGAAAGTTTATATGACTTTCCTAAGTCAAAAAGAAAGTAGGAGAACCATGATTTGAAACAAGATTCTGACTTTTTTTTCCCACTCCACCTAAAGTCAAGTTCAAATCTACCTCTCAATGATTTCCAGCTGTTGTTTCTGGTTTTCTCCTTTACAGCTGAGTTGAATAAATTGTAGTTGGATTCCAAATTCTATGCCACTGTGTCTAAAGCTGGAGTTCTTGATCTCTCGTTCTGTCTCATTCTCTCTCTCCCCCATTCCCCTTCTTCTCTCCCCCTCTCTTTCTCTCCCTCTCTATCCCCCCACTCCATTTTGGTAGTAGCCAAAGCCTGTGGATTCCTCCTATGAGCAATATTTTTAGTCAATTAAAGGAAATACTAATCTTCATTTAGGGATTAGTAAAAATGAAGATTTTTTTAGTATGCTAAATTCACGCGTCTCTTGAAATCTATCCATAAATGCTTTGGGGTTTGGGAGATTCAATTTAAGAGCCTCTGCCCTCAATTTTCTTTTTTTCCATTCTAATCCAGTAAGTATTAAGTAGTTATTATATGCTAGACAATGTGCCAGGCTCAGAAAATATAAAGACAAAACAGCCACAATAATAACAAAGTACTGGCCCTTAAGATTATTTATCCTACTTGGAAAACATCATGCCAAAAGGCAGGTAAGTAGAGAGGTGAACATTTGAACATAGAGAGAGAACGAATAGCTAAGAGGACCAGGAAAGTTTTTCCCAAGCAAGTAACCTATGATTTGAGTCTCAAAGTAAGTATTATATCCTAAGAGGGAAAGGGAAAGAAGGAAGTGCATTCTCTGTTGGTGCAAAGGCATGGAATCAGGAAGTCCAAATCTGGGGAATAAGTAGAGCAGTTTGAGTGAAACATAATCTATAATTTATTCCTCTATGGAAGGATTGCAAGTCTTTCTTACCATTCTGGTCACTTCTCTCTAGATATGTTCCAGTTTGAAAACAGACTTCCTAAAATGTGGGTGCCCAGGGCTGGATATAGCACTTTAGGTGATATTAGCACTTTGACTAGGGAAGGGGACATCAATGTAATCTAAGACCACAGTGACTTAGGGATAGCTAGTGGCACAGTGGATAGAGCACTAGATAGAGTTGGGCAGACCTGGGTTCAAATTTGACTAGGCACATCCTGCATGACCCTAGACAAATCCCTTAACCCCAGTTGCCTAGATCTTGCCCTTTCTGTCTTGGAATTGTTACTGTGACAGAAAGTAAGGGGTTTAAAAATAGACAGACATTGACATTTTTAGCTACTTTTTAAAGAAGTCATTCTATTGATTCAAATTGAGCTTGTAGACCACTTAGATCCCCAGAACTTTTGCACCTAATCATCCCATGACACGTCTCCAGTGTACTTTCCCAGGGAACTATTCTTGGCCTTGTACTACTTAATATTTTTTTTTATCAATGACTTGAATAAAGGCACAGATGACATGCTCATCAAATTTGCAGGCAACAACAAGCTGGGTGTGATAGATAACACAGTGAATGACTAAGGAATGATCTAAAAGGAGCTTGACAGGCTAGAGTATTAGGCTGAAAAGTAGTAAGATAAAATTCAACAGGAATTGTGAACACCTTTTACTTATCCCTGAAACTAGTATGTCTATTTTCCATGAGCTATGTTACTATACAGATGCACTGGACATGGAATAAGCCTATTTGGATTAAAGAGCCAGGCAGGAACCTGCAGTGAGCCAGAAGTTTTGTTCATTACCCAGACATCTTGTTCACTCCCAGATGCTTCCATGATGTTCACTGGTTGACCATGCTGAGCTGAAGCAGACTAAACCAATTTAAATTAGCTTTGTGATCAGTCCTTGCTACCAAACATCCTGAAACATCCTGCTTCTCTGTTCCACCCATCCCTGGAAGAGTCTGCCCATTTTACACTCCCAGATCTTTCCTAAACCACTCCTTGTGGCATGCAAGATAAATTGTCTCAACCTCTTTTAGATTGGGGGATCTCCATTTTGGATGTTCTCCAACCTGCATATCTATACGTTTCCTTTTAATAAACAATCTTTTTAATTCAGTCAGGACTCCTTAATATTTTAAGGACATGTTTTTCTCAGTTAACAGACATGTGTAAAATTTTGCACTTAAGTATGAAAAAATCAACTTCACCAATGTAAGATAACAAGGCAGGATTAGATAGCAAATGTTTTGAAAAAGATCAGGGGGTATTGGTGAACTATAAGATTAATAAAGACAATAGAATGATATTGCATTAAAATGTTAATGCAATTTTGGGCTACATTGGGAAGGATATAATGTCCAGGAATAAGAAAATAATAGTCCCATTATATTATGCTCTTATAAGACCTCATCTAAAGTAATATGTATAAGTTGTGTTTGTGTTTCTCTTATAGGTTACATATTTCTATATGTGTCTCATGTCTATTGAGGCTGTCTAGATATGTCTTGAGGTGAAGTATGAATGACACTTTTCTCCAAGGGAGTCTGATTCTAAGAGGGGAGCAGGATATTGAGGCCATAAGGCTGGCCAGTTTTCTCTCAGAGAAGTTAAGAGACAAGAATTATATGTATATATCTCCCTATATATTCTTACTCTAGGGGGAATTTTTTTAAGTTCAGCTACTTCTAAAGCTTAGAACTGTACCTGGAACATGCTTTTGGAATTTTTTCTGGCATCTAAAAACTTTTAATCTGCAATATGTTAAAAATATACACTATGTCTCTTTTCTGCAGCCACTTATTTTACATGCTTTGGCATTTAATTCATGAGATTTTGACATAGTCTTTAGGTCTTTATCATAAACCATATCTTTCATCACATTAGATATTAATGATATCTTTAATGAAAATCTTGTTTGTGTTTTTTAAAGGCTAGCATTAGATTCAACAAGGTTTATTTTAAACCCTTACCTTCCATCTTAGAATCAATGCTATGTATTGTTTCCCAGGTATAAGGGCAATAAGGATTAGGAAATGGACTTGCTCAGAGTCACAGAATTAGGAATTTTTTGGATTTTTTCAATGCATCTTTCAGTTATGCTGACTTTTCCCCTCTCTCTCAAAATAGTTTGTCATTTAGGATGGCTTTTGGGGAGATGGAAGGGGAAGGATACATGGAATACTATGGTGATATAAAAAATGGATATGGAACCAAACTGCAGTCATAGAATTTGAAAGTCTGAAGGATCCCTAAAGAGGCTCTCAAGCAAGGGATGTGAATAGGCAATTTTCAGATAAAGAAATCAAAACTATCAATAAGCACACGAAAAAAGTGTTCTAAATCTCTTATAATTAGAGAAATGCAAATGAAAACAACTCTGAGGTGCCGCCTCACACCTAGCAGATTGGCTAACATGACAGCAAAGGAAAGTAATAAATGTTGGAGGGGATGTGGTAAAATTGGGACATTAATATACTGCTGGTGGAGTTGTGAATTGATCCAACCATTCTGGATGCCAATTTGGAACTATGCCCAAAGGGCTTTAAAAGACTGCCTGCCCTTTGATCCAGCCATACCACTGCTGAGTTTATACCCCAAAGAGATAATAAGGAAAAAGTCTTTTACAGAAATATTTATAGCCACACTCTTTGTGTTGGCAAAAAATTGAAAAAATAAGGGGATGCCCTTTAATTGGGGAATGACTGAACAAATTGCGGTATCTGTTGGTGATGGAATACTATTTTGCTAAAAGAAATAATGGACTGGAGGAATTCCATGTGAACTGGAATGACCTCCAGGAATTGATGCAGAGTAAAAGGAGTAGAACCAGGAGAACCTTACACTCAGAGACAGATATACTGTGGCATAATCGAATGTAATGGACTTCTCTACTAGCAGCAATGCAATGATCCAGGACAATTCTGAGGGACTTATGAGAAAGAATGTTATCCACATCCAGAGGAAGAACTGTGGGAGTAGAAACAGAATAAAAACAACTGCTTGATCACATGGGTTGTAATTCAAATATTAATAATATGGCAATAGGTCTTGATCAATGACACATGTAAAACCCAGTGGAATTGTGCACTTGGAGGGGTTTGGGAGGAGGGGAGAGAAAGAACATGAATCATGTAACCATGGGAAAATATTCTAAATTAATTAATCAAATAAAATTAAAAACAAAACAAAAATAATGATGTCCTCAAGTTCAAACCATACCTGAAAAGGAATTCCTACCATAATATACTCAACAAGAAAGCATCCAGACTCTGCTTGAGTATCTCCAGGGAAGGGAAATTCAATAGCTCTTGGAGCAGCACATTACCCTTTGAGATGACTCTAATTATTATAAAGTTTTTCTTCACATCAAATTTTCCTCTTTGCAATTCCACTCATTGTTTTTGGTCCTGACCTCTGTGACCAAAGGGGACATGTGTAATCCCATTTCCATATGAAATCCTACTTTCACTCTTTCTGAGCTTTAGTTTCTTCATCTGTTTGGTAGTGGTAATAACACTGTCCATCCACAGTACCATTGTAAGTAAAGCTCTCCTTTATCTTTGAAGCACTATAGAAATGTGTTCATTTAGTTCTGTGGAAGAAAATTGTAACTCATATTTGTCTAATAATTTAAGATTTCTAGAGGGGCAGTCTAGCATAGTGGAAAGTAAATTGACCTTGAGGTTAAGATTATCTAGGTTCAAGTTCTTTCCTTGATACATATTGGCTATGAAAACTAGGGCAACTCATTTTACCTCTTGGCATTCTCAGCAACATTTTGAGATGATAAGTTGCAGAGAAGGCACCGACCTATATTGGTAGAGGGAAAATCCTAATTTCAAAGTTCATTACATTAATGAAATCAGTTTCACTTCTTATTCTTTAAAGTATACAAAATATTTTCCTCACACTTCATTTTTAATTCTGGTTCAGGGTATGGGCACTTTCCACTAACTCTCAAATCAAGACCTAGAGACTAGTGTTCTATTCCTACTCTATACACCTTTAAAATGGCTCCAATTTCATCAGACTAAAGCTATGGTGTTGCCCATAGTACTTATCTAGAACCCTGTAATAGTCTTTGTTCTCTAAGAAGTCTGAAACTCCTCTGACAGAGTCCTCACCAATAAACTGTCACTAAGCATTCTAAGTTCTGGTTCTGATAACCATCCATCATGAGAGTGGGGAAGAAGAAAGGCTTGAGTACTCTACAAATAATCATAAGATCACTGTATCTTGTTAGCCTAATGAATTTGAATCCTCTCTGGAAAAAAAAAGGAGCCTTCCTCTCGGATTGTAATTCTCCTCTGTTCTCTTTCCATCATTGCCTGAAGGCCTTGGAACTTCCAAGCCCCCATGCCTTCTTAGCTAATTTGTCCCCTTCCATTTGTCAAGCAGGAGTTTCTACTGAGGAAATTCCCCATTTGCCCAAAGTATTCTTGAATTACAGAACATATATAATCCAAGAACTCTGTTTATCTCTATACCAAGGTCATCAAATGGCTGGGTCTCAGTTTTTACTTCTCCTTAGCCCGTCAAAATAATTTAATGTTACTGAACGTTCTCTTCCTTTTTTTTTGGACACTCTTTCCTTCTGTGGATCATCGATCAGCTTAATGCAGGGAAAACAGTGGTGGATCTGGGCTTATATGTACTATAATACACATATTTGTTTTATAATACATGTTATACATGAGCTGTGTGACTTTGGACAACTCACAACACTCTATACCTCAGCTTCTACTTTTGTAAAATTAAGGGATTTGACCAAATGACCTCCAAATTCTCTTCTAGCTTCAAATCTATATTATTCCATTTTACTCTTATGGTTGTTCTCTTATCTCTGATAATTTCCCCCTTTTAATAAATGTTATGCTGATTTTTAAAGTTGTCAACTTACAATGAAATATATTAAATATTCAAGTGCACACTAAAGTCCCTTCCTTGTAACAAAGCACAGAGAAGTGAAATATATCAACAAATTTATCATACCCAAGGTAGGATGTCTCATTCTGCATCTATACTCTATCACTTTTTGTGAAAAGAATCCTCTAAAACAGAGAAGTCAAAATAACATGTCCCTGTCCTGGAGCAGCTCACAAAACTCCAGCCTTCCCAGTTTAAAATGTAATTTGAAAATGCTTAACAAAATAATTAAAAAATACAATACAGCACAGCTAATGTTAATTTGTGGTTTTTAAAGTCAATTTGTGGCCCAAACTTACTTCCCAAATCAGGCCTGAATCAGATTTAAATATAATTAGGAAATAATTAATAAAATAAATAAAAATCCAATAAAATATAGATATGATTAAATTAAATCAATATGCCAACTGGCAAGGATCATTATGTAAGGATTAGTGACTTCCTTATCTATTTGAGTTTGACATGATTGCACTAGAATTAAGATTCATCATTTCATTGACTGATCATTTCTTTTATATCTCCTTGAATAGTTCATCTTCTTTTTGACTTTCATTTTCCTGAGTTCTCAGATCCTCTCAAAGCTCTCTTTTCAAACTCACTTTCTCCCTTAGAAATCTAATTCATCTTCACATCTTCAAAAATCACCTCTCTGGGGATGACTTTCAAATCTACATCTGCAGTCTCATTCTCTTGCTAAGGCAGAATACTGTAGTGGGGAAAGCATAGATTTAAAGAGAGAAGATTTGGGTTCAAGTCCAATATCAATATTTTTTATCTTTGTGATCTTGGGGAATTTATATAACCTTTCTGAATCTCGATTTCTTCATCTGTAAAATGAGAAGGTAGGACTTCTAAAATCTCTTTCAGCTCTACATCTATGACCTTCTTGGTTGCAGCTTGATATGTCCAGCTATCTGACTCATTGTCCCAACAACATCTTGAACTTAACATGTTTCAACCAGAACTCCACACCCCAAAGTCATATTCTTTTCCAAATATCCCTATTTCTCCTAATGTCACCACCATCCCCCCCCAGTTATCCCAACTTAAAACCTCTATAGAATCTTTGGATCGTCCCTCCTTCTCTCCCTTTTTCCAATCAGATCCCAAGGCCTGTCAATTCTGTCACTGCAATATCTTCCACTCTGCCCCCTTTTTTCCATCCCTACTTCTTGCATCCTAGTTTAAGCTCTCAGTTCCCTTTACTTGGAGCCCTACAACAGATTCATAATCAGTAATCCCAAGTCTTTCAACAATTCAACTAACCTATACATCATCATCAGATCCACTTTAAGGAAGTCAGGACTATCCTAAAGAGAACCTTTCTGCTTTTGGTGCAAGTGACCACAGTTGCCTCCTACCTCTTCTCCTTCCCTACTTTGACTTTTTCCTATATTCCCTTTGCAAGAGATATTTACTTCAAAAATACATCAAGAATAAACTTTTGGGGCATACTGCCTCCTGTAACCCTTTGACCTCTGGAGGGAGGGAGATATTTAGGATCAAAACTTAGGTCAGATCTTAAAGAGTATTGGCCCCACTAAATTCATGTCCAGATGTGTAATGTCTGCTAGTGAGTATCTCTACTGGGCTAGATTCCTGGAGATCTCCTTGCTCTGTGAAGCAACATTAAACCTGGATTCCTGTGCCTTTGTCTTCCAACCAAATTGGAGATTCCATTCGCTGCATCTACAGAAAGAAGGCACCATTTATCAGGTGTTATATTGCTTCAGAGAGAGAGGAAAGGCTTTATAACACTTCTTACAACATGGTTTCTTACTCTGGACACCATGAGCTTTGCCCAGACATGAATCCTTCATATTCTTTTCAAATAAAACCTTCTGATCAGTGAGTGAGTCATCAGTCAGCCATATAAAGTGCTAAGGATTACTTTACTATGCTTTGAGGAATCTCAGGGAATAAACTTTATTCAGACACACAAGATAGATATGAAATCTTGTTTAGGAAATAAATCTTATTTAGTGATTTCCTTTAGTCTGAACCTCTGTATACTCCCCTGAGCTTAGTCCTTTCCAGTCTAAATCTTTCTTTCTCTCTTGCTCCCCAAGGGATCCATTTTCTCTAGTTCTAGCTTGTTTTCTACAACCAATCTAAAGTAAAACCACTACTCCATCTCCTTCACCCTTCCCTTTCCCCTGGACTCTGAGTAAACAAAGCAAATTGTTATTTGGACTCTTCGAGCACTCTCCCAACTTCCACATTCATAGAACTTCTTCTACCCTCAAGACCTTATAATTACCTCTTATTGGATACTCAGCCTTTTATAACCTCTGAACTGCCTCCTCTCG
Source organism: Gracilinanus agilis (assembly GCF_016433145.1). Taxonomy (NCBI): domain Eukaryota; kingdom Metazoa; phylum Chordata; class Mammalia; order Didelphimorphia; family Didelphidae; genus Gracilinanus; species Gracilinanus agilis. The sequence goes on along the minus strand of NC_058133.1, from coordinate 271,277,843 downwards.
TACTTGGCATCTCTAAGTCCCAGGTGCTGCCCCTAGACCTCCAAAATGAGGCTCTTCCTGCTTTTGTTCAACCTATCTTTCACTAAAAATGTACATTTATAAATGCCTACATTTACATCAAATGCACATAAAGTGACTATTATCGTAGTAGGTTCCTGAACTAGACATTCTATCTCCTGTCTCTGAGCAGAACCTGTACACATACCCGGAATGAACATCTTTACCCCTTCCTCTTAATAATATAACAATAATAGCATTTATATAACTCTTCAAATAATTGCAAAGTGCTTTACTACATATAGAGCTCTAGATAGTGTCAAGAAGATCTGAGATTAAATTCAGCCTTAGAAATTTACTATGTGACCCTTGGTAAGTCATTTAACCATTGTCTGCCTCAGTTTCCTCATTTGTAAAATGAGATAATAAAAGTGCCTACCTCACAGGGCTGTTGTGAACATAAAGGAAATAATATTTGTAAAATGCCTTACAAATCCTAAAGTGCAAAATAAATGCTAGCTATTGTTATTATTATTCTCTCCTTGGTCCCTTACTATAACCTAGGAGGTAGGTGCTATTATTATTCTCATTTTAAAGATGAAGAAACTGAAGCTGAAAGGGATTAAGTGACTGATCCAGTCTTAAATGTGTGAGACAGGTTTTCAATTCTTCTAGACTTCAGGTCTGGCTCCTTATCTACTCTGCCACCTAGCTATCTAAAAAGTTTTAGAATCCTTAGCTTCTTTCTGTGTTGAGTTCAAATGCCACTGTTTAAATGAATCTATCCTTTAAATCCACTCTCTCACAGTTGTTAAAACATTTTCCATCCCTCAGCTTTGACTTGTGTGTATGTTGTATCCCCAAGTAGAATGCAAACAACTTGAGGTCTGACACTACTGTTTTTTTGAGTTTATATCCATCAAACAACTGACCCTGCTCCTGACACATTCTAAGTATATAATCACTGTTTTTTTTAAAGACTTGAAATTATGAACACTTACTGATCCTGTTTAAAGAGAGCAGACAATTTAATAAACATTTTAAAAAGATAAAATCACAATAAGATCAGATGTAGTAAAAAAGAATTATTAGAACCATGTAAAGAGTTTCAGGCCAAGAAAATGAAGAACACAAAATAGACTACCTTCAAAACTGTAAAATATGTGAGCTAACAGAACACACACACACAAAAACAAACTTAATTCATCTCAGAGAAGGAAATAGAACTATATCAAGGGTTCTTGTAATCAATGTTTTTTTTTTAACTGAATTGAATCCAGGACATAGAATCTTAAAGATAGAAGAACATTTAGAAATTATTTAGTTCAACTTCCTTATTTTACAGATAAAATAACTGGGGCTCAGAGAGAAGTGATTTCCCCAGGTGAGTAAGCAGTCTCTGAACTAGGATTACCTAAATCAATGTAATACACTCAAGAATTACTTTTCCCCATAGTGGAGCTGTCCAGCATGACTTTAGGTATTCACAATGCTGAGACAATGGCATTGCTGTTCATTGGTGAAGTTCATCAAAATCCTGAGAGACTTTCTATGGAAAGAAAATTTGAAACAAGGATACAAGCTTATAAAGGAAGAAGAGAATGAGAAGCTGCAGAAATATAAAGGTTCTGGGTATCAAAAAGCAGAGTTGCTTGAAAAAGCCATGGGAACGAGAACTAGAGGAAAATTTTAGGCTGTAGTTGCAGTGAAGAGTTGCAAAGGGAGAACATTTAGAGTGGTATAGCCTTGGTTTTCCCAAATTCAGGAGTACTGGAAGAATTCTATCTCAGAACTTAGGAGGGAGAGACTTCAGTAAATGGCATCTGGCCCTAAAGAGACTTCTGCAGATTTCCAAAAGGCAGACAGCACTGAAACCCCAAGCTTTGGAGACTGGTCTCTGAGAACTGAGGTTAATGTGCTCCTTTCCAAAAATAGCTGGTAAATTGTGGGAATCAGGCAGGGATTTGATGAGAATATCATATATTAGATAGAGCACTGGACTTGTAATCAAGAAGACCATGTTTAAATTCTGTATCATAAGCTTACTAACTGTGTAGTTATACTCTCCTTGTAACCTAACAGTCAAACCTGCTTCTGAATGAAGGTAAAAATAATTTTACTACTTGACTACTTTTTATTATTTACATTGCTTTGATATACTAATTAAATATTATTGCTACTGGATTCATGGCTTATATAATCCGTAAATAGATATTTTATCAGTGGAGGCTCAGGCCATGATTTATAGAACTGATTATTTAATATAGCCTACATGAAATTTGGGGGAAAGAAGCAAGAAGCTAAAGAGTAAGAATTCTCAGTTTTCAAGAACCTGGTGTTATATCATAACTAGGAAAAAAAGTAGCAATAGCACCACAATGAACATATCAATAAACATGCCACCTTCACTTCTCTTCCCTGTCCCTCATCCCCACCTAATGAGATGGAGAATATAGATACTGCCTCAGTCTATACATTATTTCTTTCCACTTCATTCATAAATTCTTATGAAAAACCTGCTTCTGTGTCAAAATTCAATTTTATTCAACAAACATTTGTTAAGTTATTACTATGTGCAAGGAGGTCAGCTAGGTGGCACAATAGATAGAGTACAAGGCCTAGAGTCAGGAAGACTCATCTTCCCAAGTTCAAATCTGGCCTCAGATATTTACTAGTTATGTGTGTATCTAAGCAAGTTGCTTAACACTGTTTGCCTCAGTTGCTTCAACTATAAAAATAATTGGAGAACAAAAGGTAAATTACTCCAGTATCTTTGCTAAGAAAACCCAAATGGGGTCACAAAAAGTCAGATATAGGACTGAAAAATTACTAAATAGAAAATATGTAAGGCATTAGAGATACAAAGATAACAATAGAACATCCCACTCACTTAAGAAACTTGTATTCAGATGAACATCCTTCTATAGAATCCTTTGCAAGCCATTCAAATACTGCCTTCCCATCTGTAATCAAAAGTAGGTACCTATAATTCATATACATTGGAAAGTGAATTAGTTATTATAGGATTGCGGTTTGATGGATCTCAAGCTGGAAGGGACTGAGGAATATTCCATTAAATTCAGAAGCTTTTATTCTTTCTCATCTGGTGATTACTTGTTATTATTTACATTGCTTTGATATGTTAATTAAATATTATTGCTACTAGATTTATGACTTATACAATATATAAATAGATAATATTTCATTAGTTGGAGTTCAGGCCATGATTTATAGAACTGATTATTTAATATAGCCTATACTAAATTTGGGGAGAAATAGCAAGAGGCTAAAACCTCTGGACCCATTCTTAGAATCATATTTTTAAATATATAAAATAAAATGCAAAATTTACAAAGGAAACTGATCAAATTGAAATAAAGAAGTATTTTTCCCATTTACTTCCCCTCACCCCAAAGTCTCTCTAGGTTAAAACTCTTCTAACTGCTTCAACCTCATTTTATAGATAAAGCAAATGAGAAGCTGAGAGGTTAAGTGACCTGTCCAAGGTCACATAAATGGTATGAGAAAGTGTAAAATTCAAATTCAGATATGGAGACAAAAAGTTTATTGCTCTTTCCATAGTACTTTTGAGGGATCTATGATTTTGCTGATGAGAATAGTCCCTCCAACGACTTTTTTCTGGTTTTCCTCTCTTTCTTCATCTGAGATCCCTTAACCTTTCTTCATCAATCCTCTGTCGCCACTTCAGATTCCTGGCTCCCATTTCTCTCTTGTTGGAGGACTTTCAGATGCACATCAACACAGCTTTGACCTTTAGTCTCACTCACACTGTAGATTTCTTTTTTTCTCTCCTTCAAATTCTCTGAAGGGAAGAGGGAGGGAGGGGACAATCTGGTTTGAATTACATATTGATCTCCTGAGCAAATGCATCCCGCCTGGGCATCCTGCTGTCTCATAGGCTGTCTTTCCTCTTGTTCATGGAGGCTAGGTATCGACCGACAATTCATCTAGACACAGTTTCCTGCCTGGGTTAGCTGAACAGTTCCTCCCTCCTTCCCTGGAAGCTCTTTTCTAGAGATTCAGGGGCTGAGGATTACTTGTAAAATCTCTTCTTAGATTTTTTGGGGGAGGTTTAGAATTTTATTTCACTCTTTTATTCTAAAGTTAATACCAAAAAGAATGAACATTTTCATGTACATAGTAGAGCATAAAGCTAAGATTTCACATGAAACCAGGAAGCTCTGTTATATAAAGTTTACTTTTCCCTTACCCCCAATATATCATAAATTCAACATGTAACTTTCAAAATTATTGTTTGCTGCGATGACTTTCCTTTCTTTCTGTTATTTTCTCTCTTTTTTTTTTTGGCTACCCTATTTCTAGCCCCACTCTGACTCCTACTATACCCCCAAGTTGAAAAAAAGAAAAACAACTCTTCTAATAAATATTCATAGTCAGGCAAACCAAATTCCCATGTGGATCATGTCCAAAATAATATATGTCTCAAACTACGCTGAGTCCATCACCTCTTTGTCAATATGTAGGTCACATTCTTCATCATTGTTCCTCTAGAATTATTGTTGGTCATTACATTGATCAGAATTCTTAAGTCTTTCAAAGTAGTTTGTCTTTGTAATTCTGTTATTATAAAAATTGTTCTCTTAGCTTTGCCTGCTTCATTCCACATTAAGTCATACAAATTCCCAGATTTATTTGAAGTCACTCTGTCATTTCTTAGGCAATAGCAAGTATTTCATGGAATTAATATACCATTATTTGTTCAAACATGCTCTAATTGATGGGTATGCCTATAATTTCCAGTTCTCTGCTGTCACAAAAAAGAGATGCTAAAACTTTTGTATGTTTGAGTCCTTTTCTTTTTTCTTTACTATTTTTGGGGCATATTCTTAGTAATGGTACCAGTCAAAGGGTATGCACAGTTTAGTGCATAATTCTGAATTCCTTTCTAGAATGACTAGACCAATCCATATAACACCAAGAATATATTATTTATTATTTATTATTATTATTCCTATTGACTCCCAGAGGAGCATAGGGCCACAACCATCTCACGCCAATGGACTCTGTTCTGGGCAACTTCCCCCAACTGGGCATCTCACGCCAACGGACTCTGTTCTGGGCAACTTCCCCCAACTGGGCATATCTTTGCCAGGTCTGTTTCGGCCTTCCAACTTACCTCCTCCCTGGTGGGTTCCATATTTTTTTTTTCATAGCGTCCTGACTGATGGGATACTGACTTGTTCTTTCCCAGAGTCTGGTATTGGAGATCTTTTCAGGCCATCTGATGTTCAAGATTTGATGTAGGCATCTGTTAACAAAGACCTGGAGTTTGTTGGCTTTTGCCAGCACGCGTCGTGGACTCTGTTGGAGAGCAATCTTCCAGACTAGGCGATCGTTGGTTTTGTTGGTTTAATGAGGTTGCAGTTTCTGTAGCAAATGAGATTTTTACGGGTGAGTAACGTTACTAGCCTCGCGCCCAACCCTCCTCCTTTTTCATCCGGGCTTGGGACCGTCCTTGGTGGAGTTCAAGAATATATTATTGTGCCTATATTCTAGAATATAGAATATATTATTGTGCCTATATTCTAGAACTCTATTGAAAAATAGTCATTTGCCTTTTCTGTCATCTTTGGAAATCTGATAGAGGTAAGGTAAAGCTTCAGAGTTATTTTAATTTGCATATCTCTAATTACAAATAGGGGCAGGTTGAAGGCTCAGTGGATAGGGTGCTGGACTTGAAATCAGCAAGACCTGAGTCTAAATCTGGCCTTGACACCTAATAGTTGTATGAGTCTGGGCAAGTGACTCTTTCATATTCATATGAAGTTCATAACTTAGATATCTTTCTTTTTAAATTCCTTGTTTATATCTTTTGACCACTTATACATTTAGTAATGTCTCTTGATCTGAAAAGTTCAAATTATATCTTCAGTATAAGACTTTTTTATCAGTGAAATTTGCTACAAAGCTTTTTTCAGTTAACTGTCTACTTTTAATTTTAACTGCATTGATTTTGTTTGTGCAAAAAGCACTTAACTGTTATGTAATCAAAATTGTTCATTTTATCTTATCTTCTGTGATCTTCCCTATTTGACCATAAACTCTTTCCCCATCCATAGTTGTGTAAAGTTTTTTTTTTTTTTTTTACTGTGGTTCTATAATTTATTTATGCAGTGACCTTTTACATCTAAGTCACATAACCATTTGGAGTTTATTTTAGCATTTGCTGTGTCTGTCTTTGGGTTCTCTCTTGCTTCTCTTCCTTCCCATTTAGTTACTTCTTATCAGACTCCTTTCCTGAATTATTGTTCATTTCCTTACTTCTGTGAGTATACTCTGGAGTTCTCTCCTGAGCCCTCTTTTCTCCCTATACGTTTAACAACTTAATCCAATCCTATGGATCTAACTACCATGTCTGTACAGATAACTTGCACATTTATTTACTCAACTCTGGTCTCATTATTGCATGTCAGTCCCTCCTTACTGACTGCCTATTGGATATTTCCAACAGCATATCCTGTAAGTATCTTAAATTCATTAGCCAAAAAAGAACTCAATATCTTTTCCCCTCAAACCCTCTCCAATTCTCCTATTGCTCCACAACTATTCTTGACATTGAAGTTATTAACCTAGGAATCATCCTTGACTCTTCTTCCTCCCTCATATCCCATATCCACTCAACTACCACGGTGTCAATTCTAGAGTTTCATTATTTCTCATATCCATTGCCTTATCTTTAAGCATACAATGAACATCTTAGTTTAGACCTTTATCACCTCCTAACTGGACTAATGCAATAATCTATTATTTGTTCTTCATGCATCAAGTCTCTCCTCTCTCTAACCCTTCCCCCACAAAGTTAACACATTGATTGCCCTAAAACACAGGTCTGACCATGTTACTTTCCAGTCCCCTAACCCAGTGACTCTCACTTGCATCTAGGTTCCTTTGTTTGACTCATTTTCCACCTAACCACACTACTTTGGGATTTCTTTGATTTCCCATCATGCTTCGTGAAGCTTATCACTGGGGAAACCTTATCTTCCTATGAGATTGGATCGGCCTTGATACTTATACCTGATCACTACCATCTTCTCCTATGACTGAAGAACAGGGCCACAGACTCCCAAACCTCTATTAAAGGAGGGTTAGAAATCAGCAAAGAAATCTCATTTCCCCTCTTTCTCTATGACTTGAGACTTCTTTAATTTCTTCATCATATCCTCAGGTTGGGTATCTTTCTACTTTTCAAATTTGTTTTTTACATCATCTTTCCCCATTAGGTTGCAAACTTCTTGAAAGCAAAAGATATCTTTATTTTTTGCTTTTGTATTCCCAGCCTTTAACATGCCAGGCACTTAATAAGTGTTTTTTGACTTGACTTTAAAACCTGTTCCAATCTGGCTCCAGCCAACCTTTCCAGGTGTATTGCTCATTATATTTCTTTATATACTCTGTGCTTTAGCAAAAGTGCCCTATGTTCGGTTTCCTATATATCCAATCTCCTATCTATATACTTTTTCCCTAGGTAATCTCCCACCTTAAATATGGTCCCTTCTCAACTCTGTATCTTTGAATCTTTAGCTACCTTCAAGGCCCAGCTCAAGTGCTACCTTCTCTAGGAGGTCTTGTCTCTCCTTAAGAAATAATTTTATATTCCATTTGCATGCATTTTATATTTACTTATCTCTGCTTTTGGTTTTTTGCCTCAATAGAATATAAGCTCCTTAAAAAAGGTAGGGATTTATTTTCTTCATATTTTTAATGTCTTCTTCCACAACACCTTGACTATAGACATACTGTGTGATTAGCCCATATATGACAGATACCAAAATGCTTACCATCTTAGGGAGAAAGGATGGGAAGGAGAAAGAGAATTTGGAAATAAAAATGTTAGAAAATTAATACCAAAAATTGCTTTTACATGTAATTAGGAAAAAATAAAACATTACTAAAGAAAAAACCAAAAGAACTGTTGCATATTTATCTTTGTACCCAGAGTACATAGTAGATACTTTTTGTTTTATTTTGAATTTTTAACTTTAATTCATACTTTGTCAGTGAATAAAAATCTTTTCTCTCCCTCTTTTTCCATTGGTTAATAATAAAAACTAGCTTTTATATACCTTCTAAAGATTCGCAAAGCTTTTTATAGATGCTGAATCATTTGTTCCTTATAACATCGTTGGGAAATATTATCATGAGCAAGTTGGGGCAGAGGTTACATGACTTGCCCAGGTTCACACAGCAGTTATCTGAGACAATATTTGAATGCAGGTCCCCCCTGACTTCAAATCTTCCACTTTATTCATCGTATTACCTATGCGTCTGGAAAAAAGAAAAACAAAATTCTTGAAATAAACATACAAAGTCAAACAAATAAATTTTCACTTTGGCCAGGTCCAATATAGTGTGTGCATAATATATACATATATATGTGTGTGTACATACATATACACATGTGTATACTTTTTTTGCCTATATGTCTATGAATACATATATCTTTCTGTCTGTCTCTGTCTCTCTGTCTTTGTCTATTTCTGTCTCTGTTTCTCTCTGTCTCTGTCTGTCTCTCCCTGTCTCTGTCTGTCTCTATCTGTCTCTGTCTCTCTGTCTCTCTCTTTCTGTCTCTGTCTGTCTCTGTTTCTCTCTGTCTGTTTCTCTTTGTCTCTCTCTCTCTCTCATCTCTGTCTCTGTGTCTCTGAGTCTCTGTGTCTCTGTCTCTTTGTCTTCTGTCTGTCTGTCTGTCTGTCTGTCTCTCTCTCTCTCTTGCAGACAGCCTAACATCAATACCTCGAGGAGCAGGTATAATCTTTGACAGGCCTTTGGGTTCCTAGCACAGTAGAAGCTAAGACAAGAATGCTGCCTTTTGACATGAACCTGATGGAATCAGTGCTCTGTAGGAACTGAGCTAGGGGAAGCCTATCTCCTTTCCAAAAAAAAAAAAAAAAAAAAAGAAAGACTGAGTTGGTTTATGGAAGAGAAAACCTGGGAGGTGTTGGGAGAAATGCTTATTCTGGACACACATACACACACAGAGTATATATACACATATGTATGCATACATACATGTAAATCCAGAATATATGTATATCCAGAACATATACATATGGATATGCAATATGTATGCATTCATACAAACCCATGTACATATATACACACATATATGTATATATCTACATATGCATAAAAATACAAACACACATTTATGTGTATTATACCAGGAGTCCATCCCTTTTATGTCAGGAGGTAGGTGAGTAGCATCCTTCATTATTGGTCTTCTGGAATCATGGTTGGTCATTGCAGTGATCAGAGTTCTTGAGTCTTTCAAAATGTTTTTATAATGCTTCTGTTATTTTAGAAATCATCCTCTTGGTTCTGCTCATTTCATTCTTCATCAGTTCATAAAGTCTTCCCAGGAATCTCTCAAGATCCTTAATCATTTCTTACAGCAGACAATAGTATTTCATCACATTCATGTATCATCATTTGTTCAATTATCCTCCAGGTTGATGGGAATCTAATAGGTACTTAGTTAATGCTTGTTACATTAATGAATGAATAGCTACATGACCACCTGGAGGTTGATTCTTTTTTGGGTGTAGGTTGGACTGCAAAGCTGTTTAAGTCTCTTGCAATTTTGAATTCTGTGATCCTTCTTTCAATACCAGCTCATAGAATCATAGGATTCCTGAGATTCATACCTGGATTTCCTTTTCTCTGTTCTATAAATGGTTCTCCTTACTATGTGACAGATAGCACACAGCCAGCTGTTATCAAGTCTCAGCTCTTTTTTATGACTTCTGGTAAAAAAAAACCACAATAAAATTATATTTAGTAGAAAAAATAACATGCATAATTTTACACTACTCAACTTGGCATAGGTTTCTGAATCCTATTGATTTTGTGAAGAGCATTAATCACTGTTTGCTTGCTCTCCTTGCTTTTAGCTCCCTCCCACTATCTGACTTCTCTACCCCAAACTTTGGGGGGTCCCTATTCTTTCTTATGATTTCTAGCTTCATGACTGTTAAGCCTAAACTGACATTGAGTATAATCTCTGTTTCTGTGATTATGTGATTCTATATTTTCCTTGGCCCTCTTGCTCTCTTGGTTCCTGGAGAAGCTTTGTCATCATTTGTGTAGGTCCCAGGTTTACCTTATAGCTAGCTTTAGGGTAAAACTCTCTTCCTGGAAGCCGGAGGCCTTTGCCAGTTGTTCAACTCTCTTTTTCCCCATCCTTTCCCTGTGCTTTTCCTCTAAAATTCCCTCCTATGTACATGATTATATCTTGCATGCACATAATTACTTGCTTGTTGTCTCTCCTCCTGGAATGTGAACACCTTGATGGCAGAGACTATTTGTATCCTTCATAGTATCTTCAGCACTTAGCACAGTGTCTGTCTGGCATAGTAAGTACCCAACAGATTTGTGTTGACTGACTGAATGACATCTGAAATCCTGATAGCCATATTGCTAGCAACTTTAAATTCAGTATCACCATTACCACCAAAATGATAACCACCATCACACATTTTTGTATAACTTTAAGGGCTTGGGGGCTCTTTCCTTATGTCAACCTAATGAGATAATTGGTTTAAGTATAACTATCCCATTTTACAGATGGAGAAGCTGAAGTGAAGTCACTCAAGTATACACAAATAAGAAGCTGCCGCACTGGAATATGAACCTTCCACCATTACCATTGACATAAAAATTAAAGTCACCATCAGTGACATCTACAATCAAATAGATTTGGCTTGTAGAAATTTCCCAACCAAACTTTACTCTCAGCACCTTTCTAAGTTCTCCAGAGATGAGTCTGTATTCTTGCTCAACTCATTCTGAATTCTTTACTCATTAGTATTCTACAGGACGGATTCAACAATCCCAGCTTTCTTCCTTGCCAGCTTTCCCTACCCCCATGATAGCCTGGACCTTTCTGTAGAACTTCCACTAGGATCTCCATTTCTTCTGTATGAGACACACACACACACACACACACACACACACACACACACACACACACACACATATATATATATATATACAGGGAAGTTTAATATGCTAAGAAATGTGTTCAATCCATATTTCTATCTAGAAATATTTTCAAATTGCTCTTTAACATAACCTTTGGATTCTTATAAGATGATGTTCACCTTTTATTTCAAATGTTTCACAGTTTGAGGTTCCCTATCAATCCACAGTGATTTGGGGGGAATAGATCGTGTTCAGAATGTAATAGAGAAGTAGAGCCAAGGTAATAAGATAAAGAATAAGGAACATAAATTCTATTATTCATTTGGTCACCAATAAACTATGAGATTTTAATCAAATCTCTTCCATCTATGACCTTTGGTTTCCTTGCTGGATATTACTCTAGTGAAACATAAATGCTTTCTCTCAAAGCCAGAACTGCTTGATTTCTTCCACCCTCCTCCTCAGGGTTTTCAGGTACCCTGAGGAATTTGAGGATATATCTTCTTTCTATTGTCATCAAATTGAACCCAAACTAGCTGTGTTGCTCCTATTGTAAGAGAGGATCCCCCATTTAACTTATTAACAGAAATTAACTTTTACAAAAAGATATTTACATTATAGTCATAGCTGAATAAACCTCCACAATACCTCCAGAGCATAATCTCCTTTATAGCACTTTAGTCCTTTTTATTTTATTTATTTTTTTTTTTGAGAGAGGGAGGGGGAAATAGGTTCATCTTAGCTCAATTCCTATATATAGCAAGTTCACATCTAATGTCAGTATCTTTGGAACCCAGGACCCCTCTCAAGAAGTACTTCTTGCTTCTTGGGGTATTGATGCTAAACTGCTACAATATTCTCTCTTAGCTCTAATTCCTGGATTCCCCTGGTTTGTTCTTTTCAAAACTTCAAAGATCAGAGAACTCATCCCTTTTATTGGATACCACAAGTGGCATCACAGAGAGAGTAGTTAAAGTTGACAGGTCTTTGAATGGCTATGCAACAGTCAAAGAGCCTCTTCTTCAACCTGTGGTTAATTGAGCTGAACCACTTGTAGAATATACCGTATATGCATATTCTACAGTCCATCTCTCTGAGACACTTTTTTCATGTTTCTCCCAAAAGTTGAATGCCCAAATTTTCCATGTGGAGAGACACTAGCTCAGGCATGCTACATGTATACCAAACCCACATTATATTTGCCTCTGTAGATATTACACCGTTTCCCATGCTGTCAATTGCCCTCTTTTTTGTTGACATTTCGTCTTCTTTTTTGGAATATATTTGCACTGGTTATTCCATATACCTGGAAAACATTCCTTCCTTAACCTCTGACTCATAGTCCTTCTCTTTCTCTAAGAGGCAATTCAAGCACCATCTTTCACATATCTTTTCTGATCCCCCCAACTGCAACTACTCTTCCATTTAAGCTATATTATATTTAACTATCTTATATACATATTTATTTTATGTATACTAATATATGTTCTTTTAGACTCCCCATATTAGAAGATGATGAACTATTAGAAAGCAGGAATTTATTTTTTATTCATGTGATATTTTATTTTTCCAGTTTTCATGTAATAGCAATTTTTAACATATTTTCCAAAATCATAAGGTCCAAATTGTCTCCTTTCCCTTCTCTCCCTTTCCTGAAATGGTAAGCAATTGGATCTGGTTACACATGTATGTTCATGAAAAACATATTTCCATATTGGTCATATGGAAAAACAATCACTTAAAACCAAAACCCCAATGTAAAAGCATACAAATCAAATTAAAAAAATATCATGCTTTGATCTGCATTTATATTCTTTCAGTTCTTTCTGTGGAAGTGGATACTCTTTCTAGATATATGGCCCTTGACATGCCACTTAGTCTCTTTCCACCTCAGTTTTCTCAGCTGTAAAATGGAGACAATAAAAGCACCCACCTCTCAGGGCTGTGAGAATCCCATTATATATAATGTGTTTTGCAAACCTTAAGATACTATATAAATACTGGCTATGGTTCTTTCATTTTCCTCCCTGTTGCATTCTTCTGGACTTCATCATGCTTCCATACTGGGTTTGTCCCTTACCTACCTCTGTATTTTCTTCTTCTTTTTAAAAAGTGTTTTGTCTCCTCCCCCGTCTACCACTTCTACTAGATTTTGAGCTCTTGGAGCAGGGGTCGGCCACCTTTTTGGCCGTGAGAGCCATAAACATCACATTTTTTTTAACCCTTAACTTCTGTGTATTGGCTCATAGGTGGAAGAATGGTAAGGGTGGGCAATGGGGGTCAAGTGACTTGCCCAGGGTCACACAACTGGGAAGTGTCTGAGGCTAGATTTGAACCTAGGACCTCCCGTCTCTAGTCCTGACTCTCAATCCACTGAGCTACACAGCTGCCCCCCCACATTTTTTAAAATGTAATTTCGTGAGAGCAGTACAGTACAGTGCTCACAGTGCGCTCCTGTAACAGCGCCTAAAAAAAATTGACTTTATGGCTCCTGCAGAAAGAGCCATATGTTGCCGACCCCTGTCTTGGAGGGTAGGAATTGTAAGATTAAAAATTAATATCCAAATATTCAAAGCATATATTTAATAAGATTTATTAATAATAACTTGAAGAAAGGGAAGAAAAACCTCAGTAAAGAAAAGCCACCTTTCCCAGCTGCACAAGTGGGAAAAAAAGAGTGAGAGGCATAGTTACAGCAAACTTACAAACATGAGATGAAGACACAATGTGGATGAAGGGAAAAGGATTCTGGGTAATGTAGTTCAGGGGTTCAAGATTTTCTAACACAGAATTACATTTTACCTTCCCAAATGTTCAGCACAACACTAGATACATAATAGGCGATTAATAAATGCTTATTGATTATCTGGCCCAGACTGGATGAGAACCACAGCATATAGGGTGACAGTCACTGCAGACAGGTAGCATTCCTCCAGTCAATTAATAAACATTTATTAAGTGCCTACTGAGTGAGAGACTGAAACAATCTCTCCTCTGGGGGAGTTTACAATTTTTAAAACTCTTACCTTCTATTTTAGAATCAATACTGTGTATTGGTTCCAAGGCAGAAGAGCAATAAGGGGTAGGCAATGGAGGTTAAGTGACTTGCCCAAGGTCACACAGCCAGGAAGTGCTTGTGGTCAAATTTGAATTCAGGAACCTTCATCTCTAGGCTTGGCTCTTCATCCATTGAGCTACCTCCCTGCCCCAGGAGCTTCCATTTTAATGCTCCTCCAAGTTGGTTTGCTGAGGCAAAGTCTGGCTGTGTTCTTTGATACAGCTCTGGTCTCATGCTTTCTTCTTCATTTTCATGGGACAGTGATTTGGTGGTCCCAATCCTAGCTGATCCTTAGTCTCTTATGACTTCCCCTTGGCATCTCACTCTCTGTCAAAGAACTTGAGCCGCAGTCCCCTTAGAAGGTCTTCCACTCAGCTTCCCAGGGATGAGGCCATGAGGCTCAGTAGAGGTGTTGGAGTCCATGGCATGCATTTAAGGTCCCTTCTAACTGCCAGAGGCTGTGTTTCTCTGATTCCATAAGAAGGGCTCAAATAAGTAAAGTCAAAGAGAGCCGAAGCAGCGAGGTGTAGTGAGAGAAACAGGGACTCCGGAGTCAGAGATGAAGCCAGAAAGGACCTCAAAACCCCTCTAATCCAAACCAGAATTTTATAAAAGATGAAACAAATCCAAAGACCTGGGCCAGATCCATACTCACAGGGACTTAACTTATGACCTTGGGCAAGCTATTTGCCCTACCTGGGTCTCAGTTTTCTCATGGGTAAAGCGAGAAAACGGTTTGCCTAGATGCTCTCTAGGGTTTTGTTTTTTTTCCGTCTTAAAAGCACATTAGAGTGAATCTCGAACATTCCATTTGCTTGTAGCTGCACGATGAAGCTGGCCAATATTTTTAAAACTGCCTCTTACTTTGAAATATTTTCATATTGGTGGGGAGCAGCCCGAGGCGGGTGGAGGGGACGGGAGAGCGTCAGGACAGTGACAAACCCATCTTCCAGGAGAGTCGGGATGTCGGGGGCTGGAGAGAGGAGGGAATGAGCTCCAGTCATAGATATCAGAGATGGAGGAGACCCATTAGGTCATCTAGTGTGTCCCGGGGGGCCCATAGAGGAAAAGCAGCAGGAGCAACTCCGCCTGTTCATTTCATGCTCTGACTGAGAACTCAGGCAAGAGATGGGAACCAGTTGAAATTAGATGGGAATTTATTTAAGGCTTTTAAACATTGCTGCGTGTGCGGAGCCTCGTGAGACCCACAGATCATTCCCTCTGCAGCCTGGCGGTAGCCATGGGAATGTGACACATCTCACCCTTGGGCAGCCCCAGTACATCATGGAGAACAGGATGACAGACCAGCCCTCCTCTGCCACACATCAGCCCTAGGCAGCCTTGGTCTCCCGGCTTGGTGAGCTTGGGATGGCTCTGGGCCCGGACTCCTCCAATCTATCAGGGAAATTCATATGTGAGAAATCTATTGCTTGATTCCTTCCATTCCCCAACCCTCCCTCTCCAGCGATCTGTTAGGAAAAGCTGAACTTTACTGGGAGGGAGGATTGAGAATGGAAGAATTTGGAGGGTCGAGATATGATTTTTCTGCCACATTCAGAGAACTTGTTTTTTTTTTTCTGAGTCTTTTTTTTGGGGGGGGGGGGTGAACTTTTCCATTCTGAGTCATAATAATCTCCAAACAATTCCAGTCCAGTTTTACTGCTTTAAATTTAGAAATGGAAGGGATCTCTAAGAATATTTTGTACAATTCCCTCATTTTTTCAGTTGAGAAAATGAAAGCCCAGGCGTTTGTGACCCAACCAGTGTTCAATAGTTAGTAAATCCTAAAAGTAGGATTTGAATCCAAGGCTTTCATTTCAGAGTCCCTAGACCAAATTTATTGTTATTTGGTCATTTCAGTTGTGCCTGACTCTTTGTAACCCAATTTGGAATTTTCTTGGCAAAGATGAGGAAGTGGTTTGCCATTTCCTTCTCCAGCTAATTGTCCAGATGAGGAAACTGAAGCAAATAGGGTTAAGAGACTTCACCAGGGTTACACAGTTACAAAACATCTGAGGCTGGATTTAAATTCAGGTCTTCTTGATTTCAAACCTGACATTTTATTCACTGTACACCTAGTGGCTCTCTACCAAATGATCTATACCACATTGCCTTCTTTTTGAGGGCAAGATTAATTTTTTAAAAAAAACACTTACCTTCCACCTTAGAATCAATACTATGTATTGGTTCTAAGGCAGAGGGTTAAGTGACTTGCCCAGGGTCACATAGCTTGGAAGTGTCTGAGAACAGATTTGAACCTAGGACCTCCTGTCTCTAGGCCTGGCTCTCAATCCACTGAGCCACCCAGCTGCCCCCAAGATTCATTTTTTCATTATGTCATTTCTTCAACAAATATTTATCAAGTATACATAATAAAGATCAAATTACTTACCATCTCTGAGACATGGAAGGGAAGAGAGAGTAAGACAATTGGATTTTTTCAAAAAAATGTGGAAAATTATTATTGCATTATTGTAATTGGGAAAATGAAATATCTTTGAATTACAAAAAAGAAAAAAGAAATATTTATTAAATAATTTCTATGTGTAGAGAACTGTGTAAGATACTGGTAATACAAAGGCAAAAATGGAAAGGCTTTGCCCACAAGAAGCTGAAGTTTTGTTGTAGGAAGGAAATGGTCCACATGTACAGATAAGACAATTTGAAAGTACTAGAGAAGGAATGACATAATGTATAGGGCACTGGACTTGGAGTCAGAAGAACCTTGATCCAATGTCTGTTTCAGAAACAAGATATGACCCTGACCAGTCATTTAACTGCTCTGTGCCTCAGTTTCCTCATTTGCAAGATAAAGTGTGGGGCTAATAATAATAATCAGCATTTACATAGAATTTGATGCTTTGCAAAGCACTTTCTTAAGACAAATATTTGATTTTAGCTTCATAATTGAGAGGAGAATTAAGTGCTATAACTGTACCCATTTTATAGATGAGGGGACTGAGGTAGATGGATATTAAGTGATTTTCCCAGCGTTACATAGCTAGGATGTGTTAGATACTGAGATGCAAACTCAGGTCTTCCTAGATCTAGATCTAGCAGTTTAGCCACTGCACCATCTAGATGGCCTCTTATGTGTCATCTAGGTCTTTTATGATTTCATGATTTTATAATTATATATATATATATATATATGTGTGTGTGTGTGTAATTATATAGTGAGGTGATGAAAGAAAATCTAACAGCTGGAGGAATCAGGAAAAGGGCCTTGTGAAGGAGAAGCAAAAACACATAGTAGATAAGAGAGCATACCTTGAAGTTAAGAAGTCTTGGGTTTAAATTTTATCTCCGATGTATTTTTTCTGTTACTGGGCAAATCTCTTGACCATTCTGTGTGACCCGAGGCAACTGGTTATAAGACTTGTAAGCAATGCTGAATTTAAGGAGTCTTAAGAAATATAGAGATCATTCCTATGGCACCTTGG